>NC_041345.1:13686697-14017322 GCF_004354835.1 Perca flavescens
TTATTCTTTTTTGTTTTTTTAAAGTCCAAAACAATTCAGTGTGCATGTTCTGCTCTCCATGAAAGCAGCTTTCTGCAGGAGGACTGCCATCTAGTGGGACAACAGCAAATAATTGAAGGTTTATCTTTGCCTTGACATAGCTTTTATGATTTTATTGTCTACCACATCACAAATGACGTCATAGTGACTATCTAAATACGCAAATACAAAAACAGTGTAAATACAACCAAACACCATGGCTGCGATTGAACATCTGACACAGTTTTCAAGGGCGAGAAATCAACCTGTCTCAATGTACATAGTTGGGGTGAATCGGTCTTCTTCATAAAGGAATTTAAACGTGCATTAACAATTTGAACGTCCTGTTCTCTTTGGAGCAAAAATATTTGATAGTGAAAGTGGCAGGTGAATGTTGATCACTACTTACCTCATACTGTGGGCAGCAGATTCAAATGTTTGCTTCTTTCCCTGACAGCTACGTTGTGGTAAGATCCCACACTGGCAGTTCCAGTTCCATCACACATACAGTACATTACAGTCTGCTGATGGTTATCTTTCATTGTTTCAGTTTCTGTGCTTCACTGCTGACTGAAGTCAGGGACTTCTAAATTACAAATAAAATATCACTGAGGATTCCTAAGTTTTTCCAGATTAGCAGCCCTGGCCTCATGCTGCTGTTGTTTCTGTTTCTTAAGAAGGCGGTATGCCTCCACTGCTCGCTCCCTCTCTTCCTCCATGATTCTCTGTCTGGCCATGGAGGGCTTGGCTGTGGAGATCACCGTGTGGCCTAAGAGAGAGTTGAGAAGCAGCTCCTTTGATGCCTTCTGGATGATGTTGGTAGAGGAGAAAACAACACAGTTAAGCTCTTGCTCAACCATTGGCAGACATGACGTGATAACTGCATAACAGTTACCTGAGATCTGACTGGAGCTTTCTTGGGTTTGGCGCTGAAAGACGGCGGGGCCATTGCAACTTCACCAAAGGGAACATAATCTACAAAACAAAAACCCATCATATCATTGTACAAACAAGCTTTATATATTATTCTGTTTTGACAATTGTGTCCACTTCTAAAAAGAAAATCATTATTTTTTAAGTGATTAATGCAGATATACTTTCAGATAAACGTGAAACAATATTAACCCAATAGAGCTCAAAAGTGTTAGTTCCATTCATTTTCTCCATTTTTACCAGCCATAATGTCTAACCCATCCAAAGTAGACTGAGTACAAGCTCCACGGTTGTGAAGCGAAGGTTTCTGCTCCTGTAGAAGCTACAATTTCCAAAAGATATTTTTTTTATTCCTCTTTTTAGTCAACTTTAGCATGGGTTCCTAAACTCATGAGCAGCACTGTAGGTACACCTACATGTAGGCCTACACTGTGTTCCAAATTATTACGCAAATGCTATTTATACCTGATTTTCCTAAATAGTCGATGCAAATGACAGTCAGTATCATTTTCAAGTCACCAACCATTTGGGTAACAAACCACCCAATGAAAACAGTATTTTTTTCTAAAATAAAAAAACTCAAAATGCACTGTTCCACATTATTATGCACAACAGAGTTTCAAAACATTTTTTAGGTTGTAAAGAACTGAAAATGGTCATTTGCTGAATTTGCGGCATTAGGAGGTCATATTTACTGAAATCAAAAGCTATTTCAATCAAACACATCTTAACAGGGCAAGTTACATGTTAACATAGGACCCCTTCTTTGATATCACCTTCACAATTCTTGAATCCATTGAACTTGTGAGTGTATGGAGAGTTTCTGCTTGAATTTCTTTGCAGGATGTCAGAATAGCCTCCCAGAGCTGCTGCTTTGATGCAAATTGCCTCCCACCCTCATAGATCTTCTGCTTGAGGATGCTCCAAAGATTCTCAATAGGGTTGAGGTCAGGAGAGGATGGAGGCCACACCATGAGTTTCTCCCCTTTCATGCCCATAGCAGCCAATGACACAGAGGTATTCTTTGCAGCATGAGATAGTACATTGTCATGCATGAAGATGATTTTGCTACAGAAGGTACGGTTCTTCTTTTTGTACCATGGAAGAAAGTGGTCAGTCAAAAACTCTACATACTTTGCCGAGGTCATTTTCACACCTTCAGGGATCCTAAAGGGGCCTACCAGCTCTCTACTCATGATTCTGGACCAAAACATGACTCCGCGACTTCAGCCTTATTGGGACATGGTGGCCATCCACCAACCATCCACTACTCAATCCATCTGGACCATCCAGGGTTGCACGGCACTCATCAGTAAACAAGACCGTTTGAAAATTAGTCTTCATGTATTTCTGGCCCCACTGCAACCATTTCTGCTTGTGAGCATTGGTTAGGGGTGGCCAAATAGTAGGTTTGTGCACAACTACAAGCCTCTGGAGGATCCTACACCTTGAGATTTGCGGGACTCCATTGGCACCAGCAGCTTCAAATACCTGTTTGCTACTTTGTAATGGTAGTTTAGCAGCTGCTCTCTTAATCCGATGAATTTGTCTGTCAGAAACCTTCCTCATTATGCCTTTATCTGCACAAACCCATGTGTGCTCTGAATCAACCACAAATCTCTTCATGTAACTTGCCCTGTTAAGATGCGTTTGATTGAAAGAGCTTTTTATTTCAGTAAATATGACCTCGTAATGCTGCAAATTCAGCAAATGAATGTTTTGAAACTCTGTTGTGCATAATAATGTGGAACAGTGCACTTTGAGTTTTTTATTTTTGAAAAATACTTTTTTTCATTGGGTGGTTTGTTCAATGAAATTTGACTTATACCCTAACGGTTGGTGACTTGAAAATGATACTGACTGTCATTTGCATCGACTAAAATCAGTGTAAAATATCATTTGCATAATAATTTGGAACACAGTGTAAGTGTTCAACTGGAATCCGATTTACCACGGCAACACTGTTCACAGCATCAGTGATCTCTTTCCATTCCACATTCTTTCTACAGCCTTTAATAACAGTTTTCAGGCTACCAAATAGTACACGTTACTGCAAATTAACCTGAGATGTCAGGGTTTCAATCTCCACCTCTGAAAAGTGCCCGCTTCTCAGCCGGATTACATCTCACCATGACGTAAATTGTAGGGGTGAGGCCTCAAAACAGAGAATATAAATTACGATTGTTTCCAGCCGCTGCATTTATCAATGTATGACCATTCTTACGCTCTGATTGGTGTGATCAGAACGTTTCATGAATCACACGTGAAGCCTGTCGTAAGAGGATTTCTGCGCTCATATCTGCGCTGGTTTCTACGTTAGGTTGATAAATGAGGGCCATTGAAACTGCAAAAATGAAGCCTATCTCCTGATAATGTTAAATGCCCTTCAAACTTGACCAGTGCATGTTTGTACTCAATTATACAGGAAAGAACTGCTCCCTCAGATCTTTGTAGTGGTGAATGTTCCTTACCTACAAACCTCTCTTTTTCCATCTGGTCCTCTTGTCTGTCCAACTTTTTCTGATGTAGCCTCTGTAATCTGACTTTATCATGCCTGTAGCAAAGACAGCAAAGATCAAATTAGACAGATATCAACCAGGAATGATAATTGCTTTTACATCTGTGTTTTACTTTGGTCTACTTTCTATTAGTTGACTAAGTTGGCCTTTATTGACATCCCATAACAGCCCAAATACACATAATCATTTAAAAACATATGCTATTTTCTGATTGCAAATCAAAGTGTACTCACTCCTTCTTCTTCTCAGACTTGCCCGTGTCTGCGGGCCTCTCTTGTTTGTCTGCATCCAGCTCAGGCTTTCGGTCTACTTGGTTCTTTGTGAGAAAGAGGACATGTTTTGTCTCATTCTCCATGCGCCGTAGGTATGCTTTCTCACTTTCCGCCTTTCCCCTCCTGAAATGTGGGACAGGTATGTCTCCACTTTCGGAATCCTCTGGTTTACCTTTAGGGGAGAT
Organism: Perca flavescens; assembly: GCF_004354835.1. Classification (NCBI taxonomy): domain Eukaryota; kingdom Metazoa; phylum Chordata; class Actinopteri; order Perciformes; family Percidae; genus Perca; species Perca flavescens. The sequence continues at coordinate 13,690,625 of NC_041345.1, forward strand.
GGCTAAAGAGACAGAAACCAATTCCTCACTAGTTATTAACAAAAACCCTTACTGTTAAAAAATAAAGCATGCATCACAGAAGTATAAATAAATACGTTTTTATCCTCACCCTCTTTAAGCTTTTTGGTGTTCAAGGGTCCAGTTTTCATTCTCTCCTTGCTCTTCATTATCTCTCGGAGTTTAAAGGGGATGTGTTCGAGGTGGTCTTGTTTGGCTTTCTTGGGTTTACCATCTCGTTTGAGCTTCTTATCACTGTTGTGACACAATAACGTTACAGTCCAGACAGCATATAACGTTAAAGTATGGAAAAAGTGGAACAAACGTCAGCCTTAGATGGCCATAAATAATGCAGGTGGTCATCTAACTGTTATGTATCCTCACTTAGCTAAATACAAGGACGATGTTGACGTGTTGAATCTCATTTGATAGCTCGCTATGCTCGCAACTAACGAAGAGGGCTAATAACAGCTAGCTAGCTAGGTAGCTGCTTTAAGTTAGTTAGCTAACGTTAGCTGTTTTTTTTTTTTTTTTACACATAGCATCCTTACGTTACCTTGAATGTTGTCCGGCCTTGCCCACCTGTGTACCCAACTCTTTGGTTTTGTTCTTCTTATTCTTCCCCATGCCACTGTAGTTTATTTCAATTTATTACAAATTGTCTTAACAAAACAATAAAACATGTGGTGCAGCGTGTAGACCACAACCTCGGCGACAGGGAGGGAGGAAGTAAGGAGCTCTCACTCTTTCACTTTTTCGGGTACCGTGGTCAATATTAGGATCTACGCTCCTCGTGGACGAGTTTGCCTCAAACGCTCAGGCCTAAATATGTTGAATAAAAAGTAACCCAGTTCCCAACCCGTATTTTTTTTAAATCAATTTCACTCTTAAGCTACCGATTTCAGGGTTTTTAAAGATGAGTACCTTGTCGCTTTCATATTTCGATTGCCTTTAGTTTTAATTCGCCAATATACTTTCTTGAAAAAAGTTAAATGAATCATTAAACTATGTTGACGGAGCTACGGCATCTAAAAAATACTCAACTTTTCCAACTTTTCCCACACAGAGATTCCGCCTAGCCCTAGTGGAAGTGTTTTATCCCGGAGTGATACACCGATCAAATACACGATCCTTGCTGGAAACGTCATCCTGCTTGGCTAAAATAACTACTGGCGCTTCTATGTGCCTCCACTAGATGGCATCGTTACTTCAGTTTGTCCACACAAGGCTACTACCATAGTCTGTTAATATTTGGCCTACAGTCTGACTACCAGAAGTTTAAAATCTGAAGGGGACTAGAAGTAGAAGTAGCCTATAAAGTCGCATACAAGAGAAATACTAAAGTAAAGGACAGGTACCTTAGAATTGTACATAAGTAAAGTAATTGAATACATGTTTTCTTTCCAGATGCTGCCTTGGGTTTCAGGAATTATGATTGGAATTATTTTATTATTTACACTATTATTTTGACTTTTCATTCATAAATTATTTCATGATTTAATGAAAACCTAAATTTACAGATGTCAAATGCATTCACACAGGTTTTTGTGATTGTGTGCAGATTACTGGGGTCAGTTTGGGATTCTAGAAGAGAGACAGAGAGAGTAAAGAAAAAACGTTTGTCCCTCTTGCAGGGATGATGACAGACATTTGGAGAGGCTATTGCTTTAATCTGGACAAAAAGTAACCCCCCACATCTATCTTTTTACACTTTAAAATGCTTTCAGGCTGCAGACTAAAAAATATGTAAAGTGATCAAGTGATTTTTTTTTATGGAAATTCAGAAACATGCAAGTTGAAATTGTTGTTGGAAATTTGCAAATTGAAATTGTTGAAAATTCACAAGTTAAGATTGACTCATACTAATGTAGCCCAACCACATCCATTCATCAATAATGCTCCTGTGTGGCATAACTGAGGTAGGGTTTGAACCCACATCTCCTCATTGTCAGTCTGTGTACTTCCCCACTGGACCACCTCCTGGGATAAGTACTACAGAGACTGGAGACAGAAGAAACTTCCCCTTCATCAACCTGAAGGGAAACAAAGTTAGCCTGTTCCTTGTTTTGCGCTGAAAACCTCTTAAACATGCAGATTATCCATTTAAACATCTTAAATGTGCAGATAATCTTTGAAGAAACGCTTAAACCAGAGATGTTCAACAGGGGGTCCGGGCCCCATAGGTGGTCTTCAGCGTTACTGCAGGGGGGCTCCCAAATTTACCAAAAAGGTAGTCTCCAAGAGTCTAAAGTTAAGTTAAGCCTAAGAATTGCCACATTTATGTTTATTTTTAAAGCCAACAACTATTATTTTATGAGCTTAGGATTCTATGCACTAAAAAGTTATGTATAAAAGCTTGAGGCCACCCACACATTATTGTAGGCCCAGTTTAATATACAACTTAATTGTATACAATAAATGTAGTAGGGGGTCACTGATCTCTCTCTCTCTCAGTTAAGGGGATTAAACAGTATCCAAGACATAAGTGATTAACAATTAAACCTTTTAATATAGTTCAATACATTTATCTATACATTACATAAATTGAAACCTGCTCCAGAGGGACTCTATGAAATTGAACGTTAATCAAAAGATTGAGATAATATTTCAGAGACCTAATATCTCAGCTGGAAAAGAAACTGCCTCACAGCCTGAAGGTCATAAGTTCAAATCCTACCTTTGCCATTTGTGTTTTTCTGTTTCATAAAGGAGTCATTAAGAAATACCCATTAAATATTTATCATAAGTAGAAGTTGGCACTATAGACTTTTAGATACTCCCTGAGTTTTTTGGGGGATGATGAACACATTGGTTAAATGGGTAAAAATAGCTTATTCCCATATTTGACTATGCCAATTTAATTTGATTTAACTTTACTAATGATCGGCTTATCAAAATGATACAGCCTCAACAGAAAAAAAGAAAAGAAAAGTTTATTTAGGCTTTTTCTCTAGAGGGGCAGCTCAGCCAGTTAGGGCAAACAGGCTGTTGCCCGGGCAACAATAGCCCGTACTTGTGCACGTCACTGTCCTCATATGTCCTGTCATGTGTATGAATAGAATACAGCATCAGATGAATGCACTATGTGTGTCTTAATGTGTGTATGAGGTGTGTGTGAGGGGGGGATTCTAAAAAACATCTGCATCTGTCATGTTTCTGTTCAGGTCAGCCTTAGCAGCAGTGACATCCCCCTAAACTGCCTGACAGCCAATCCCCTAATGTACCGTGAAAGACCCATGTGTGTGTAGGCTACTGTAAAAATGATGAGGGCCCTGACGTTTATTGGTCGGTAACGTCATAATCTTCAGAGTCTGAAGTGTATGAGAGGGCTTCACTAAACACAACGCCTCATGTAACGCAGTTGGTTGCGATGACACTACCAACTGAGATGACAAAGCAACACCAACATGGTATGGTTTACATTTTGTACTACTTTGTAATCTGCAAGTGCCTTTATCATTTCAAGTGTTGTCAATTGAAAAAGAAAAAAGGTTATTTCTACCAAGTGGTGAATATTAGTATTAGCAACAATTCAGATCATGCTTTCAAGCTGCAGAATGGGAATGTGCTTTTTGACACATTCTCAATGTATCGTGATATTAATAGTGTTATACCATATAACAATTTGTCTCACGTTGTGTGTTTTTTATTGGATTAAAACATTTATTTAAATTTTAAAATGGTGTAAATTGGGAAACCTATATATGTGTTCAAGAAGATATATGTCTACTTTTATAAAATATATTGTTATAATAACTAAAAAGTGTTGTTGACACTGTCATAGAGGTGTTAATTAAACTATATGTTTTAGCACAGAGGTCATAGCTTCCAGGAATGGAAGGGTTTGGCACTGGCAAGCAGGAGTATCACAGTTACTTTAGGCTACTGCCAAACGAAAACACACAAACAACATCACTGTTCCCTTTTTTTTTTTTTTTTTTTTTTTTTACTAATGTTGGTTCTTTTTTTTCAGATATATTCTGCCCATGGGAAGCTTACAGCCATCAAGAGCTGCATGAACTGGCTCAATATGGTATCATCTGAGTCTTTTCACTGAAAAACATATTTGTATATCTACCAGAACAGAACAGAACTGATGTGGAACAATTACCAACCCAATCTTCATAATCAATATTGGCTCTTGAAAAACAAAAACAAACAAAAAACACAAAGTAAAGAACATTTAAACTGATGTCTGCATATAGTTAATGCTGTGCTTTGCCCTGTTTATATCATATATTAAATCTATTTTAATAAGATTCTCAAGCTGCCTGATGCTGAACGTGTCTTTGTATCATTGCCTGAGGTTGCAGTTTGAGAGGTAACGTTGAGCCTGTTTACTTGCTTCAAAGATGGAGTCTCTGCACAATTATCAGCATCATGTTTAATCAAATAAATAAAGCTTTGATTTATTTTTCTTTCATTTCCTCTTTGCCAGCTTAGCATGTTGTTAAACCATGCTATTACATACTTTGTTTTATTGTTTGTCCCTTTTTTGCATTCTGTGCATATTGCTAATACTTAAAGAAATAGTTTGCAATTTTGAGAAGTATAATATTACTATTCATGTCTATATGGTAAATATGAAGCTACGGCTTTACAGGGGTAAACAATTAGCCTGGCTAAATGTAAAGCTCACTAAATAAAATATTATGTTTTGTTTGTGTGAAAACAAACAATTGTGGTTTTATAGGGAATATGCTGTCTGAGGGACTATTTCTTGGCCTAACCTTGACCTGGCAACCATGTTGACAACAACCCTCCAAGCACAGAGGACCAATATTCATATTCATTCAATCCACATACTTCTGTACTTATACAATGAGTGCATACTGTAGATTTAGAGTTAGCACTGGTCTGTCACTTTGACATGTTGAAATTAGCTTCCTTATAAATAAGATTTTTGTTCTTATGGTTGAGGGGTACAGTATGTTTACTACTAAGGATAAACCAGGTAGAGATCCAAGTAGCACACATTAAATATCAGCACAGAATATTTTCATCACCCCATGTTATAAGTACACTTTATGCCACTGGATGCTTTCTAACAGTTGTGTAGTGATAAACAAAGTCAGAATCTGGACCCCCAGTACAACGATTCCAACTGTTCCTATCAGGCCTTCGTGCTGCTCGATCCAGCGGGACATTCCCCCCAGACAGCCGCCCAGGAAGATCACACTCTGAGCACTAAACTCATCCAGCAGCTGGGCTCCTAAACCACACTGAGAGTTCCACACTGTGCCGTTCTCCAAAGGATCCACACAGCATGTCGCTGGCACGCCACAGGCCAGCACTCCTGGAGCTGAGCAGTTGTAATATCTGAGGAAAGAAAAAAATATCCAATAACTTTCAAGGCATTCCTACATCCTGACCAATAAGTCATCATATACTTTTTATAAATGTATCCGAGTTAGTCACCCTCTACTCACATGTTGAGCTCCCAGTCACGGTAGTTATCTGCCCCACAGCACTGCAGATTTGACTGAATCTCGTCTGTGATGAACCTCAGATCCAGATCGTCCTGGTAGCGCACCATGGCAGCTAACATCCCTGATCGCAGGTAGCCTCCAACCTGATCTTGCAGACTGTAGGCCATAATGGCAGCCAGGACCTGGGCTGTGATGAGCACCAACACTGCTGCAGAGAACAGCTTTAGTAAAGAGCAGTTCTCTCTTAAAGCGCCCACACAGCCTGACAGGCACAGCATAGTTAACACAAAGCCCAGAGTCACAAGTATCAGCATTGGGTCAGTGCCGATATTGCCGATCTTCTCCTGAGCAAACGACTCTTTGCTAATTAGACCCCACATGCCCAGACCAAGGACCACCAGGCCCAGAACTGTGAACACCAGATTGCACAGGAACAGAAAGTATTTCAGGAAATAGTCCATAAAAGAATATCTGTAGTGTGGTTGGATGCTTGTGAATACAGGGCTGTTGTTGTCCTGGTCATTGTTTGGCCCTGCTTGGTGAAATTCAGGGGTGGCATTGCCAAGCTCCTCAACGTCCTCTTTTGCAGAGCTTGCCTTTTGACACACAGGAATGCAACAAAATAGTATTTGAGAACTAATGCCACCTCAAATATTTAAATACACAGAGATATACTCAATATTCAGATAGGAACTTAACCCAACAAAACAGAAGTTTAAAAGTGACCCTTTACCTTTGGTATGAGCGGACTGGACTCATTATGTGTGGTATCCCTCCTCGACCACGGCAAATAAATTCTGTTTGCACTGAAATATCTCCTCATGTTGGAAACGATTCTCCCTGTGCTTTTAGCTGGTCAGAATGACACAAGCTAAAGTGGAGCATGGGGGAGCATTTGCTACGATATGAACAAAGGAGCATGTGAGCTGAGGTGGAGAAACCATGCAGTGTTTTAGCCTCTGGCTGCTGTGAGCCGTGGGATTTCTTCATCATGTGAGAGTCACAGTGAGGGGATTAGACGCCTATCAAAGCATGTGTGAGAGACTCACACACGCAAGAATGGGACTTTTGATGTGAAGTTTACTCACGTAAACCGCTAAGATGCCATGGTGTTATGTAATAATTTTATAGCTTTTAGAAAATTAAATGGATAGTTAAAAGAGCAGCTGGTATGTGTTTTGCCCCACTGACTTTAAATGGAAACAAATAATCAAACAAAAAAAATCAATCAAACAAAAAACATGTAATATAATGTTTATCTGACCTCACCTTGTAGCCTAAAGAAACTTTTAGAATTTAATTCTTACTTGATAGACAATATTGTTCATGCCAAAATGTTTTACGAAGAAGCAGAGGAAGAGAAAGTTTAATTTTCTAAATTTAGCAGTTACACATTTTAGCAATTTAGGGTGTCCTAAACAAACCCGCCATTTTGAAATAGTTTAGCCAGCTGTGTTTTTTTTTGCTGCCTCCAGCTTCATTTGAAACAAAATGTGTCTTCTGGCTGTGGCAACAACAACACACCTTCAACGTTCTGTTTGTGTGTCGCGTTAGGTCACGGCAGTTTACTGCGGCGCCGCTATGACGACCAGCCACCCTGAGGCCGTACTAAAATCTGCAATTGAAAACGGACGAACGGACGTAATGGAAAAACGCCATAACTGACTAGTACAAATAGGCTATGTGATGCATACTAGTAACAATTAGCAATGGGTGATATGGCGGCATATTATTCTCCGTCTCATGGAGCTTGCTCTTGTCGATGGCTCTGTTATGCTGAGCCATTAACCTCATTTCCTTTTCCTGCTGCAGATGGTAGTACGTTACCAGTTACGTTACCATTACCTGCTAGTTATATACTGTCTATGTACGTTACCTGCAGCCACTGTTTAAAATCTGCACCTCCTTCCTGTGGTTCTGAGGTGGCCTTTTTGACTGCACTGGCCCAGTTGAGGCCCGGGACTCAATCTTCTCTTGCACATCCTCTACCTATCCTCTACTCTACTACGTGGAGGTGGAGAGTCTCAGCCTCTGGCTAGGTGGGGATCTCTTTGTCCTACTTTTTCTTTCTGCTGCTGCTTTTGATGCAGTCGTCATGGAGTATGCCTCTTAATTCCTTAAACACTTTTTGTCAGAGCCTTGATCTCCATGTCAACCATCAGTGCCTTCTAGACTTCTACTCCAGTCCAAAGTTGAGGTAATGCACCTGAAGCTGTTAGGAAACTGTCAAAAAAGCCAGAAAAATGATGTGTTATGTTGGAAGCTAATAACTAAGCATAAACAAACAAAACAGATGTGGATGAATCATATTTATGAACAAGAGAGAGACAAAGGTTTCATCATCTAAGTTTGACCAGTTACACATTTTAACCAACTTTGCAAACACCACTTACACTTCACATTTCTTGTAACTATCATATATTTCTAGTTTGGTGGCAGATCCAACAACATAAAATATTTTTCTAGTTGTTATTATGTGAACTATTTAGTCAAATGTGTCTCTGTTTCAGCGCTCACACAGTTACGACTGGCTAAGGAGGACAGATCAGCTGCCCCTGGTATTATGGACTGGAATTTATTTTGCCAGTTGGAATAAAAGAACATAAATCAAAGCGTAAACTTTCCAACAACCATTTCAACAGAGTTAAGAAAGCCCAGGCTGTTCTGGTGTACAGCCAGAGGAAATTATCCCTACAAAAAACAGCAGAAAAAGTGATAATGATCATATGATAATGCATGTAAAAATAAATATTATAATTAATAATTATACATATATATATATATATATATATATGAGTGATTTTAAATAATAATATATGAGTGAGGTGCATGCACAGAAAACTAAAGAAAAACACTTGTCAGCATAGGGAGCAAATCTGCTTGATCCATCCATCTCTGCAGCATTGATCATAAACAGCACCTTGCTTGGTGAGCTAGGCTTGTAATGTTACATAACACTGGCTCCTGCTTAGCGATCACTGTGTTTTAGCAGAAACCAGGGACGGGTACATACACTTGGAGGGGCTATAATTGCTTTAATCTGGACAAAAAGTAACGACATGCAACACTCTCCCACATGAACGCATTCTCATGAACGGTTCGTATGATATTGTACGAAAAGTTATGCACACTAAAACGTATGATATCATATGAAAACTAGGAGACCGCCTGCTGGTCACGTGACATCGGCTACAGAGCTCCGTGCTACACAGAGCGGCAGTTGCTAGCTGTTTAAGCCGCTACAGAGCCTCGTGACACGGCTACAGACCTCCGTCACAGCTTGACGTATCAGTAGATGTGTTTAGCCGCTACAGAGCTCTGCGACAGGGGCTACGGTGACCACGCTCCGCATAATGCTACGTCAAGTCAGCGTTAGTTGGTGGTTCAGTTACCTGAGAATAGATGCCTGTGCGCCGGGTACAGAGCACCACGAGCTGCCGGCTGGTATGAACACATGTAGCAGGTAGACTGCTAGCTGTATTTGTATAATGTATGTATAAGCTGTAATTAAAGCAGCTCTTTGCAGTTATTGTCAGTACTGATGTTAAAGTGGTTATTTGTAATAACCGTGCTGATCGTTAGTTGCAGGCTATATGGTGATTTTAAAAACATTTATACAAATAATAACACCTCGGTTAGTCACAATTTAATGTAGTGTTGCAGTTGGTCGTTGTGGACAATGAACACTAAAATAACTAAATACAATCAGGCCAACAACTACATAAGGCCTCATGGCAGATACATAATCATACATCAGGTAAGAACTTTCTAATTCTAGTCTGTCTACTGCGAAGTATGTAAATGTAGGTCTACCAAACAATCCCGAAAGGTAGTTGTTATTGCAGGGTTGTATATTAGACTGCAAGGGTTCATGCTATCTAATAATATTGTGTTTATTATAAATACAAAAACTCAACAATACTCGACGATGATGATGAATACCCTTATTGATAAATGCTAGATGTTAAATAATATAAATAAAATGATGTATACATATGTTTGTAGACTACCCACAGAGAATAAATGTGATAATTTCATGAACAATTTTGGATGATCATCTTTCTATTGCATTAAGAAGAGCAGTTGCTCCAGGATTTGTTAAGCCTCTGTTATTGTCTTATGTATTTATGTGTTGCATTTTGTAACCTAGCAGCTAGCCATCAATACATTCCAGAACCACCTTGGTTTTGTTCAGAGTAACTTCACTATGTGGACATGACGTCTAAACTAAACGTAAACATGTCAATGATGTGTTGGTCAGGTCAGTTAGAAGATCCGTCTTTTTGTGAACTGTCTTTAAAGATCAGGGCTGTAGCAGCTCTTTTAAAACTGACTCTAAATGTTTACATCCCTCCTGTCAAGCTTTAAAGGATAATTGTTAAAAATCAAATGGGGTAACATAACTGACTACAGCACCCTCGTGGTCATTTGGCTCCTTCTATAAACACTGACAGTCATGTAGGAAAGTTTGTGTCAGTGAGGGTGTTTGAAAATGCTCTCCATGTGTAACAGTGTGTATGGGTAGGTGTGTGTTACAGTAGGTGGATGGAAGGGGTGGAATGACATATGGAATATTTCTATTCATTTATATCAATATTTATATTTGTATCTATTTTTATAAATGTTTTATTTATTTGCTCCTTGACCACCCAAATCTCCTTTTTTGGGATAATAAAGTTTACCTTGACCTTCACCTAGAACATGTGGTGGAGATTCTGTGTGGGGTATGCGAGCTGATACAGTTCAGTTCAACCGTCCTCTGATAAAGTCATTATGAAGTGATGTGCTGCTCAATAACAAGTAGCACGTGAGAGAGAAAATGTGAATTAAAAAACAGAAAGAGAGAGGCCTGGTTATCTCACTCTCTGGCTCTGCGGGTCAGCTGCTGTCATTCTTTCCTCTGGCTGTGCTGGACTGAGCTGCACAGAGCTGGAATTGGAGTGCTGCTGCAGACAGAGCCGGAGGCTGATTGGTGGCAGACTCCAGATAGGGCTGTAAGGCATATAAGGCTACACATTAATGCTGCTGTAAATCTGTTTCCATATTAGTGTGTATTAACAGGAAACAGAAACTGTCATTTCTCACACTTATCACCAAGCTTCCAAATAACTTTGTGTGGATAGTTTGTAATAGTTTTTCAGGTCTGCAACATTGCAGATGAATGTGTCTGGTGGTGCCTGTAGGTGAATACACTTCCATTGTATGCTACTATATACTTCCACTCCACTACATTTCAGAGGGAAACTGTACTTTTTGCACCACTACATTTATTGCAAAGATTTTATTACTAGTTACTTAGATTTAGATTATTAATACAAAATATAATTTAAAAAAAATACATGTTGATGCATTTTTTTTATATTAAACTACCTTCCCATCATCAAGTAGGTCAAACATTAAATCAAATTAACAGTATGATTCTGAAATGGGCCATGCATAATGAGTACTTTTACTTCTGGTACTTAAAGTATACTTTGAAGCTAATACATTTGTACTTTTACTTTTTAATATATATATTTTAATACATGACTTTTACTTGTAACAGAGGTTTTCTACATTGTGCTATTGCTACTTTTACTTATTACTTAAAATATCTGATTACTTCTTTCGTCAATGCTTAGCAGATACCTGCAGTCACTGCTCTACGAAGATATTAAGCAGTGGTGAAAAGCAGCAAAGTACATTTACTTGAGGTACTACACTAGAATTTTTCCATTTTATGCTACTTTGTGCTTCTAGTGCCACTGCATTTCAGGATTTTCAGGATTTGCGTCCAAAACAAATGAACTGCTCTGCTTGTCACAGATATCCAACATATAAAACATAAAAAGCAAGCATTAATTTTACTTTAAATAGCTACAACACATAATGTCCTCATGTAGAGGAAAATAATAAACTGGGCAAACAACAAACTTAGTCTGTGATGATCAAGAGATAAACTAAATTGCCAATTTTGAATCTAAGAATGTAACATATGGGTAAAATAATTCCGGATTTAAAAAAAAACAACTAATTTACTGTGACTGGTTGCTGACAAAATGGATCATCTTGACTTGTCAGATTTCTTTAACAAAGCCTGCTGTTTCCTTGCTTATAAATCTTTTTAGGGGAGTTTGGGATTGAAAGAGCATTTAGTTCCCACTCTTTGAATGAATCCAACTCATTATGTAGGGTTGTCAGCACTGAAGATGTATGGTAAATGCAGATGCTATACAACCTAAAGCATTCAGTACAGTATGTTGTCTCTATGGTTTTAAAGTCGGTGCAAGTGGCAGGGACCATCGCCCATTCAGATTAATTTTCAGCCGGGCTCACCTCATTTCATATCAGAACAGGAGGCAGCAGCATTAACACTCTTTCAAATGGAATAAGGAGCTGTGATCTGGAGTAGATCAGAGCTGGAATCTATTGCGACAAATGGTATTTCATTTCAGAGCTGTCAAGTAAAGACATTCCTTTTTGCCCAGTATTTAAAAAAAAAAAAAAAGGAAAAATGTGCTTTGGTGAGGGATATCTTTCTGCTTTTTTTTGAGTCCAGCTGCATTTGCTGGCTAAAAACTTTCCAGATTATTGAAGATATCTGTCTTTCATCAGTCAGATTATTTCCACATACGGTACATTATCTTGACTTCTCAAGGGTGGATTAACGTCACGCTGAATGAACTGATGGAGTAAATCAGACAGCAGCGTATTTAAGTTTGGGATGTCTAAAATTTAGTATTGAGGAATCTCTCACGGGACCGTATATTTTTCTCTAACCCTAATCCTATCAGCTGTTTATTATCTATTCAGTGTATTTTATAAAAATGATTAGCACTAAACAATGTGTTTCCTCATTTTCAGCTTAATCAAGTGTGTGTGTCTCCGGGTTTTGATCATCCTAGGGATCATTGCTAGCTGGGTCTGTCGTATCCCAGATGTTGAGCAGATTGTATTACAGTAGGCAGTAAGAATGCTATGCTGGAGCCGCACTGCTACATCAAACATCTCTTCTGGATTAGAGTCAATAGGGAGACCTGTTTCCCTACACCCCTCACAGCAGCTAAAAGACATGTGGGGGATTGATGGAGCATAGATAGGGGATTATCAGGACCTCCCATTCAGGGACTGTGGGTTATTTATCATTGTAGCAGATGCACAGTCCACAAGAAACATCGGAGACTTAAGTAGAAAGCATGTGTGTGCATGTGTTCTGAGAGCTTTGACTTTAGTGCCATATTATGTGTGCAGTAGTGTGCATGCATGCTAATGGAACAGTGTGTGTCTTCACTGCATCACTGAAGTGGGTGGGAGCAGGTGGGGAAAAGATTCAGGGAGATGGGGGGAGGTTATAAGAGAGTCTTTCCCAGGTTTCAGTGTGTCACTGTTAAAGGATCGTACCACAGAGTGTGTTCTGCTGCTGTGACCTGGCAAGACCCCTGGCGCTACTTCACAGACAGGTACAGTAAAATCCAAAGAAAAGTAAATCTAAGTGAAGCTAGAATCGAGAAGAATACATTTCCTCAAGTATATTCTCAGAATCTACATGCAAAACCTTTATTTCCTATTGCCTTCAGTTAAGAAGGTAGATAAATCATTTGCAGATCAGCTAAATACATTAATATATTTGTCTTACAAGATGTTTTCTTTAAGTGAAAAGTGTGTTAAGCATGCTTGTTACTTGAAGTTTTCCTGCCACAACGTTCCTGCAGTGGAAGAATTACTCAGATACTTAAGTAAAAGTAGAAATACCTCGGCCTAAAAATACTCCATTACAAGTTAAAATCCTGAATTAAAAATGTCACTTTTAAGTAAAAGTACAGAATTATCAAAAGTAGAATTACTCGAGAGATACTTTGTATACTTATGGGTAGATTAGTAGTAAAGTACTGCTCGCATATAAGCCTATAATGTTTGTTTTTATGTAAAGAGTAACTAAATGTACTTTTTAGTTACTGTTTTCCTGTACACTTGTTTCTCAGCAGCCATCTGATATTTGTGTTTTTGTTAGGTGAGGAAGGTGATGAAGGAGATTCTGGTAATGCTCTGCATGATCTTAACATGCAGAGCTCAGAAATGGAACCACGAAACCTCACGTTGGGACGCTAAAGGTCAGGGACAATGAGTAGTCACCATTTCCCACAATCTGTTAATGATTAGCAAAAATGTTTCATTTTTAAAAGCACTAGAATCAAGACTTTGTACAGTTCAGGGTACCTACTTGGCTTCATATTCTATAAATGTCTGTCTTCAGCAGAACACGCCAACGGCAAGACTTGTTCCAACCTGACCCAGGTACTGGACAACTGGAAATTTGCTATTCTAACCCAAGTGAAAGATCTTCTGATCAATGACCACGCTTCTGTCCTGCCCGAATACAACAGGTGGGTCACACTGGTTATGACTGTACTTTGCAGTGATGATAGACGCAGAAGCAAGAACAAGAAGGGAAAACAGAGAGTTCAAATGTTGTGTAAGAGCGAGAATAACGGTCGTTGACGTCAGTGAGCTTTTTATTGTTCCTCAATGTTTATAGAATTAGGAATTATGTAACTTGCTTTGCTCTGCACATGACCACTGACCTGTCAGAGCCAGTAATTTGATCCATGGTTGCTCTGGTCTACAGAGGGCCACTCTGCTTTGTAAATGACCTCACTACAGAGACTGCGCCAAAAGAATACGGGAAATGTTTCAGCCTTGTGTTCTGATGAATTGAGTGTGTTTCTGGCAGATTGACCCTTTCCTTTGGAGATTAGGCTATGGACCACAATACCAACAGCTTGAACGTATCTGATTAACCATTTCAGGTGCACTGCAGGCTCACTGCAGGTGTCCCTGTGCCAAATCTGCTTTTTTATACTTTAATCTTTTTGGGACATCCGTTCTGTCTGTTATCCTGATGTTTCCTGCAGATGATGGGGCTGTTCCTGCTTAACAGCATGTCATGACTTTCGTGTTTATGTTGCCAATTTGACTGAGTTCTTTTCTTGGTTATGTTTTGCCAATAAACAATGTTCCTATTTCATTTGAGCTTTTGGAATCTTTTAGTGCCAAAGCTCTTCGACTTGCGAATAATGAAACACATTTCTACTTTCTCAAATGTTTCTGCATGTGTTTAGGATCCCGCCTCTGTCAGATGCCCTGGGAGACCTCTACAGGCAGTTTAACACTCTAAAAGACGAGCTCGGGAGGCTTACCTCAAAGTTTGATGGTGTGGAGGGTTTTGTGGACGACCTCAAGTACGGCAGATCCGCTCTGCCTCAGCGGCACGTACCGCAGGTCCCCCCCGGCGTTGGTCTGAGGTCTCCTCTGCGAGCACAGATGAGGGCTCCTGACAGGGGGAAGGGGCCAACACTGCATAGAGCGAGTAGAAGAGGGCCACAGAGACCTTAGAAATACCAATGCTCATGTATTAGAAAAGAGTTAATGGGTTTATAAATATTTTTCAGAAGATTAGTTTGTCTAATTGTATCAATGAGTGTGATGTCAGAATAGGTCACATAAATAAGAACGACTTAGTGATGCATGGTGTAGAAAAGATGATTTTCCAAGTCACTTTTAACCACAAGGTGGAAGCATTGATCAAATTAACTAGACTGTCATCCTGCTGCTCTATGTGTATCAATAGCTTGACATAATGTCTAGAGGTGTGATATAACACAATATATACATACCTTTTAGACATTGATTAACATTGTTTTACCATTTGTTTGTATTTGAGTTTTGTCGCCCAAATGATTATTAAAAAATAGAATAATTTGCAAGTTAAATTAATCAGCATTTGCTACATTGTAAATATACTACATTCAGTAACAATATTAGGACCGAGCACTGTCCAACCATTGGGAAAAATGTGTTCTTAAGCGTGTGAGGGACACATTGACATGGACAAAAAGGGATCGAACCACCAGCCCTTTAATGAACGAAAGTGGCTGAGATACAGCTGCCCCCACTGGCAATGGAATACAACAGAGTTTTCAAATAAACTTTTTTTCATTTTCATATTTTATTTTAAAATATGCCTAATGTGTTTTCCTGTCTGTGATATCCTGATTAGATTGCAGTAGAATTTCAAAATGGACCATAGCATAAGTAAGATTTTGACAAATTTTGGAGACTAAAAACAAAAATTCACCTGTTTGTTATTGTTTCTCTCTTCCACAACTAAGATAAATAAATGAATAGGCAGTGAAAATACTGTAACAGCCCTCTACTGTACAAGTTCAGAAGTAATGTTGATAAAAATGTTCAAGTATAACTTGTTCAACTTTTTTTTGGGGGGGGACAGCTGCAAGATTTAATCAATACAATGGACACTGCAATGGAGTTAATACAGTATATATCAATGTTGATAATGAAAGCAGTGGTTTCCCCCCTGGGGTTAAACAATAAAGTGACAAAGTAACAATTGCATGACGATGCATGTGACATTTTTGTCAATTTTGTTGTGAAACTTGATTAATATTGTTTAACCTTGGTTACTGCCAGTGTCAGGATGCAAATTTGCAAATGAAACTGAGTTTTCATCCTCCATCAGTGAAGCATCACCTCTCATCTCCTCCCTCTCTTCCTTCCCAGGATGCACCTGCAGGTCTCCTCTCGTAATTTATAGCTTCATGTAAATGAAGAGGTCAAGTGTCAGCTCTGTACAATAAGAGGAAACGGTCTCTAACTGGAAACACACTGATGGATTAATTATTAACATGTTATCAATCACAGACAGTCTACTTCTTATTTGAATGAATTATATTCATGTGTGCACTGTGGGCAAGTTTATATCCAGCGATAGATTTAACCTTTATACATTAAGTTCTGTTATTTTTAAGCCCAACTAAAGCAAGAACATATATAGGTTTACAACATACATTGAAACTTGAATGCCATCACCCTTTCCATTTGAAACTAGACAAAGTAGAAAATTCATTACATTAAAACAGGATATCTTTTTTTAGATCATGAATGAAAAAATAATGCAGATTAAAGCAAAGCTCCTCCTCCTGTCAGTCCCTCTCAGTTTCAGTGTTGTATTAAGTTGCTCCTCCAGCACCTCCTCTCCTCATCCTCCATCCCCTCTCATCTGTCAGCAGTAAGCTCACTTTCCAAGTCACAAGGCCATTCTCAGCACACACTGACAACATGCTGGGGACCCTCTGCACTCTCATCACTGCTCTAACATGTAAGGAGGCTGACTTACTGCAGCTTTGACCTCATGTTGGATTCATCAGTCTGTGTGTTTCTCTTGACTCTGTGTCCTCTTGTTGTTTCCAGGTGTGAGTGGTGTGGCCGTGGTGACACAGAAGCCTCCTGTTGTCACGGTGAGGAAAGGAGAGACAGCCACCATGGACTGTAACCTGGGGACTGTTACTAACAGTGCTGCTCGCTGGTATAAACAGATTCCAGGAGGAGTTCCTCAGTATGTACTGAGGTTTTATCATGGCTGGAGCGCTTCAAGATATGGCTCTGGTTTCTCCTCTCCAAAGTTTACATCTAATCATCAGTCAACATCAGATTACCGTTTGATCATCACCAATGTGGAGGAGGGAGACTCAGCAGTCTATTACTGTCAAACATGGGACAGCTCTGTTAGTGAGCACGTATCACAGTGATTTACACTGTGACAAAAACCTCCTCACAAATACTTCTGCTTTTTGAGTCTCCGACACATCTCCACAGTAGAGCAATTAAACAACTCAGTGTAATAACACACTATGTACAATATTTGTTTTGGAACTTCTAAGTACTCTTATTGGATCTTTAACTTTGCTTAACACACATGTTTAATTAATTAAAAATAAGCAAAGCACCACTAAATATGCTCCACCGTCATGCATAATATCTGAGTCTGACCAACAGGCTTTAAATGCTGCTGTGTCATTCAACTCAACATTTTTTTGCAGCTAAAACATGAGCAAATTAAAATACTACATTAACATTACTACAGGTCATGTACATACAGATATCTTTCATTAGTTTTAATAGTATGAGTCAGAACAATTTGGATGAATAGCAAACATCTTTGCTTGCTGAAAGGAATATTTAGAAGAATAAAAACACTGAGATGAGAAGTAAACTTTTACACTCTGCCTAGAAGGATGTTCATAAAATGTACAACTCAGTGAGAACTTTATGATACAATCTTAAAAAAAACCAATAACAATGTAATGTATCTTGTGGTCTAAATGATAATTTAAAGAAAAATTAAGAAAGATAAACCTGATACCACAGATAAAACTTATACACATAGTATTAAATACATTTACAGATACATTTTTACAAGCAATATAATTGATCAAATATATGTTTTTAATAAAAAATGATTTCATGTGAAACTCCATTCATGATGTAGTTGATTAATGAATGAAAACAGTGTTGAGTGTGTAAACTCCTCCTCCTCCACTTCTCCTCTCCTCAGTGTCTTTATAAGCTTCAGTCTCTCTTCTCCTCACACTCCAACCCTGCTCACCTCTCAGCTGGACAGTAAGGGACGTTTACACCACACACTGACAACATGCTGGGGACCCTCTGCACTCTCATCACTGCTCTAACATGTAAGATCTTCTTCTCTTTCCTTTTACAGCCCATATTTTCACACAGAAACCTTTCACTCATGTATTTTCTCTGTATGTTGACAGATGTTGATGCAGTGATAGTGCTGACCCAGACACCTCCTGTCCACACAGTTTCTACAGGACAAGAGGTTGTTCTCAACTGCAACATTCAGAGATATGATGGAAATAGGGTCAGATGGTATAAACAGGTTCCTGATGCAGCTCCTCAGTATGTTCTAGACAGTTCCCTCAACTTTGGATCAGGATTCTCCTCAAACCGATTCAACTCTAAATCCTCATCAAACATAGATTATCAGTTCATCATAAAGCAGGCGGAGACAGGAGACTCTGCTCAGTATTACTGTCAGACATGGGATGATTCTGCTTCTGCAGCTGTATCACAGTGATTCACTCTGTGACAAAAACCTCAATAAGAGACTCACCACAGCTTTTAAGAATTCTGAGAACATTTTTATGGATGTTATTCTCAGTTTGATGCTGATATTTGGACTTTTGACAAAACCATGAAAACAAAAAGATTCAACAAAATATCCAGAATCATTCCTCAAGTCCAGCAGTGTTTATGAATATAATCGGACTGATGGAGTGAATGAGACGTCGACAGAGAAAGTTGGTCCCAACAGGATGTTTCAGTTCCTCTCCCCTCATTAGTGAGAGTCAGGAGGTTTTTGTACAGCCATGTATACAAACTGAATTTGGAATGTTTCCTTACATTACAATTTGAACTGATTGAAATGAGTTCAACAGTCTTAATGAGAGTAACAACACAGTAACAACACAGTCTAACATGTTATCTGAAACATATTATCATATTAGTCGCTGCAGGAGTCCCCATCTCTAGTGCTACTAATTATCGTTGTTTTTTTTCTTTTTAAACAAAAGTTAATAATTGAATGCTGTCTCTCAAACAGACCCATTTGTTATTCACCGTTTTATGAACATGTTAAATTACTCTCTGTTGGTGACTGGAAAAAAAAATATAAAAGACTGGAAAGAATTAAGCTGAATTAGAACAACAAGCGCCTTTCATTCTGATGGGTTATCTGTGTGTCCAATAACTAAGATATGACATAAAGACATATCTAAGTTTATTTGTTCACATTTTATTGATTTCATGAAAAATATGCAGTAGTGAGAGATTGACGAAATGACAGCATTTAAGCTATCACTGTGTTTCCAGTCAAAGACAGTTTATTCTTATTGTACAGAGAGCTGACACTTGACCTCTTCATTAACATGGAGCTATAAATAAAGAGAGGCCAGCAGGTGCATCCTGGGAAGGAAGAGATGGAGCAGTAGAGAGATGATGCTTCACTGATGGAGGATTGATTTAACAAGTGCAAGCAACTAAAACCAGATACAGATGTTTAGTTATACTCTCTTTTATGATTTGGCATACTTTAAAAGTCATTTTCTTAATTAACATAAATACCGTATATACGATTTTGTGTGCAAATTTTCTTAACAAAACAAAAATAACTGAAAGTGAGACAGAAAGAATAATCTAGATATCTTCCATCTGTGTCTTCCTAACTGCCATTGTCAGTGACAAAAATTACAGAAGCAATACATCTTTTTTACACAGTGGTTTTTTATTGAATACATTTTATAATTTGCAAAGCTGATACAACACCTCCACCTAACTGTCACAACATGTATTACAAGCATGCAGACATCTTTTCTAACATGTAAAGCTTGTAATGAGCAAACAGCACAAAGAGTAAAGAAGCAGATGTTAAACGGTCATTCTGCTCATCTACTGTTCTTCAGTGGGACAGTCTGACTTGCGGATGTTTTCCTCTGAAGTCTGGGAGCCCAAAGACACTCTACATGTGTAAACCTGACCCCTGTTCCAGTCTGACGTCTGGACGGCCAGATAGCTGCTGATTTGGAAAGTCTTGTCTGGTTGCTGAACAGCGGTGCTGGTAGAGATCCCAGTGCTCACTGGACTCCCAGCAGCCAACCAGCTCACATCTGCAAAAGGCCCAGACTGACTGGACAGACAGACCAGAGAGGCTTTGTTGGACTGGAGCTCAGCACTGGACGGAGGGAAGACAGTCAGGACAGGACGAGGGAGACTGGAGCCTGAAAACACAGAAAGGACATTCATCAAATAACTAGGAAACAAATCACTGACACAAAGCATGACAGAAACAGTTTATTTTATTAGTTGTATTTAATATGACAAAAATCCTGAAGTGAGTTTTAATTTGGCAAAAAAACATTGATGTACATGTTAGATCAAAATCTATGTATCACTAACTTTTTTAAGTTTGATTACTTCAGTATCATTTTTATGTTGGAAACTAATTTGTACAGTGCCCAAATGGTATTTGAAGTATAATATGATCATTTCATTCACTTTTAGAAATGACAGTATATGAGTAATATTTTTTTTTTTAGGTCTATCTACCATTTTCAAACAGCCACAATGATATTCAGGTAAAGTCAAAATGATCCCTACATTTTAGAAGATTAGTAAATGAACACTACAAGCAGTAATTTAGTATTAATATCACAATGTAAAAAAAAAAAAAAAAACTACTACTGGCAGATTATGAGTTCAACAATGTTAAAACTTGTCATACGTTTTAAAAGAAAACAATAACAATCTTGTAAATGTTGCCCAACTGTTAAAAATGTATCAACTATCAGAACACTTGAGAATATCTGCACAAAACATTAAAAGATGTGTGATCATTTGTAGATCATTTCTTTGCCTTCAAACACAGCCTGATATCAAAGCACATGTACAAATTCAATCTATTACTCAATGAACAACATGTTAAATATTCTAAACAGTAAGTAATATATACAGTTAATAATTCATCTCAACATGTATCAGAAACATCAAATCTATCCTGTTTTATGATCAGTTAAAAAGTACTTACTTGTCACAATCAGCTTGGTGCCTTGTCCGAATACCACAGTGATTCAGTTTGTATACATGGCTGTACAAAAACCTCCTGACTCTCACTAATGAGGGGAGAGGAACTGAAACATCCTGTTGAGACCAACTTTCACTGTCGACGTCTCATTCACTCCATCAGTCAGATTATATTCCTAAACACTGCTGGACTTGTTTCAAAGACTTTTGTCTCTTCAGAGGAATTCATTTAATGCCCTTCAATGTTTTGTTTCAGTTTTTCTGACCTGTATGGTTGGATTTCATTTAGAATTCATAAAAGCTGTAGTGAGTCTCTTATTGAGGTTTTTGTCACAGTGTGAATCACTGTGATACAGCTGCAGAAGCAGAATCATCCCATGTCTGACAGTAATACTGAGCAGAGTCTCCTGTCTCTGCCTGCTTTATGATAAACTGATAATCTATGTTTGATGAGGATTTAGAGTTGAATCGGTCTGAGGAGAATCCTGATCCAAAGCTGGGGGAACTGTGAGAATGGTAAAATCTGAGAACATACTGAGGAGCTTCACCAGGAACCTGTTTATACCAACTGACATACTGTCCATCATCTCTTTGAAAGTTGCATTTGAGAACAATCTCTTGTCCTGTAGAAACTGTGTGGACAGGAGGCGTCTGGGTCAGCACTATCACTGCATCAACATCTGTCAACATACAGAGAAAATACATGAGTGAAAGGTTTCTGTGTGAAAATATGGGCTATAAAAGGAAAGAGAAGAAGATCTTACATGTTAGAGCAGTGATGAGAGTGCAGAGGGTCCCCAGCATGTTGTCAGTGTGTGGTGTAAACGTCCCTTACTGTCCAGCTGAGAGGTGAGCAGAGTTGGAGTGTGAGGAGAAGAGAGACTGAAGCTTATAAAGACACTGAGGAGAGGAGAAGTGGAGGAGGAGGAGTTTACACACTCATCACTGTTTTCATTCATTAATAAATGACAGCATGTACTGTATGTGGTTTCACAAGGAATCATTTCTTATTAAAATATACATTTAATAACTTCTATTGCTCATAAAACTGTATTTAAAAATGTATTTAATATTATTTATGAGAGTCTGTTCTACTCTAAAGATGATATCAGATTATTTTGTTTATTTTTCTAGATTACTCTTTAAATAGTCATATAGTCCAGAGGATAACTATATTGTTATTGGGTTTTAAGATTGCGTTAAAGTTCTCACTTTGAAAGTACATTTTATGAACAGCCTTCTGATCAGAGTGTAAAAGTTTTTATTCTTTAAAATATTCCTCTCAGCAAGTAAACATGTCTGCTATTAATCCAAATTGTTCTCACTCATACTATTAAAAACTAATCAAAAATATCTGTAGCTGCATAACCTGTAGTGATGTTAATGTAGTAGTTTAATTTGCTCATTTTTTAGCTGCACGTTAATGAAGTCTCTGGCTTTTTGAACCACTGTGAAGTAGTTTACTTTGGGCTCTGCTTCATGAAACATGATTAATGTAGTTAGATACTGCCAGATTGAGTTCATCTGGAAGATCAACAATCATCACTACCTGTCTATCTCTAAAGTATTCATCACATTTTGTGTATTTAGAACAGCTTCTGTAAACTTAAAATGACTAGAAAATGTTGAGTGGAAGGACAGCAGCATTTAAAGCCTGTTTAATACGTCAGACTCAGATATTATTCATGAAGGTGGTGTATAATTACTTAAACATGTGTGTAAAGTACAGTTTATGATCCAATAAGAGTACTTAGAAGTTCCAAAAACATATATTGAACATAGTGTATTAGTTGTGTGATGGATCTAGACAGTCTCAAAAAGCAGAAGTATTTGTGAGGAGGTTTTTGTCACAGTGTAAATCACTGTGATACGTTCTCACTAACAGAGCTGTCCCATGTTTGACAGTAATAGACTGCAGAGTCTCCCTCCTCCACATTGGTGATGATCAGACGATAATCTGATGTTGACTGATGATTAGATGTAAACTTTGGAGAGGAGAAACCAGAGCCATAGCTTGGAGAGCTAGAGCTGTGTATAAAATATAATACAAACTGAGGAACTCCTCCTGGAATCTGTTTATACCAGCGAGCTGCACTGCCTGTAACAGTCCCCAGGTTACAGTCCATGGTGGCTGTCTCTCCTTTCCTCACCGTGACAACAGGAGGTTTCTGTGTCACCACGGTCACACCACTCACACCTGGAAACAACAAGAGGACACGGAGTCAAGAGAAACACACAGACTGATGAATCCAACATGAGGTCAAAGCTGCAGTAAGTCAGCCTCCTTACATGTTAGAGCAGTGATGAGAGTGCAGAGGGTCCCCAGCATGTTGTCAGTGTGTGCTGCGAATGGCCTTGTGGAAAGTGAGCTTACTGCTGACAGATGAGAGGGGTTGGAGGATGAGGAGAGGAGGTGCTGGAGGAGCAACTTAATACAACACTGAAACTGAGAGTGACTGACAGGAGGAGGAGCTTTACTTCAATCTGCATGGTGTCTCTCATTTACTCTTGTCTTCTGTAAAG
Organism: Perca flavescens; assembly: GCF_004354835.1. Lineage (NCBI taxonomy): Eukaryota > Metazoa > Chordata > Actinopteri > Perciformes > Percidae > Perca > Perca flavescens. The sequence continues at coordinate 13,714,009 of NC_041345.1, forward strand.
GCAAATGTCTTTAATTGATTTAATGTATTATTATTGTAGATGAAAATCCTACTGTTCATGTTGATTTATTTTTTCAATTCTTAATGGATGGAATTGGTGATGGTGAAAATTTCAGTCAGTGTGTTTCTAGTCAGTTTCCTCTTATTTCAGAGAGCTGACACTTGACCATTTAATTTACATGGAGCTATAAATAACGAGAGGAGGCCTGCAGGTGCATCCTGGGAATGAAGAGAGGGAGGAGTAGAGAGGTGATGCTTCACTGACAGAGGATGAAAACTCTGTTTCATTTACTCATTTTATCTGATTTTTCTAGAGTCTTAACTACTGCAAGCAACTAAAACCAGACAAAGACATTAATCTCTGTCGTGTTTATTAGGAGTGAGATGAACATCAGGAGAAAAATAAAATCTAGTGAAGGTTAGACAATTTGGTCAGTGTATCTTTTGGTCATTCGATTTTCCTTTCATAAAACAGGTATTTAAAAAAAAAAAAAAAAAAAAAAAAAAAAAAAAAAACGGATGGTTGTTTGATTTTTGTTTTAAAACACAAACTTGAAAATTTAAAAACATGGGGCTTTTCCCTATTCATTATTAAAAGGGGATGAGACAAATTTAAAACATGCTTTGATTTTCATTTTCTATTTCATATAACAAAAAAAAAAAAAAAAAAAAAAAAAATCATTAGAAAACAGAAATGAAAAAATTACATTTTTTTCATATTCTGAGACCGGATGTTGCAATTCCAAGGCAATAGCACCGCTGTAGCCTACCAGTTTTGCTTTAGCCCAGGGTGCAGTTGAGGGAAACTTGTAGCCTAACTTCCTGAGCAAATGATCTTCCGTTTCATGTACTTCTTTACATAAATACAATGCCAGCTGACTGGAACAGAGGGAGGAAGTGGATCTGAAAGAAAAACACAAAGGAGGGTCAGGTAAGGACTAACACAGGTTAGGCAAAAAGTTAGACTCTAAGCGTTAGTTGGCATGGAGTGTCACCAGAGAAGATGAGGCAGCAATTCAGCAGCGATGGTCTGTTGGGCCGGGGTTGTACTGTGCTTGATTGCAGATGGATGGCAGGTGTGAGCGGCGGGAGAGCAGTGATGGGTGATTGGCAGCAGGTGTGTGTAGTCAGCTGGCCAGCAGTAGGCAGGAGGGGAGGAGGAAAGCAGGGAATAGGCAGTAGGGAGTAGGCAGTAGGGGAGGAGGGAAAGCAAAAGAAACACAGGGAGAGAGAGGCAGAGCAACGAAAAAATACTAACAGCAGAAAAAAATTAAACAAAAACTCACAGCCTGGGGCCTGTTTCACAAAACCAAGATAAGGTATTAAGCCGGGATTTCCTGGTTATCCTGGATGAATTTAGCCTTGACTCGGTTTCACGAAATCAGAAGCACATAAATCACCATGGAGATTTATTCTGTGCAGCTAGCCTGGTCCTGACCAGGCTAACAGCCAGGATTTATTTAATCCTGGAACCTTTTCTGTTCACTCAGCAGTGGTTTAACCTATTGTTATCAGCCTGGATTAAAATACAACAGGTGCATATTGCTGTTCATTTAAGTACTGTTATTATTTAAAGTTGTGACCATTATTTTTTTTTATAATTATAAATTTGTCATTGTTACTGTTATATTGCTGTATGAAGACTGCTGTTCATATTGTTGTAAGAAGTTTGATGAATATATTATGGCAGTTGTTTGGATAATTAGAAAAGGCTGATAACATTTCAAATGTGTTTTAAATGAAGTCTGTTACTAAGGGCAATACATACAATGCTGTACTTTTCTATAGTTCCCCAATGCACCTTAAATTATTTTAGTTTATAATTTCTTTTTTTATTCTTTAACAATAAGGATCATGTTTGTTCTGCTTCCATGTGCATTGTATTTGGCATTCTTAGCACACAATTTGTTTTGTCCAGTAAACTGGGACTATAATTTGGGAGGATTGTACAATTTTAAGAACATATCCTAACTGTACAATCCTCCCAAATTATAGACTTAGTTTACTGGACCAGTAACTATCTAGTAAATTAGGCTACTGTACATTCATGTAACAACAGGGAGAGGACACCTCAATGGTTTCTGACCTTATATTTTGCCTGGGGGGAAATAACTGATGAATATACTCTGTTCCATTCATGTTTATAGTGTTCATGGAATTTATCACTTTATTATCTTTATAGTTTCTAGATTTTACTAGTGCAATTAAAAGCAAGTAGTGGAAGTTAATATGACTCAGGAAATTCATATTTTAGCCAATGAGAGAGAGGGAGGAACAGAGTGAAAGAGATATTTACGCTTCATATTCTAGCGTTATAGAAAATGGATCTTCATGGAAAATTTCCTAAGTAACATTATCTTCTGCTTACTTTTAAGGAAAAGAGTACAATTGTTAATTTGTGCAAATGATTAGTAGCCTAATCCTTGAATGGTAGGATTATGACGGTTTCCATTCAGAGCCGTGGTCAGTTAATGTATATATTTAGGCTGCAATTACGCATTCAGTCGGTCCGTGATCGTCTGCTACGCTTTCTCTCGCTGTTTCAGTACAGCGGCCGTGTTATTTTCTTTTTATACAAATAATGTGTTTCACGTCATCATACTTCCACAAGAAGCTGCTGCTCACTCTGTATAAAGTAGCCTATGTACAATGCGTATTCTCCATTTTGGCATCAGTAAATCTGTGATCGACCTCGCGGTCTTTTGAGGAAAGCCATGGACGCGCATCTATCTGAATTACTTCATCATGGCTCAACCTAGTCGCGCCTCCTCAGCCTGGCTTGGCCTTCGTGAAACGCACCAAGCCAGAATGCACAGATTAGACTAGGTCAAGCCTCGCTTTATCAGTTATCCTGGATTTATATATTCTGCTTTTGTGAAACAGGCCCCCGCTGGTCCCAACCACAACACAATAAACATAAACATATGCATTAGTCATTATAGTTCAATAGCCTAAATACATATCTTTTACTTGTATTTGCTGTATTTCAGGGGATTTTTATTTTATATGTAGCCTACAAATTTATTTCCGTCTCTATTTATTGGCGCGTTATATTCAAAGGAAGTTTTATTTTTATTTTGGCATTTTAGGCCTTTGTTTGTATAGGACAGCTTAGACTTGAAAGGGGAGAGAGAGGGGGAATGACATGCAGCAAAAGGCCACAGACTGGAGTCAAACTCATGGCATCTGGGTCAAGGAGTAAACCTCATATGGGCACCTGCTCTACCAGGTGAGCTAACCAGGCACCTGTAGTCAATGGAAGTTTGGCTATCTGACAGACTCAGACTAAAAGCAACTAGCAAGCCTGCCTGGCATCAGCGGATCACAGCATATCACTATCTGCAAAAGGAAACAAAATAAAACACGAGCGCAGCAGATTCGTCTGATTCCCAGCTTAGCTAGTGCGGGTAACACCAGCTTTGCAGACGGACCAGTCAGTCAGCACCAGGGACCCAGGACACAACCTATGGTCACAGTGGGCTGGCGGCTAGCTGCTAGCTAGCTGCAGCGGCAGCAGCTAACTTTAGAACATCATAGACCCAGCACCGGAGGTCTGATCCCCATGATCTGATCCCAAACCGCCGGTGACTCTCTGCCAGATCAGCAAACTTAACGGCAGCAACAGAAAGTTTGCTGGGATCAGACCTTGGCGCCATGAACTGAAAGTCTATTTCCTCAGCTGGTTCGACTCTCTTCAGGCGAAGTTGTCTATAGCGAGTAGAGACAGAGAGTCAGAGGGAGGCAGGGAGAGGCTAATACATAAATGTGACATTATGAAATAAAATTCCCCCGAGCATTATCAGGTTTCCAAAGTCATTTTAGCCTGAGCTGAAAACAACACTGTACATCCGATACTGTTTCTGTGATTTTATTTTTGTTATATTAAAATAGAAAATGAAAATAAATTTCTTTTGAATTTCTTTTACTACCTTTTAACCATGAAAAGGAAAAAAAAACACCTTATATTTTAATTTTAAATTTTGTATTATAAAACAAAAATCAAACAACCACTCCTTTTTTTTTTTTTAATACCCATTTAAGCAAGGAAAATCAAATGACTCAAAAGATACACTGACCCGGTTTGTAGCCTACAAATAAATACAAACACTCTTTCCAGTTTTTGTTTTTATTTTATTGAATGAGTTTTGAAAAATGCAGCATTTGCAAAGCTGATACAACACCTCCACCTAACTGTCACAACATGTATTACAAGCATGCAGACATCTTTTCTAACATGTAAAGCTTGTAATGAGCAAACAGCACAAAGAGTAAAGAAGCAGATGTTAAACGGTCATTCTGCTCCTCTACTGTTCTTCAGTGGGACAGTCTGACTTGCGGATGTTTTCCTCTGAAGTCTGGGAGCCCAAAGACACTCTACATGTGTAAACCTGACCCCTGTTCCAGTCTGACGTCTGGACGGCCAGATAGCTGCTGATTTGGAAAGTCTTGTCTGGTTGCTGAACAGCGGTGCTGGTAGAGATCCCAGTGCTCACTGGACTCCCAGCAGCCAACCAGCTCACATCTGCAAAAGGCCCAGACTGACTGGACAGACAGACCAGAGAGGCTTTGTTGGACTGGAGCTCAGCACTGGACGGAGGGAAGACAGTCAGGACAGGACGAGGGAGACTGGAGCCTGAAAACACAGAAAGGACATTCATCAAATAACTAGGAAACAAATCCTTAACACAAAGCATGACAGAAACAGATAATATTATTAGTGTTTAGAATATAACAAAAATGCTGAAGAAGTAAAGAGTCTTAATTTGGCAAAAACATTGATGTACATGTTAGCTCAAAATCTATGTATCACTAACTTTTTAATTTTTATTACTTCAGTATCATTTTTATGTTGGAAACTAATTCCAAAAGTGCCCTTCTGTGTCTTAAAAAATGGTATTTGAAGTATAATATGATCATTTTAGTAATAACTTTTCTTTTGTGAGGTCTATCTACCATTTTCAAACAGCCACAATGATATTCAGGTGAAGTCAAAATGATCCCTACATTTTAGAAGATTAGTAAATGAACACTACAAACAGTAATTTAGTATTGATATCACAATATAAAAAAACTACTGACAGATTATGAGTTCTACAATGTTAAAACTTGTCACACATTTTAAAAGTAAACAGTAATAATATTGTAAATGTTGCCCAACTGTTAAAAATGTATCAACTATCAGAACACTTAAGAATATTTGCACAAAATATTAAAAGATGTGTGATCATTTGCAGATTGTTCCTTTGCCTTCAAACAAGATAAGATATCAAAGCACATGTACAAATTCAATCTATTACTCAATGATCAACATGTTAAATATTCTAAACAGTAAGCAATACAGTTAATAATTCATCTCAACATGTATCAGAAACATCAAATCTTTCCTGTTTTATGATCAGTTAAAAAGTACTTACTTGTCACAATCAGCTTGGTGCCTTGTCCGAATACCACAGTGATTCAGTTTGTATACATGGCTGTACAAAAACCTCCTGACTCTCACTAATGAGGGGAGAGGAACTGAAACATCCTGTTGAGACCAACTTTCACTGTCGACGTCTCATTCACTCCATCAGTCAGATTATATTCCTAAACACTGCTGGACTTGTTTCAAAGACAAGTTTCATTTAATGCCCTTCAATGTTTTGTTTCAGTTTTTCTGATCTGTATGGTTTGATTTAATTTAGAATTCATAAAAACTGTGGGGAGTCTCTTATTGAGGTTTTTGTCACAGAGTGAATCACTGTGATACAGCTGCAGAAGCAGAGCCATCCCATTTCTGACAGTAATACTGAGCAGAGTCTCCTGTCTCTGCCTGCTTTATGATAAACTGATAATCTATGTTTGATGAGGATTTAGAGTTGAATTGGTTTGAGGAGAATCCTGATCCAAAGCTGGGTGAACTGCTAGAATGGTAAAATTTGAGAACATACTGAGGAGCTTCACCAGGAACCTGTTTATACCAACTGACCCAATTTCCATCATCTCTCTGAATGTTGCAGTTGAGAACAACCTCTTGTCCTGTAGAAACTGTGTGGACAGGAGGTGCCTGGGTCAGCACTATCACTGCATCAACATCTGTCAACATACAGAGAAAATACATGAGTGAAAGGTTTCTATGTGAAAATATGGGCTATAAAAGGAAAGAGAAGAAGATCTTACATGTTAGAGCAGTGATGAGAGTGCAGAGGGTCCCCAGCATGTTGTCAGTGTGTGGTGTAAACGTCCCTTACTGTCCAGCTGAGAGGTGAGCAGGGTTGGAGTGTGAGGAGAAGAGAGACTGAAGCTTATAAAGACACTGAGGAGAGGAGAAGTGGAGGAGGAGGAGTTTACACACTCAACACTATTTTTAGTCATTAATACATGACAGGATTGATGAGATTCCCCATCCACAAATCACATTGTCTTGTAGTTGTTCCTGTTGGATTTAGAGGATGTCCTTTGAATCATTGTTAATAATCTCAGGGTTGGCACAAATGTAAGTGTTTTCTGTTTATTTTGTAAAAAATAAAGTAAATATGATCACATGCTAAGTATATCTTCATTGGTCTTTAGGTTGTTTGTTAGTTGTATATTACAGTGTTCTATATAAATCAGGACCTGCAGTAAACATAACTGTTTATCTCTTATCTAAGTTTCATCAGACTTTTCTGAAATGTCCTCCCACCAAGTAAACATGATCCATATTAATAATGACTTTTGTGATTCATTTAATGGATACACATATTTAATCTAAATGATAGCAGCTCAACGTAGCTTTTACACATGGTTGTGTTTTAGCTGCATTTTAACAAACTTTCTTTCTTGCATATTTCGTCTGCCAGATGAACTTTGGGTCTATTTAGGAATGTTAAAATAATTAAGTTGGATTAATATTCACTACAATTACATTATAAATATAATAATAATCACTACATGTGCACCAGAGATTTCTCTCAAGATTTTATTACATTCTGTGTATTTAGATCATCAAATGAGAAGCTCTTCCAAACTTTCTGTAATTTGAATATTTTGTGATGAGTAGCAAGATACATTAACTTAAATTTACTGTAAACATGATTTGTAAGTGTGATAGATCATGACTTTCCTTGTGTGAATATTATATGTACTGTATATGTATGTATAACAGACAACTACCATTAGGATAGTTCTTCGGATTTATGTGAGAATACAATAAAAAGGGTTCAAAAGTATAAAAATATACACTACCGGTCAAAAGTTTGGGATCTCTTAGAAATTTCCATTCCACTCCATTCCAGACAGAATACCAGCAAAGATCAGTTGCATTGTTTTTTTTAATCAGGGCAGCAGTTTTCAGATTACATTATGTGCTTACATAATTGCAAAATGGTTCTCGACTGTTGTAGACAGAAGTGGCTGAAGAAATGCTTGAAATTCCATGCTTTTTGGTCTAAACGTCATAACCAAATTAAAAGTGGTACAGCTCCCATATACTTTGACACTTAGGGGTGTGCCTGATATCATTGGAAAGGAAACACTCAAGTTGTGTCAGGGTGATTCTAGGCCTTACTGACACAGAGTTACAGAGGCTAGAATGGAGATTTTTTATTTCTGTCCAAGTCATAAATCTGTAAAATTATTAAAATACACTGCTGTAAACACATCTGACAGGTGACAGACAACACAGCATTAGCCACGTCTCAGCTTACTACAGAAAAAAATTCAGAAGCTAAAAGACTCAAAAATGGATTTTATATGAATTCTTTTCTACAAATATGTCTGTGCGTTTTTTATTTCTATTTGAAAAGTGCAAATAAAAAAGCCAAAAAACTACAAAATACAACACTTCTCAAATACACAAACAAACCCACATCAATCACCTTTCCAGTGATATCAGGCACACCCCTGAGTTTCAAAGTATATGGGAGCTGTACCACTTTTAATTTGGGTATGACGTTTAGACCAAAAAGCATGAATTTCAAGTGTTTCTTCAGACACTTCTTTCTACAACAGTCGAGAACCCTTTTGCAATTATGTAAGCAAATAATGTAATCTGAAAACTGCTGCCCTGGTTAAAAAAAACAATGCAACTGATCTCAGCAGGTATTGTGTCTGGAATGGAGTGGAATGGGAATTTCTAAGTGACCCCAACTTTTGACCGTTAGTGTATATTTAGTACATGTGGGGAAGTTACCAAAAGCATTGAGTTTTGGCTTCACTGCAGTCAAGATGTATCAACAGGTCAAAAAGCAGAAGTATTTGTGAGGAGGTTTTTGTCACAGTGTAAATCACTGTGATACGTACTCACTAACAGAGCTGTCCCATGTTTTACAGTAATAGACTGCTGAGTCTCCCTCCTCCACATTGGTGATGATCAAACGGTAATCTGATGTTGACTGATGATTAGATGTAAACTTTGGAGAGGAGAAACCAGAGCCATAGCTTGGAGAGCTCCAGCTGTGATAAAACCTCAGTACATACTGAGGAACTCCTCCTGGAATCTGTTTATACCAGCGAGCCTCACTGTTAGTAACAGTCCCCAGGTTACAGTCCATGGTGGCTGTCTCTCCTTTCCTCACCGTGACAACAGGAGGCTTCTGTGTCACCACGGTCACACCACTAACACCTGGAAACAACAAGAGGACACGGAGTCAAGAGAAACAAACAGACTGATGAATCCAACATGAGGTCAAAGCTGCAGTAAGTCAGCCTCCTTACATGTTAGAGCAGTGATGAGAGTGCAGAGGGTCCCCAGCATGTTGTCAGTGTGTGGTGTAAACGTCCCTTACTGTCCAGCTGAGAGGTGAGCAGGGTTGGAGTGTGAGGAGAAGAGAGACTGAAGCTTATAAAGACCCTGAGGAGAGGAGAAGTGTAGGAGGAGGAGTTTACACACTCAACACTGTTTTCATTAATTAATAAATAACGGCATCTACTGTATGTGGTTTCACAATGAATAATTTCTTATTAAAATATACATTTAATAACTTATATTGCTCATAAAACTGTATCTAAAAATGTATTTAATAGTATTTGTGTGAGTCTTCTCTACTCTAAAGGTAATATCAGATTCATTTTTCTTTATTTTTCTATATTATTTTTTAAATAGTCATGTAGTCCAGAGGATAACTATATTGATATTGGGTTTTAAGATTGCTTTAAAGTTCTCACTTTGTTGTTCGTTTTATGAACAGCCTTCTGATCAGAGTGTAAAAGTTTACTTCTCATCTCAGTGTTTTTATTCTTTTAAATATTCCTCTCAGCAAGTAAACATGTCTGCTATTAATCCAAATTGTTCTTACTCATACTATTAAAAGCTAATTTAAAATATCTGCATTTACATAACCTGTAGTGATGTTAATGTAGTATTTTAATTTGCTCATTTTTTAGCTGCACGTTAATGAAGTCTCTGGCTTTTTGAACCACTGTGGAGCAGTTTACTTTGGGCTCTGCTTCATGAAACATGATTAATGTAGTTAGATTACTGCCATATAGAGTTCATCTGGAAGACTAACAATCATACCTGTCTATCTCTAAATAATTCATCACATTTTGGGTATTTAGAACAGCTTCTGTAAACTTTAAATGACTAGAAAATGTTGAGTGGAAGGAAAGCAGCATTTAAAGCCTGTTTAATATGTCAGACTCAGATATTATTCATGAATGTGTTGTATAATTACTGGTGCTTTGCTTATTTTTATTTTACATAATTTAAACCTGTATAAAGCAAAGTCTATGATCCAATAAGAGTACTTAGAAGTTCCAAAAACATATACTGAACATAACGTGTTAGTTGTTTGATGGCTCTCAAAAAGCAGAAGTATTTGTGAGGAGGTTTTTGTCACAGTGTAAATCACTGTGATACGTTCTCACTAACAGAGCTGTCCCATGTTTGACAGTAATAGACTGCAGAGTCTCCCTCAGCAGACGATAATCTGATGTTGACTGATGATTAGATGTGAACTTTGGAGAGGAGAAACCAGAGCCATAGTTTGGAGAGCTATTGGAATGATAAAACCTCAGTACATACTGAGGAACTTCTCCTGGAATCTGTTTATACCAGCGAGCTGACTGGTCAGTAACAGTCCCCAGGTTACAGTCCATGGTGGCTGTCTCTCCTTTCCTCACCATGACAACAGGAGGCTTCTGTGTCACCACGGTCACACCACTCACACCTGGAAACAACAAGAGGACACGGAGTCAAGAGAAACACACAGACTGATGAATCCAACATGAGGTCAAAGCTGCAATTTAATACAACAGCGAGAGTGACTGAGAGGAGGAGCTTTGGTTATGATCTTTATTTTCAGTGTAGGGGATTTCTCTGACCCCCCCTCCAAACTATTTTATAACGTAAAGATCTGAAAAGATTTCCTGCAGTTTCATTATATTTGTTATGTTGTCAGTTCCTAATGATAGGGATTTTTGGTTTGCATCTAAGTTTGTATATTTGTTTAATATTTATATTTCCTTGCTTTAGTACAAGTTTACAAAATCATTTTTATCTAAATCCCAAGTTTTTTACAAATTAAAAGGAGACACCTGTTGCAAGATTCAAGCTGTGACTTTTCACACAATATTTTACAACATAGTGTGTTTCCAGTAAAGGGCAGCTTACAGAGAACTGACACTTAACCTCTTAATTTACATGAAGCTAAATAAAGACAGGAGGCCTGCAGGTGCATCCTGCAGATGAGGAAAGAAAATAAGACCTGACTTCTGGTGAAATCTAGAGTTGTTCTTCTTGAGTGTATGTATAACCATTTGAGTGTGTGTGTGTGTGTGTGTGTGTGTGTGTGTGTGTGTGTGTGTGTGTGTCTTTTTATGGTAAGAATGCCCTCAGTGCCTTAATAGTAATCCAGTGCTGCTCTCTAGTGTCCATTCAACAGAATAACAACACGCTGTACTGTGTATCTTCCTTTATTTATCGTCATCAGGTTGTGCAAATTACACCACACAAAGTCAAACTAATACATGTTTCATCTACTGAAAGAAATGCATGCTACTTGAGTAACGTTATGCAATCACTTCTTCAATCAAGAATTTAATAAAATAAATGCATTCCTTAAATTAATAAAACTACAAGAAATACAGTCAGATGGTACATAGACATATGATAATTATGTCTAATGGCAAATGTAAATATTTACTTTGATGCTTGAGAGAATATGGTGGCACCTTCTACAATCTCAGACAATATCTGACAATGACCAGCAGAGGGCCAATGGTGTGTGTGTGTGTGTGTGTGTGTGTGTGTGTGTGTGTGTGTGTGTGTGTGTGTGAAAGATGGAGAGATAGATGGAATTTTAGGTTTAATGTAATGCAATGCAAGCATAATTAGTTGCCTAGCATTATGCTGTTATGTCTAAAGAGTTCCACAGAACCAAAACAAAAGCAACACTTTTTGGGGGCTCAAATATAAACATTTATGCATCTAGCCTCTGGATATTTGAAAATGTGCAGATGCAGCCTAATGAAGTGGATTGCTTATCATAATAGAGTTGGAGTCCATTGCTTTTTGTTCACCTCAATTTTGCATTTTTAGCACTGACAGTTTACATCAGTACACCTGTCATGGGGCTGACATTCCTCACCTGTCCACTAGTCGCCCTGTTGAGTTTTCCCGCTTCTCCCATTCACCTGACCACCTACTTTCCTACACCGCTGTCAACTTGCATGTCCCTTTCAGTTTCCACACTGCGTCACGATAATGTGCTTAGGTAACTATGCTTGTGACTCCTGCTGCCGGCGGTATTTGACAGTGACAGAACAATCGATCTGGCCACGATGGAGTCAGCAGACCTTTCCTGGTCCAGTTCTCCCGACGCCAACCATGTCGTACTATACATGTCGTTTGTGGGCTGGAGCCTGACCCCGTGTCCTTCTTTGCCTGTTGGACAGACCTCGTGGTGTGTCGGGAGATTTGGTGATGCATGTGTGCTCCCAATTTACATTAAAACATATATGGAAGTATTTGAGTAAGATGACCTGCTCAAAATGATCCCACACTACACGTACCAGCGCAACCTCGCTAGCAGGATTCCTCTAGAAATGACAGCGTCAGGGTTGATGTCACACGCAAAATCACGTAGTGCCCCCTTCAAAATAAAAGGAAAAAACACCAGTGTTCTGGTACGTAAATACGTTTTTATTTTGAAAGCTGTAAACGGAAGTCTTTGTAAACAGTATGTCGCTTGACACTGGTGCAAATTGTCGCTCATTCTTTCTGTACCGAAGGTGAAACCCAAATGCGCATCACTGACCGAAGCATCTTTTTTTCTTTTTTTTTTTAAAGAACCAGCTGCTCTCTCCAAAAACGGCACGTTAGGCTATATCTAGCACGGGACAAGCAGCAACCACAGGTTTATTTTGAAAGGAACACAAATGGGAGATTACCAAATGTTTGGAGCAGTCAGCATTTTACAGTTTAAAATTGGTGTAAATAACGGGTGACACTAAACCGGTCCAGCATAGCAGTCAAATGTAAGAGGTTTTGTTGTCAAGCAAGTAACTAAGAGATGTGCTAAAATGAAAATGACTGTCAACATCTGTCTCCAAATCTGCTCGAACTGAAGGTGGAGCAGGATTTTCGGGAGGCTCTCTGTGAGGTGTGATGGAATAAAATGCTGCGCATTACCGCTTCTACTACAGGTTACATGAATCTGAAACGCACCTCGGGAATTTATTCTTGACCTTTTTGTGTCTAGGCTTTTGCTGTCTACGAGGAGGATGGTCTTTGCCCTACATGTGATAGTCATGTCTTCGGCATTTTTCAATCCCAGTTTTGCCTTCAGCTCCCACTTTGATACAGGTAAGGGTCAAACTGATGAATGAGGGCGTTTATCCATTTATTGCTGCAGAACTGCTTGAGATTTACATGTTTCTTCATAATCAAGCTGAGTGAACTCCACTGAATCTGGTTTTTGATGCAAGACCATACACTGCGTCTTGGTGCTATATACAGCGTTTTCTCTTAGTCACCAGCAGCAGCATAATTGCCATAGCACCACCACGACAGTAATGCTAAACATAAAAAGATTAGCTCAGGTATGGGTGTTTTACATCCATCATTCCTTTATATCTTGGTGACAAGAGGGTTAAAAGTTGTTCCTGCACAGATTCTGCATAGTCCTACATACATCCCTGCAGCTGAGTGTGTGCATGTGTGCTATGATCAGGGTGTGTGCGTGCTAACTGACAACACCATTACAGAGGTGACCTGCTAACAGAAGTGTATGGCTGTACTGCTTGAGGATGCTGTTCTTGGTGACCATTTGGATACAGCGTTCGATCATCCCTTGGGTGTCAGGGTTTATGGGATGGAAAACCCAGGTGCTGCTGCAGTGCTACGGGACCACTGAGCAGGAAGCCATGGCTGTCCTATGTAAGGGCTTGAATCAGAGCAGAATAAATAACTGTGTACAATTGTAAACAGGACTGAGAGAGTCCCTATACTGGGCGCAGTGTGCTGAGCATACAAATGACGGTGAGGCCACTAGCTCTCAAGTTTCAGGCTCTGTCCTCCCCAAACCACACACTCTCAGTGGCCCCTCTTTGTCCAATTATTCCTCTCTAATCTACCTTCCTGTGACCCAGTTCTCATTCTATGCATCTCTTCTCTGTTGTCCCTCAGAATGTGACCCTTTAAGGGGCTTCCATTTAAAGTCAAATAGGTTATTTATAGGAGCTATGCTGCCCCTGTGCATTTTGGAATTTTCTGTGCTTACAATAACTTTGTAAGGCTTTATAGCAAGACATAAAAGATGTAGAAGTAGTATCATGTAAAGCACCATAGCAAGATAAGTGTTGTGTTAAGAGTACATTTCCATGTTTAGTAATGATGCTTTAACCATCACATGGAGCGCTTTAGATACAAAACTACAAGACAAAAGTTAGATTATTAAATAAATCTCCAGAACACTGTTAATATAAGACATAGGTAGTACATTGATATGACATCACAGCTTTGAAGGATGTGTTCATAGGTAATGACTCACCGGTTCCAGATATTATTCTGCTCGGCTTTAAAATACACTGCACAGAAACACAGTGGTTTAGTATTTAGCTATTTGGAAAACCATGACAAAAGCACTTCACGAGAATGTATAGTTGGTTCTGAGCTGGCTATCCCTGGTTCTGTGCAGTGAAATATGATACAAACCTACCAGAGAAGTGCAATCTTTTAATTTGAAGCAGGGTAAATGGTTCCCAGTTGAATTATGGGTAAAATGTGTGCTATCTGTGGCTCTTCTGGGGCATCTTCTAATTTAATTGTCTTGGTATTTTCTTTCTGGAGGAGAGCTCAGGTTTTGAACATTTCCCCTCAGGAATGTGCGGTGAAAGATTAATTTTTCTTCAACTGATAGTAGGTGAATGAATAGCCTCAGTGACAGGTCAGGGTGGAATCGGCACTTGCATTGGTTAGTTTTCGGAAGAGGGTGGGGCATGAATGGGCATGTTCATGTAGCTTGTATGTAGCTGGAGTAGAGGATGGTGTCTGGATCGTCACCCCCCCTGTCTTAATGATCTACATTTCTCATTAGAGCGGCAGTGGTCCTGTTCCTTCCTAGTAATTGTGCTGAGAATCAATGTTGCCTAGGTGATGGAGGGGGCGTGTGAGGAGGGACCAGTCATTTTCATTGCCAGTGCTAAGGACAGAGAAACGCTTGAGTCCCTTAAAGGGGAGGGACACACAGCATTCAATCAGCTGTAGTTGCTGAATATGCTGTCTTTCAGGCTGAGGAGTAGATTAATTAAACACACCTAGATTTACAAAGACAAAATCCAGCATTTGAACTGTAGCACCGCTCAAGCCACCCTACACAACTGAACTTCATCCCTACACCAAGGCTATGTAAGAACATAGTGTGCTCTACCTCTCCACACACTCACACAAACAGCCACTCATGCGCAAACACACACCCAGACAGAGGAAAACTATGAGGCCAGGTCACTCGTCACATTGCATAGCATTATATAAGCCATCATCATGGACGGACACACCGTAGCACGATTTTTGATCTCCTGACCACATCAGCTCTTACATGTTGGGGCTTGGTTTGTGTGCGGCTAGGGTGAAGGTTGGGTGTATGTATGTGGCATTCTGCACCAATGACTACCTGCAGCTTGCACCTGACTTACTAGTGCTTCAGCACCTCGGAGAGCTCTCCCATCAGGAGAGGGAGCAGATGTGTGTGCGTGTGAAGGGTAACTATTTGAAAACCTGGCTGCATCCTGTGAACAGAATTAATATGCAATCGCTTGTCTACTGTCAGGGCAAACAGAAGACAGACTGACCTGGAAGGCAGCACCGATACACCAACAAGCTGACAATGCAGCAACTGTGGGAGACTGTCTGTCAGCAGTCTCCTTTTGGTGCCTGGAGGTGGCAGTGGCAGCTAGTGTGCACATTATGGATGGTGTATTGGTGTAGATGCAAAACAACCCACACTGTCACTGTCACTGTCACACACACACACAGCATGATGCACAATGCACAATGCACCTTCCAAATGCAGGACAAATGTACACATGACCTTGCATACGCATGGACACACCACTGCAAGTTATAACCAAGGTGGTACTGACACCGGAGAGGAAACCAAGACTTGCTCTCAGAGCTCCTCCCACTGACACGGTCAGTGCAAGTCAGCCACTGCTGACTATTTGATTATTCATCTCTCCATGTGTAACCAAGCACTTTAGTTACATAAGTCAGCCTCTGGGGGAACTAGAATAAGAATGAAGTGGATTTAAGCAGTCAAGAGAAACTATATATGTCTCCTCTATGTGCTCTCTGTGTGATGATGTGGGGGATGTGGGTTTTCTTGGTGTCACACTCATTAAAGGCTTGTGCATGTGCAATTGCATACTTAATGGGCTTCATGCAGTATTTAATTCGTCACCAAGTATCATTTCTTGCTGTTGAATTTAAATGCTAGAGCACCCTGAAAGCCATTTAGCAAGCCCTTCACATAGTGGTGGACGGAAATGGAGATGGTTGCTAGTTACGAAGCAAGGTTTAGGTGTGGTGGATTGATTTTAGGGTTGTTTTATGATGGTGATAAAATGACAGGAGGCAAAAGCAGATGCATGCTTGTTCTTGTGTTCAAAAGGGCCGCTTCAAATTGGTTGGACAGGTGGAAGACATTTGGGCAAAAAGTGTGACTGTGTGAATTCACTGCATGTGTGTCAGAGTTGGGGTATGTGCTTAACAATAGCATCAAGAAACCAAGAAGAATATGGGAGGAATAATGAGTGCACGGCAGCCAGCATAACTCGCACAAATTTGGTTTACTCAGGTATGTTTGTTTTTCTTGACACACACTCAGGCACACACATCTCCACACACAAACACACACACACACACACACACACACACACACACACACACACACACACACACACACACACACACACACACACACACACATACACACTGCCTTTGTCTGCATCATGAGACTCTGGGCTGAAATGTCATTCCAAGCACATATTTCTATGTCTGCATATGGTTTGCACATGCATCACATTTGTGTTTATCAGCCAGAGGCCTAAACACACACAGGGCCCAGTCAGTGTGTGTATGTGCAGAACTTTGTTGCATATGCTTTAGTCATACATGATACTATACAGGTACTATTGTTTTAGCCTTTATAGTACCTTTATATATGTTAGATTGCTATGGTTTGCACATGCATCAAATTTGTGTTTATCAGCCAGAGGCTAATATCATAATATCATAAGCCAATATCATAACATTAACTGATCATTTTAAGTAGAGTTCAACTACTTATTGTTAAATCAGGAATTGTTAGATTGTTAAATAAAATATGTATTATCTGTCCATCCATGCAACCAAATGGTGAGGAAGTTCTCAATGGCATTTTCATGTCCAAATAGGCCAATTGGCATATCACAAATTAACATTTTACCGTGTGATTTTGATAACTAAATATCCTAATGGTATTGATTTAAATATAGTCATACTAGCTACCACTGATTTAAATTATTGCATCAGTCCTTTTTGCCTTCTTTTAGGAGCTGTGCTTGATTTCCACCAACTTTGGTCAGTTTTTCATTGTCACATATGTAGAAATGTGTGTCTGTTCAAAATTAGCATTGAGTTAACAGAAAACAATATTCAATTGTGTAGTACTGTGGACAGAGACTATGTGTCCTTCATTAGGGTTTCTCTTTCCCAGTGTTTATGTATGAAAGTAAAACCTCTGCTATAGATATGTATTTTGCAAGTGGTTGATCTGGTATGTTAAAGGTGCTACGTGCAGCATTCTCTGTCATTGTTTAATTAATTGTGATGATTAATATGTCAGTATTTAAAAAGATTGATAGCACCTATCTCATGGGATTGTTAGTGCTTGTCTTCTTCAGAATTTACGTTGTTTCCTCCTCTACTTGACTAAAGAGGATAAACATAAATTCAGTTCATTCGTTCAACTGTGTTTTCTCTTGTGATAAACTGTGAGAAGCTTTTGTTCCATTTGTTCAGAAGAAACAGTATATCTGATTCTTTTCCTGCTCCATAATAATTACCCAATTCAGCAGCTTCCAAATTTGACCCAACAGCCCAATCTGCAAAATGCAGAATAGAGGCCGGTCTCCTCTGCAATGATCCGTCATATCCATAATTATAATGATGTCTTAAATTAATGAATTATTGATGTTAAATACTACACCTTTACATGCAATGCCCTGGTTGTGTAGTTAGACGATCTGTGAAATGAACTCATAAGGTCCATCCATCAGAGACAGAGTTGATATTCAGACCCTTTTTTTCCAGCAGTATATGCCCTTGCCCGGGCTGTCGTGGGACGGACATGACAGGCCTGTAATGTTGATCCATGAAGATCCTCCTGGGCTCTCACTCCCAGTTAATGACAGTTATCAGGGCTCCCTGCAGAGAGCCCTTTTTAACAGCACATCCCTCTGCCATCTGCAGTCTTTTACACAGAGCATTACTAGAAAACGGCAGAGGGATGTAAATGGGTGGAGGATACGGTACCATGCTATAAATCATGTTATGCTGTTACTTTTGCTGTCAATTGGAGAGTGACATGTGTGCACACATGTGTATGTGTGTGTTTGCAGAGTGCTTCCTCCTGTGCACCTCTCTATGTTCAGCCCTCCCTCATCACAGTCTGATGCTACTTGCTCTGCCCTTCTCTCCCATTTTCTTTCAACCTTGCAACTTCTGCTTTGGCTCTCCTTCTGCTCCTTTCTCCAGAGCATTTTCTTTCCCTTTGTCTGTCCTAACTCATGATCTCTACCCTCTTCATGCAGCCTGTAACAGAGGGTTGCTGTCAGATGTGTTTCTCTCTTGGGAAGGCTGTGTCAGAGCACAGCTCGCTTCACCTTCAATGCAGCCCCACTAGCTCTTCCTGTCAAACCCATAAAAAAAAGAGGACTAACTCTAGCCACTCTGCATCGCTAGACACTGATACATATAGAACAAGTCTTTTAAAACAGGTGCTCAAATTACATCTTGACACCAAAGATGAGCTAAACACTTGAGCCAACAATTGATCCATAACAATTTTCCTCATGCATTATATTTACACATGCAGAAAGGCAGCGGATAATCAATATTTAGCTTGGCTTATATACAGAAAGGCAGCTCTCTGTCAATTACCTGAATCTAGAATTCTTATTGAGCTGTAAGCCAATGGTTTTCATTGTTGTTCTGTTGTAGGCCGCACCTGTCATCTGGCAACTTCCAGTCAAGTATTGTAGCTCTAAAGGTTTTCTGCATGTGTGTGTTTGTTGATTTATATACTTTATGTAAATTATTTGGCTCTGCTCCTGCTGCCTCCTGACTGACCTGTAAATCTAAACCTAAGGTCACACTCCTCTCCTATCCAGTCTGCTTTATCCTAAGCACTTCCCCACCATTCTTCTTACATCACCATTGTGTTTGTGTGTGAGTGTATGTTGTTTTTGGAAGCCACTTGGTGCAGCCCAGGCAGGGCAGATGGAGGAGCTTGTTTGCCCCTGCAGCACTGTCCTAAATTTAAGCGCATGCTCAGAGAGATTTGAGTCTTTCTGCTCTCTTTGTGTGTGCGATGTTTACCCATTAGGAAGCATTGAGCAGAAGTGGAAGGGCATTTAAGTGGCTGAATAATGGCGTCGGCTAGCCTCCTGTTGCATACGGTGATACTAGCCTCCACAGACTAAAACTTCCCACAGTCCTCTTTGCTGTATACTCCATGCAGCTTGGTCATTAGTGCCACCTGGACATGATTCCAAGCCACCGTAGCCTTCCTAACAGACACAAAGCTCAGCCCACAGCCACTGACCACACATCAAATGGAGACTTTTACATAACACATTAGCTGCATTCTGTATGTCCCTATTTGTAACAAATCTATTGAATGCTAGCTGCAGTTGAAACTGTATATCACCCTCTTCCCCCCTCCAGCACTCCCTCCCCCTTCCTCCCCCCATCTTTGTCTACCCCCCCCATTTTTTTTCAAGACAATTTGATTGCAGTTGTGTGTAGTTTGGCACACTGCCCACCCTGCAGCACTGTCATGACTTGGTCTCTTGGTCAAAAACAAGAAGTGGTGTGTGTGTGTGTGTGTGTAGCAACCATACCAGCTAGAAAGAGACGACTGAAGTAAAAAAAAGAGACAGACCACAGACGGGAGATGAGAACGAAGCCTCTCACAGGGAGAGACTTCTGATCTGCAGGTATGTGTTCAAGCATTCTACATTATCTGTGGTGTGTTTGAGCTCCTCTTCATTGACTTGGGGTTGCTGCTATCAGGAGCAGCAACAACCCACTGTTCTTAGTTACCACGGAAACTTCAAAGTTATCCTATGCAGTCAAGTGCAACACCTTGACTAGGCTTTCTGTATGGGTTCGCGTTCTTAGGCTCGATTGTGAATAAAAAACACATGGCTCGGCCCTGGCCTTGATACAAGTGTAGGAAGCATTGAAATATGCCTCACTCTGCCTTGAAGAAAATCCCTATTTTCTCTCAACAGCGCGCCTTGCACTGTTTCCTCTCTACCTCTCCTACACGTGTCCATTTGGAACAGATTTGTTGAATGCACAATGAGCTCTATCGTGTATACCAGTTGGTAAATATCCCAGCAGCTGTAGACCTGACGTTGAGTTGCTACAGCTGCACAGCAACAGAAAGCCCTACCTCACTGCTGCATGCTTTATTTATGATCTACCATGAAAAGCTCAGTGGCTGTGCTTAACACAATACCATTCTCATCTTGTACATGCATACACGCATGAACACACCATTGAATTAAGCGTTCCTTAGCATTCCTTCTTCCTCCTTGGGCCTCTGTCTCTCTGCGTGTCTATATTTCTCTCTCATTGTTCATTACTTTCTGTCAGTAATCCTCTTGTCAGCTTTGGCATTTTATGGGTATTATTCAGTTGCATGTTTAGAAACATGCATTAACAGCTCTTGCTGTGAC
The DNA here is from genome assembly GCF_004354835.1 of Perca flavescens. NCBI lineage: Eukaryota > Metazoa > Chordata > Actinopteri > Perciformes > Percidae > Perca > Perca flavescens. Next base: position 13,734,414 of record NC_041345.1, read on the forward strand.
CGTGAAGGACAACGCTAAATCCTTCGTGCCACTGACGACTTGCAATGTGCATCCCTCTACTCAGCCTGGTGTTACATTGTGTGACCATAACTTGACAGAACAAGCCAGAATGAATTAATCCAAGCTGAAGAAGTCGAGTGAAACCGATCCGGTGCAGGAGGGCAAAGTTTAATGAAGCAAGACTTTTATTGATAAGTCTCACTTTTGGGAAATACAAAGCAACAGCAATGGCCTCCTCATTCATTCATCCTCTTTATACCTAGGAATTTTCCTCCCTTCATTCCTCTCTTCGTCCCACTGCGTCCTCCTCATTGTCGGCCTGAACTGTGGAGGTGGCTGGGTGCCTCCATCGCTCTCCCCTCCCGTTTGTCAGGACATGGCTCATCTTCCTCCAGTCCTGAAGACAGCTTTTTAATAAAGCGGGAATGAGCCTGGCTTTAAGTGCTTTATTTTCATTTTGCCATGCAGCTGGTGAAGTAATGTGTGCTTCTCAAATATTTATGGAGGACCCCTGATCGTCGCTCTCTCATAGTTCTTCAGAGAGGGTGGGAGAGGAATTCTTCAAATGCTGCATTTATGAAAATAGTGCCACTGATTCTTCTGGATGACCATATTAGACTTTCTTGTGGTGAATGAAGCTAAACCTTGTAATGTTATCATGTTATCTCCTGCGACCTTTTACCTGGCTGGATACGCTAACGCAGGCTTTTCCGATGTTATAAAGAAATCTGTGACCCGTCAGAATGTCTTACTATAGAGCCAGTCTGCCTGCCATAAATCATTTTGTGACTTTGCGGAAAAATCATACCTGGCCAAAGGCATTAATAAAAACTATATAAAATAGCGTTCTTTTCACTGTTAGTCTCATTTGGTGTTACGGGTCATTTATGATCATCAGATGAAAAATTACACAGTTTCAGAAACATTAAAAAGTTACATATAGTTCCTTTAAAACTACATGCAAAAAAAAAATTATTTTATAAGTCAAGCTGCCAAATCATAGGTATACCATCAACTGCAGGATGATGAGGATTTTTGGTCCTCCATCTATTCATCCATTTTCCAACCGTCCTGTCCTCGTGGTGGTGGTGGTGGTGGTGAAACTATGAGCAGAGAAGCACAAACATAATTTGCCTCTGCAACTTTCTCCAGATGTTTGGGGGGATTACCCATCTCTGTCTGCCCTTAAGTCTACTCTCAGACAATTGTACAGTACACTTGTAAATACTTGTACGGTACTGACGAGGTACTTGTACATCCTCGATTCAACGTAGCTGTGGCCTGAGGTCAACATAACTAGGAAAAACCTTCTCTCAGCTGCTTGTATTGGTAATTACTACCCAAATTATTACAAGTTTATGGCATGTCTTAAATAGAAGAGATAGAGAGGTACACTGAATCCAGTGTACATGCGGATCTTATGAATGCCAGCCCAGCTCTTGCTCTGAAGGACTAATGGCCCCCTTGTACTACTTTACAGGAATCACAGTCATTTGACTTACAAAATAAATTTAGAGTGGATTGCCAATTTCCATGATTCCTTCATTATCTGTGAAAGAGTAAAAGGTTGGCCCAGTGTTCAGCGCCCGTCTTGTTCACCATCTGCTTCATCATTGCCTGTAGAGGCTCGACAGTTGCCAGTTACCTCAGCCTCAGGCTAGATAGAGGTTCAAGGTATACAGCTTATCAAGATGAATGGAGTTGTGTAGGGGAAAACAATTTTCAACTCTCTATTTCAAGGTAAAAAGGTGCATATTGTTGCTTTAAACATTAAGGCAAGAGATGTAATTTTTAAAGATACTGATCATTGCTGAAAGAAAATAGAAGAATTGTGTGTAACAATGGCATAATACAAAAACAAAAACCAGAGCAATTGATCAGCCCCAAGGCTTGCACATCATGACGGACAACTTAATAGAAATTACAACATGTATGTGTGTTTTATGTTGTGTCCTTTGGCTTGCCCCGAGTTATGTGAATATTGATCCCTTTTTCCCTTATCAGCCTCTACACAATGTGTCTTGTCACCACCCACTCAGGCTTTGTGTTGTGGTATGTAGTGGTTCCAGAAAGGGCACTGCTTGGGCTAGCTTTCCCCCTCTTTTCCACTTCACAGACACTTTCACATGGAGACACAAGCACACAAGCTGTCACAGCACAACACAAGGATATAGATGGGAGAAAGTGTCTGTGTATGAGGCATCAGCAAAAATGTGTTTCTTCCAAAAGTAGTGAGATAAAGAGGAAGCATGAGGTTTACCGCACCGTGAATGGCATTCAACTAATATGCATTGGCCAGCAAGGTTGTTACCATGGTAATGTGTTGGCAGGTCAGTGCCCAAACACAGACACACACACACACACACACACACACACACACACACACACACACATGCTTTAGTTCTTAAACCAGGTTTCAAGTAGGAACCTGGATGCATTGTGCCTGTCTATTTTCATTGTCTGCCCATGTGTGTGTGTGTGTGTGTGTGTGTGTGTGTGTGTGTGTGTGTGTGTGTGTGTGTGTGTCTGCCTGTGCAAGTGTGAGTGTAGGCTTTGTAGCTCTGACCTCAGGGTCAAGCTTTGATTGGAGCAGTGCTGTTTGGGCCACAGGAGCTGTCAGGTCTGGGAAAGTCAGTGTGTTCCCCACAGCCAAATGGGTCAGGACTGCTGAGTCTCAGCCAGTGAGCTGGAAAAGAATACACGCATCACACACCACAACTCCTAGCGGACCCATTGGGCACAGTGCTTGTGTTGTTCTCACAAGAATAGAGACATAAAGGGAATCCTGGAGTGAGGACATGTGCTAGTCCTCTTCTTTTAACAGGCTATTATAGTTAGATTTGGAGAGCATACTGTATAGAAAGGAAACATGGCATCCACATGGGTAACTGCAGGCCTGGGACATTTTGAAGTAGTAGGGGTGGGGTAGGGGTGGGGGGAAAAAAAGGATACAGCATAGTATTACGGTATTTTCCGTGGCAATACTGTATTGATACACGGACGCCAAGTATCAATCTTTTATTATAGAAATTGCACATGAGAATTTAACCTTTTGGTACTAGAATAATAGAGTCAATTGCGTTTTAAGTCCACTAGATGGTGCAGTTGGGTTTGTTCTGGTGAGGTCAGCAGTTTTCATTTGGGGACATAATTTGAATTTGGGAAAAAAAGGTAATAAATTGCAATATATTGCAGAATATAGCAATATGTTTAAAATTGCAATTCTATCGTATTTTGACATGAGTATTGTGATAATATCACACCCTGGGGTGATTCTCAGCCCTAGTAGACATGTTGGCATTGTCTATAAAAAGGTAAAGCTCTTAGCCTGGAATTTCTGACCACCAAATCATTTCTTAAGATATGTGTGAGCTTAATTTGAGGAACTAACCACAAAATGTAACATTATAAAAAATAACCCAAACGTTTTAATAGAGACACTCCCACACATGGCTTTTTCTGTCTTTGTTGTTGTGATAGTTTTTCCTGAAAAGGAGCGACAGTGACGACGCCAGTGCTTATTTGAAAAGTTCCGAGATTTTTAAGTGCTTGGAGCGGCCGCACAAAAAGGCGGAACGCTGTGTGCTGTACACTCTCTCCTCATTGGAAACAATTGAAAAAAGACGCTGGCGCTCACAAAGACATGCTATATTGACACAGGCCCTAAATCTGTCTTTCATAAATCGCTCAACTATGTGGAAGCCTAATACTAAATTGGTGGAATAACCCTTTTAAAAATTGTAATATTCCACAGAGCAGCTCCATGTGGCAACCCCTCCTCCTTAATGAAAAGGACAGTATGCCACTCTTTAAAGTAACATATTAGTGACTAGTTAAAAAGTGTAAAAGGACTATTAACAAAATGGGACATTAAATAATACATACAGGCAAATGACAAAACCAATGCTCCATTAGCTAATTTGAAAGCCTTTAATATGACTGAAGGTCGGCAATACAGTATGTGCTTGCTAGATGGAGGCTACAGTAGAGCTTTCCTCATCGCTTCCAGTAGACGGCTAATGCAGGCAGTGGTTAGTTGATGTAGTAAAATTAGCATTGAGTGTCCAATACTTCATTGACTGAGGTTTAGTCCCTCAACCCTTTGTTGTTTGAATGGAGGCGTGCAAATGTTTGGAATGCAGTGGGCCTTGATGTGGATGTTAATAAAACGTCATGTAGATATGGAGTGTTTCCACAAATTAGATCAGCTTAATTATGAAATTTTAAAAATATCAACGTGTTGAGGATAGGATAGTCAAGGGATTTAATGTGTTCAGTGAAGGTTTTGATCTCTTTTGCTCTTCCTCTCTCTCTCTTTCTTCCTCCCTCTCTTCTCTTTCATCTGTTCTGGCAGGAGGTTTAAAACTGTAAATCAGATTATGTGGATGTCCTCAGCTACTAGAGGCTAAAAGTCAAACTGGCACATGTGTGCTGCACATTTGCACACTACTGCATAAGACAATGACCGATGGTGAATAACTCGCACAAAAGAGAAATAATTACACTCAATTACCAATAAGCATGTGTGTGCTCCCTGTTTATTGACCCACAGACCCACACAAAATATTTATTTGATACACTGCGGTTGAATTAGACCTTTTTTCAAAATGCTGTGCACTCAGACATAACTACGTCTCATTGTACACTAGTACTTACATACAGGGCCACGAACGGATCAGCCCCAGCTTACATCCAGGACATGGTCAAACCCTATACCCCAACCTGCTCACTTCGCTCAACTAATTACTCAACGAAATCCCGGCTGTTCACTGTCCTGGCTCTCAAATGGTGGAACGAGCTCCCCATTGACATCAGGATGGCTGACAGCCTACACATCTTCCGCCGAAGGCTAAAAACCCATCTCTTCCGACTACACCTTGGATAAAAAAAAAAACCCAAAAAACCTCTTGAACCTGCACTTTCATATCTCTTTGTAGCTTTGCTTATTTAAAGTTAATGTATTTGCACTTACTACTTGTTGTCTCGAGTTTGTACCTTCAAAGTTGAAAGCACTTAATTGTAAGTCGCTTTGGATAAAAGCGTCAGCTAAATGACATATAATGTAATGTAATTTGTGTGTTGGGATTTAATAGCATTGTGTGCATTGTTCTGGAATGCAGTTACCCCAATTAAATAAATGATGGTTTGAATTTTGAATGGTTTCTTTGAGGGTGATGCATGCAAGGCATTGCAGGGGCATTTCAGTAAATGAAAAGCAGATTATAGATTAACCAAAATCATTTTCATTCATCAGTTGTTTACAGTGAGACATAATGAGCCACTAACACCTATTCTGCTGCTTTATAAAATTATTATCCAGAGGGAGGCATGTTTGTAGAATTGTGAACCTTTTAGCCTTGATGATTCAGATTGCATTGAAACTATACTGTAATTAAGACACAGGAACCTGATTCCAATTCAGATTCTGGCTATGAATGGGAAGCACAAGCTAATGCTAATTATAAGTCACATGAATCTTTCTTCAGGATTTAGTAACGTGTGCGCCTGCGTCACCTTTATCTCTATTTAGTTTTTCATTTCCTGTATGACTGCAGTTTGCCATCTGATCCCTGTGCTTTCCACCCTGTTAACACTGGTATTATCCTCCCGTGTTGCAGACGGGGCTCCGCTGAGCGAGCTGTCGTGGCCTTCATCCCTGGCGGTTGTAGCTGTCTCCTTCTCTGGCCTCTTCACTTTCGTCTTCCTCATGCTGGCCTGCCTCTGCTGCAAGAAGGGCGACATCGGCTTCAAGGTGAGCTCACTACAGCCCCCTGCTGGAAGGGGTGAAAATAACAGAAAAGGAACTAATACTTTTAAGATATCAAATGTGAGTTACTAGTACTAACACACAGACATGAAAAAAATCACCTTACATATATTTTAATAAACTGCCATTCAACCTCTTTTTAGTCTGCCACTAAGTAAAGGCTGAATTGAGGTTGAAATAAAGTTGGGCTGCAGCTAAAGATTATTCTTTTGCTGTCGAGTAATCTGTTGATTATTTCTTCTTTGAAGAAGAAATGATGTGGTTTACATACACATTCAATTTTGTTTAAAAAAAAGTAATAGTAAAATGCCAGGCTGCAACTAACGGTTATTTCCATTATGGATTAATCTGCCGATTAATTGATTAACACTGATAAGCACTTGGTTACATTAGACCTGATCCTCGGTTATGTCAGGATCATGATAGTTTATTGATACAACTCTCTAACCTACATTTACTGTAAATGCTGAAGGACTATTGCCTCATTGTATGCAAGTAATGCAACCAAGTACTCTTACTTATCCCATGCTGGCAAATGCTGTCTCTATATTGCCTTCAGCTGCCATCATGACTCAGCCATGCTGTGCCAAACATCAGCGTTGAACTTAGCAGGTGATGAGGACTAACAGAGCCTGACACAGGCAAGGGGCATATGAAGAGGGAGAGGGAGGAGGAACCCAAGACTCGCTGTATGCTTCTTGACGTTACTAGTTCCCTGATTACTAGCTGCTTATGGCATTATCACCAAATTCACCATTCATTTTAATGTTTTTAACTCTTTCAGCTGGAGAATATGTAAATTACAGCCCCGACTGAACAGCCTTCTGTTAAGCTCACTTATGAAAATTATTTTGCAATTTGAATCCACAATATTCCCCCATAATTCCTTGCATGAATTATGGGGCTCGGAATGGAGGGAATGAAAACCATTTTTTTACTTTTTGTGTCGATTAGAGAGCTGCAGGACGCAGAGGAGAGGAAATGAGAGAGGATGAGAGGAGAGCAGCTTGTTTCTGTGTGTGGTAACAGTCAGGTCGGTGCTGCAGTGTGCACGCTGAACAGTGGAAAACAGCATGTGGTAGGTAGATGCTGCAGGGACAACGGTGTCACTAATGAGCACAGCATAGGCAGGCTCCATTAACAACTTCTGGACTTTTCATGTGTGTGTGTGTGTGTGTGTGTGTGTGTGTGGTGAGTGTGCGCCCAGCCCACAGCAGTCTGTCTGATTATGTGAACGCGTATTTTAATAACCTGCAGGAACAGCGGTAGTCTTGGTCTGTGTCTGCTTTCCATTGGCCTGCTTTTTGCTGTGAAAAGACTAATGGCAGAAGAATGGCTATAGCAGCTCATTTTGTCATGATCAACCACGGCCCCACCTTGAGCCTGGTTCATATACCAATGTGACACTATTGATTCTTGCAGGGATATTGTCTTATGCACCCTGTCGTCAGATAGTTCACAGTGAACATTTAGCTACAAAACAGATGGAAGTATTTTATTGTAAAGATACAGTAAAAGATGGGAGGATAGTTTTACAAAATCATTTTTGAGACTTTGCATCTTGCCAAGCCACTCTAAAAATCATTGGAAAAAGGTTGGGGAAAGAGTTTCCTTTTTATAGATGTTAAGTGTGTTGCATAAGTTGTACATAACAATAGGTGGAGAATAACAGCATTAATTTGAGTATGTGACTCATTCAAAGCTGTGGGTTATTGTTAACATAATAGTAAATATGGACATTTGAGAAAAAAACAAATGAAAGGATTACAATAACAAGAGAGTGCATTGTAACTGTGGTTGCTAACAATGAATCTTCTGTCAGAGGAGCACAACTTTCAGTTCTCAGGCAATTTAAAATTAAAATATTCTAATTTATTTGGCTTATGCTAAAACAGTTCAACACAAATTTTCACTTTAGTGAATAAAATATAATGCTTGTTGTCTTGATTATAGTTCATTGCAATTCCAGACAACAGAAACTATCAGATCTTTGTCTTGCTCTCTTAGTTTGGCAGCAAACATCACAGAATGGTCAAACAGTTCCCACTCTTTTTGGCACTGGCTCGTCACTCAACAACTCACTTGTAAGGTGTGCAGTCGTGTGGGACTGCAAAATTGCACCGCTGCGCCATCCACAAAGCTTCATTATTCCTCTCCATCGCTGTTACTCTTACTGGAGCGCGTAGTGTGAGGCTGGGTATTAAGTGCTTTCTAAACTGAAGGCTCTCTGGGGAGCTATGCAACGCTGACTCACAGCCAGGTGCTCGCATTCCCACTTCGCTCTGAGGAGAATGGCAGATGGTTCTCTTGAATGAGAAACAGACATATACACACTCCTATATACATAGTCATTGGTGTTTTTGGACACCTGTAAATACACAAAAACACACACACACATGATGAGCCATTTAAATATTTCATAATAGTCCATCCTGCAACCCACTCTCCTGTTCTCCTTTTTTCTCATTTCCTCCTTTTTTTCTCTTTTTCTCTTCTTTTCCTTTCTTGACGTCTGTGGTTTCTGCAAGTGGGAGATAGGCTTGTTATGGATGCATGGATGGGTGGATGGCTCAGTGCTTGTGAACGGAGCACTATTGCCAGCCCGGTTTCCCAACATAGCCACACAGTCTCAGAAACTGCTAACAACATTGACTTAAAGATCACTGAGTGATGTTGCTTTGTGTGTTAGGACACAGACAGGACAGCATCAAGAGGGGATTTGACTGAAATTATATAGTTAATGGAAAGAGGGGAGGCTGTGATTCAAATCTGATGTCTGCTATAACCTAAAAAAATCATACAGACAAGGAAATCATTATAAGTGCAGCATGCCAGTCAATGGAGGCAGTGCTGCTGTGATCTTGGTTACTTCAGTTTCTATTCAGTTCATAAGCTTGCCTCAATCACTCAGTAATGCAAATAGGTACTTTTTTACAAACAGACACATAGTTAAAGGAGCAAAAACAATATAAATATCTATAAAAAAAAGAAATTATAATTGAACATGATGGTCTTATAAAGCTCATGGAGTTGTTCCACTACTCTACTGTTTTGTTTTAGCATTTATAGCCAGAAGGTTGATCCTCGTCTCTGTGTTAAAAACACTAAATAATAGCTACTTGGGCAAAGACAGACTTGATTTCGAAGCTAAATGTGGAAGAGGAAAAGGAGAGACAACATAAAGGACAATGCAACATTTTTCTCTCGTATGTGCAAAGTTTGAAATCTGTCTCCTTCCTACTATGCGGTATGTCAGCACTTTTATTACATACTGTATGGGGGTTTCTATAGGGGCACACTACAAGAATTAGACAGCAAGGACAATGCAGTAGACTGGGGAGCACCAACGTATGTGGCGGCAGAAAGAAGAGAAGTAGGGATAAAACAGGCTTAGCAGAGGATGATGTATGGTGTACAGGGATGGAAAGAGAGGGTCACTGTTTTACACTCTCCTCTCGTCATCCCACTTAGTAGGGGGATCTGCGGTTAAAGGACCAGAGTTATTTCTGGTTATATTTTTCATAGTGCACAGTAGAGGATGTAACTTGTGGATGTATGGCAGATGTAACAGCACAGTTTAAATCATGAAGCTTCAAATAATCAGGACATCGGTGTTTCCTCTCAGATATTTTTGACATGATGTACTAAAACATCCTTTGAGAACAATAAGTCCTCATGGGTTAAAATAAATGCCAAAATGTACTTTTTATTCTGTACAAACAAACATAAACTGTAACTACATATGTATGTGAAGTCATGTTTTGTTTCTTTACTTACAATGGTATGGTAATGGTATATAAAGTGCATTTTTTTCACGAAAAGAACCTTGGGGTTTGTATATGTGAGTCTATAAGAGGAAGAAAGAAAAGACTGAAGAAAGACAGGCTTTGTGTATACAGTTTGAAGACACACATTAGTGTGCTTCTTCCTACAGCGTCTTTGTCGTGACCCACACAAAACAACCCACAGCATACATGACTTATGTATATAGCTCGGTGGGTGTGCCTCAGTGCATCTGAATGCCCTCACAGTTGAACCATTGTCTCCCACTATCGCAGAGATAGAATGGCTGCGAGTGGATGACTAATTCCAGAATGTTTCTTTCCACCAGGAGTTTGAAAACACTGAGGGAGAGGAGTACCAGGCAGATCTCTCCACCCTGGCCTCGCCTTCCTCCCAGAATGGCCCCGAGGTTTACATCCTTCCCCTCACTGAGGTCTCCCTGCCTGTCTCCAAACAGCCTGGCAGATCCAGTAAGAAACTAGGCAACACTATCAACACATAACACCTAGTTATATCTGCTTGGACTTTTAATGACCTGTTTTTGCATTTAGTTTTTGCTTCCTGGTGTTTTTCATTTCTTATTTTCTCTCATCTTCTCTCTTATCTGTATTACATGTCTCCGTAGTCATTATTAATTCCCCAGCTCAAGAGAGAATTTCTGCCCCACTAACAGACTATTAAAACAGGTTGTTACTTCTTGGGAGCATAGCACAAGTGAATTATGTAACATCTTACTGGTTCTATTGATTTGGATGAGATAAAACAAAGTACATTTTGATTACCTTAGCTGGAACAGACATGGCCTCTTTGATTTGTTATTGTGTATTATATGTCTCTTCTTTCTTGCGTTCTATCTCAACATGGGAAAGACATCTGTCCTTTGTGTAATGCATTTCAAAATTGAGCAACTGCAGATGTTGCATACTGTATGTGAAAAACGCAGCGCACTGGAGGGGAAGGAATCTGACCTAACCCTAGTGGCCATTATTTCTGGGGTTCTGTGTGTGTTCGTAAATGCATGCTACGTTACATTGTTCCTATTTTACTTGAATCTTGATCTTACATAATCCAACATCTATACTTCAGCACACATCCATGTAACTGTATGTTGGGGTCTTAAATTTCTATATCCATGATCCTCCTCAGCAACGTCACAGCCTGTTTGTTTTCCTTCAGGTCATTCTGCCTCAAGCCCAGCCTGTTGTGTATGTGCATGTTTATTCTTTATTTTGGATAGCCCCTTGAGATGTACCATCTCATTTTCAAGGGGGTCCTTTCAATCACTATTAGAAAATAACTGTCAGAGCCACACATGCTCAAAACATGACATTACACAATAACACATATAAAAAGAAAAACATCACACAAAAAAAAATAAAAGACCCCCCCAAGTCCCCAAGTCCACCACCTCCCCAAATTATAGGTTACATTGACAGTAATAAGTACGTGTATGTACATGTACATGTATGTGGAGTGTGTGTGAATCTCAGTGTAAGCCAGATCCTGGGTGTCTCTCCCTGCATGACTCACTGGCTGTCTGCGCTGCACTGTGCTCAGCCAGAAGGGAGGCGAGTTGGGGCTCAGCTTCCCAGGATGCGAGCTCCAGCAATGATTGGACAAGGCAGCCTCAGGCTCGCAGCCAATTACTAGCCTCCCCTCTGTCCTCCATAGCTACTGTCGTATGATTGGACCAGGTGTTGCAGGGCGAGGAATGGATAGATGGTGAAAGGAAGAGCAATTGTGAAAAAGGGGAGAATGTCTCCTTTCACTGAGTCAGAGAGAATGGTCTCATACTCATTGCTTCTTTCTTATGTAAAGTAAAATATGTTCTTATTATTATTACAGTATATCAACTTTTTCACCTGCGCATATTGGAAGTATTGGGAAGTATTTCTGCAGGCTCTTCAGTGCTTTGCTAATATCTGACAGATTGTCATAAGCGTGCAAAAATTTGAAAAAAGTTAAGAGGGTAGGAAATGGCAGGAATGATATATTTCTAAAGTATAACATCAATAAGCTGCAGGTCAAAGACTGAGCAGGCTCCTCCATAAATATGAACATCATGCCCATGTCATAAATCCTCCACCCCCACACTGACATACACACGATGAAAATGAGCCTAGTAATTGCATGCTGAACAAAAACACTAGTTACATTGTTTTTTTCTCTAACCATGAATGGCTTGTTCTATATCACTTATATACATCTGTATGAACATGCAGTACAACGTTTGCCATTGATATGACAGTCCTGCTTTTCACTTGTTGGTCTAATCTTTTATTCAAGAGGTCGTTCAAAGCCTTCAAACCCACTACAGAGGCTCGATGCATCAGAGTGAGTGTGTGAAGCGATTGTGTGTATATCATTCCACGGGCCCACCGATCCCTCAGTCACACTGGACCCCACCATCTTCTCTGGGAATGCCATGAGTAGGACGGGAATGCACACTCACACTCACACATTCCACTTTCGGAAAAATACCACTTCTTTTTTATTTCTCTCTGTCAGGGAGGGGTGGTGGAGGCTCGGGGGGTTGGGGGTGGAGAAGTGTGGGACTGTTGTTATCGTGACAACCTCTGCCCAGTGTTTTAGTGGAGAATGGGCCTTGTGTGTGTCTGCACATGAGTGTTTGCGTGCGTGTGTGTGTGTGTGTGTGTGTGTATGTGTGTGTGTGTGTGTGTGTGTTTGTGTGTGTTTGTGTGTGTGTGTGTGTGTGTGTGTGTGTGTGTGTGTGTGTGTGTGTGTGTGTGTGTTCCACTGGGTACCAGGAGACGCAGTATGAGCGTGTGCGTGAGCGAGCCAAACAATGGCCCTGATTTAGGCTGGCTGGGCAGTGGATGAGCCGGGCTGAAACTTCCATGGAACGCACCAGTGGAGGACTGGCATTATGGGCAGAATACAGTGAAAGGTCTGTGACAGAATGAGGAGAGACACGGGAAGGGTGGTGGCATGCACCAGGACCTAAGAGTGGGGAGGGGAGGCTTGAGATAGGGCTGGTGAGTGTGTATGACAGAGGTCTTTTCTGCATCTGACAGAGCAGTGTTTGTGTCCTGTTTTGATGAGGAATGCTGCTGTCCTGGGTGACAGGGGGGCATTATGTGGGCCTTATGTCACAACTGGGTGTCTTGAAGCTGCACACAGAGCTGGCGCGTCAGACGGCACACTACCAACATGGGTGATGGTCACATCAGGCGTGATGCATGACCAGACAATCTCCGCGCCCAGGGCAGAAATCCTCCTGCGTGAAACCGTCGGCAGATTGTTCCAATGAGTCGAAGCTATGATGCGTTTCTATCTCTCTCAGCTTACTGTAGATTTAAATGTAGTCAGTATAGGAATCAAGGATTTTGGTGTTTGCTCAACAGCTGGAAAGCTCTGGACGAGCACAGTGTGTTTTTGTGTGTCCCAGTTGGAGGATGATCTCGGTGCAGACTGGAAGAGGCAGCGTGGGGAGCTTGTTCAGCTGTGCGAGGGCTCAGAGGGTTAAATCCTGCCGAGGCTCTCTCACAAACACACTGCGAACGTGGGCTATTTCTCAAATACACACAATGAGGCTAAGACGCCTGGGGTTGGGGCTGAGGCCACGGGCTCTCGGTTCTCACACTCTGAACCAGTACTTCATCCCTCCATGGGACTCAGTCCCTGTCACGGTGCTCAGAGTGGCTGGCCGCTCCACTGCTCCACCATCATCTTTCCACCATCATCTCCATTTTTGAAATATGAGGATCCATGGAGGTATTTGAATTTGTGCATGACTTGCTGGCTCCAACTTTCCTTGTTGTTGTAGATACTTATTTAATTATAGTTGGGAAGTTGTGTTTATTTGCCTTCAGGCAATCTCTCCTCTTTAGTTGATGCCATTATTTAGGAAAATGTACATTTATTCTTCGTCTGAGAGGAGTTTATATTCTTTCACTAACCATGTCTGTGATGTTTCCCTGTGCTGTAAAAATCCATTTCTGTTCCCATCTTTCTATTTTTCTTTTATTGACTTTTTAGCTCCTTGAAAACCTTTCTTTCTCTGTTGTTTATTTTGTTTTTTTCCAACAGTCTCTATTTTTTCCTCCGTCTTAACATAATCTTTTGTCTTTTTTTACTGTTCCTTTCCAGTCCAGCTGCTGAAATCATCAGACCTTGGCCGCCATAGTCTACTCTATCTAAAGGAGATTGGACATGGTTGGTTTGGCAAGGTGAAACATGCTTTTGTTGTTCCTAAAACATACACACAATCACAGTGGCTTTTGTGTCCGAAGAAACCACCTTTGTACTCATTATAACTTGCTTTAACTCTTTCAACTGCCTCCTTCCCTACTGTATGAACTGTACTCCAATGTGCTTTCTACTCTGTGAGGAATGCACGGGTAATGTGATGATGATCTCATTCTAGCGAGGCTAATCTTTGGCACTTGTGTTGAAGAGAGGAGTTGAAATTCACAGTCACAGTAAATTCCTCACAGTTTACCGTACAGTACATGCTGCTGTGACTACTTCTTAGATGCGCCAGATTCACCATTCTCATTCTACTTTAATTTTTCTCACACTTTCTCACTTTTTAATTGCATGTTGATGCTGTTTGGCGTAGATTGTAGAGTTTGGTATAAAGGTCTTCCTCCTATGTGTATTTTTCAGGTTCTGCTGGGCGAGGTCAATGCGGGCCTCAGCACCACCCAGGTAGTGGTTAAGGAGCTGAAGTCCAGTGCCAGTGTCCAGGATCAGATGCAGTTCCTGGAGGAGGTGCAGCCATACCGGTCAGTTCACTGAAACATCAGAGATCACACAGCACAGCCCTGCACCCCATCAATAACACCACATAGCAATAAAACAATGTAAATGAATGATCAGAAATGTATTATAGTATGTAGAGCTGCAATCGATTATCGAGGCATATCCCCATCCTACTACGATTAGTTGTCAACTTTAAAATGAATCGCTAACTATTTCTGATAATCGATGAATTGGTTTGGTTACTTCACTCCTCTATGACAGTAAACTCAACATCTTTGAGCTGTGGACAAAACAAGACATTTTTGTCATTGTGGGCTATGAAAATCGCTGATCAACATTTTTCACCATTTTATAGACCAAACAACTAATCGATCAATCGAGAAAATAATCAAGAAAATAATCATGTTAGTTGCAGCCCTAATTATGTGTACGGTGTTTGTGCATGCATACCTATTGACATCCTGTTTCCTCTGCCAGAACCCTGCAGCACCCTGCCCTCCTGCAGTGCCTGGCCCAGTGCTCAGAGGTCACTCCTTATCTGCTGGTCATGGAGTTTTGCCCTCTGGTGGGACATGCTTTCATAATCAAATTCTGTTTATTCAGTTCCTCCCATATACCTAATTATTTTCTTTCTTGGTTCATTGTTGTTTGGTTTATTCATAAACGGTCAGAGCAGCTTACAACCTCATTTCCTGTCTCCTCTCAGGGTGATCTAAAGAGCTATCTGTGCAGTTGCCGGGTGGCTGACTCAGAGACTCCTGACCCTTTGATCCTCCAGCGAATGGCGTGTGACATTGCCTCTGGGCTTCTGCAACTCCACAAATACAACTTTATACACAGGTGCAGTGTGTCAGTCAATCCAGCTCTATTTGCCTTCATAAACCTCAATGTTAATGCTCTAGAAAGGAACCTGTATGCTCTGAGTGCCCCCTGCTGGCCTCTCCCTGCAACAACATCCTGGTGCTGCCTGAGTATTTGTCACAAACTCCAGCATCAGTGATTTTGTTGCCGGGGGCGAGCCCCTATCGCTCTCTTTCAGCCATGTGGTTGCCATAGCAACCAATCAGGGGCTGCCAGGTGAAAAGAGCTCACTGTTTGTGGATGAGGTGAGATTAGACAAAGTGACTTTGTTAAGTCTGTGTCATGTTACATGGTCAGATGAGAAGAAACCGTACATGATACTGTATGTACACATTTCATGATATGATTTAATTGATGCTGTGGCTACATAGGATAATCATAATGCAGTGAGACATATTCATTGACAATATATCACAAACAATATGTTTCAACAAACACTGATTAGCATGTATAACGAAAAGAAAACTTCCCATAATATACTGACTTGGGTATAACAATGGTAAAAAAAGAAAAGAAAGTATTAGTCATAAAAATTCCAGCAATAATTTAAAGCCCCTGCAAACCTTGTTTCTAATGCAAAGTATTTTGTTTATGAATAAATAAGCAACAATCAAAGCAAGATAAAAACATTCTTAAGTCTTAATATATTAATATTTTAACACTCAGGAATGTGTGGTTGTGGTTTGATCAAGTTTGACTGACAGTGGCCTGGCAAAATAACCAAACAATCCCACAAACGTCATTACATTTTGATTCAAATGTTGCCAAATCCCAATTGGTGAATGGCAGTACGTGACTTCATCTTTTTTTCCAACTGAGCTCCGCCCATTTCAAACCAGTGTGGTCCAAGATGAAACAAAAACGAAAAACAGATATAGATTGAAAAAGGTGTACACAGCCTTTAAATAAGATACATAAATATGGAAATAAACATAGGTATTTTTATGCAGCTCAGTTGTACTGTATTAGATGACAGTTTCCTTTGTTTTGACAGTGACCTGGCATTGCGAAACTGCCTGCTAACTTCAGAAATGTCAGTTAGGATCGGAGACTATGGCCTTTCTCACAGCCGATACAAGGTCAGAATGTCTTTTGATGTTGTCATTTATATTGACTGCATTTTACCTTATCAGTACTCAAACATGTTTTTGTTGTTGTTGTTCTATAGGATGACTATTACGTAACACAAGACCAGATTTGGGTGCCCCTGCGCTGGATTGCACCTGAGCTCATAGATGAGGTCCACGGAAACCTGCTGGTTGTTGACCAAACTAAATCCAGCAACATATGGTGAGATATTTAAAGAGTGACAAACAGGAAATATTATTGCAAGTTTAATGAGATAACACTACCATACCAACATCCCCTTCATCCCCTATCAAAATATAGAAATTGCTTAACATAGATCTTTTTTTCAAAACAACAAAATGCTTGAAACTTTGTTTTAATGCAGGTTATATTGCTAGAATGTTACACTGGATTCTTAGCTTTTGATGTTTTTGATGTTTTCCTGTGATCTTTTATGGTGAAACTCTGGTAAAATATGTGTAAAGCACAAATGTACTCATAACTTAACATAAAGAAGGTTACAGTATGCAATGAACAGCTTGTTTGGAACATGGCCAAATGTGGGATATGAGTGGTGAACACACTTAATGATGTCTTTGCCCATTCCAGGTCATTAGGAGTGACTTTGTGGGAGCTATTTGAGCTGGGAAACCAGCCGTACAGACATTACTCTGACAGACAGGTGCTGACATATGCTGTGAAGGAACAGCAGCTCAAACTACCCAAACCCCTGCTCCAATTCCCCCTGGCTGAGCGCTGGTGAGACATAGTTGCATGCCCGTACTTTCGGGGAGACATACTGTACATAAATATGCATAGGCAGACACTTAAAATGTTATACATCTTGAAACCACATACATTTTAGACATTACTAGGCCTCCAGGTCTCGCTGACCAATTCAATTCTAACAAGTCAGTGTGTCTTGTTTTTAAAATCGGCTTCTGCTTATAGTGGTGCACCAGTCCACCGTAGCAATATTTCTCTTTGCTAGCAAGGGCAGATGATCAATACTTTTCCTATTCTTTATGTCCCCCTTGGCATTAACCAGAGTTGAATGACCTCATTCATCTTTAGCTGGGACGCCAGCCAAATATTTTTATTTATTTGTTTTTCAAAATTGTTCTTCACTAAATTAAATGCACTCCACACACACACACACACACACACACACACACACACATACATAACTAATGCTAACGAATGTAATTAACTATGCCAGCATCTGCACTGCACCTCCTTCATATAATCTTTATGTCTTGAACAAGTGCTATGTGTTGCTACAAAGTGCTCACTTCAAAGGTTTTCTTTTATTCCTTTGTTGTTGGTCTAGAATTAGTTCTATACCTTATGCCTATTTATCTCCTTATCCAAACCAAATTATTCTGAGCTAACTAAGGAGAGTAACAGAATTTTAACTTTTAATCTCTTTTGCCTCCGACCTTTTCTTCTCTTTCTGTCCAGGTACGAGGTGATGCAGTTCTGCTGGCTGCAGCCAGAGCTGAGACCCAGCAGTGAGGAAGTCCACCTTCTGGTCACATACTTGTGTGCCAAAGGCTCCAGTGAGGCAGAGGAAGACTTTGAACAACGTTGGAATGCCTTGAGACCCAACCTACTCGGCAGCACCTCCCACACAGCTACGTCCGCAGCCCTAGTCCTGACCCCTACACCCGCCTCAGCTGATGTCCCCAGTCCAGACCAAACTCAGGCAGTGGAGCTGGCCTCCTCTGCCTCGTCCTCCTTCCCTCTCCTGGATCACTTCTCTGACAGCTTCCACTCTGAGACAGGGGATGACCTACTGACTGTCATGGAGACCAGCCATGGTCTCAACTTTGAGTACAAGTGGGAGCAGGCCCGAGCTGAGCAGCCCTACTGCTCCTCCTCCACCAGTGGGACACTGGGCCAGGGGAACCCATATTACCAGGATATCTACTACTCAAGTAAAGGAAGCACCTCAGGGGGCTGCAAGACTGACAGCCTGACCTCAGGCATATCCCCATCCTACTATGAACCTGAACACCCGGATGTGGTCCCAGTGTTGAGTGCCCATAGCCCCTCGGTCAGCAGCGAGTACTACATTCGCATAGAGGAACCAGTAGAGTGTAACATGAACCTGGATGACAGCATGGTGGACTACAGCCCAGGACTGGAGGCCAGCAGCAGCAGGTTGTCCACTGAGAGTCGGACTGGTTCATCCATGGCACAGCCCAGTGCTTACTGGTCAACTGACAACAACACATCTGCTGCCTATGACTCTGATTCAAGCCCCACTGTCCAACTAACCATGGAGCCACTGCTGAGGCAGTCATCCAGCACCAGCCCTTTAAAGCTTGGTCACTCGCATAACTGCTTCTTTTCCAGTCAGGATGACATGGTCTACTCTGAACAGTCATCAGCATACAAGGCACGCCAATCCTATCTGTCTGAACTAAATACATCGACAGAGTCCAAATCAAACATTTACCATCCAGTGGGGCGTTTAGAAAATCCACGCAGTTTGTCACAAGCAGTCAGCAGCCCCAGCTTAGGGTTCTGTGATCCCTACCTTGAAGCGAGCACAGGTCGGAGCACAGTTAATGAAAGCCATAATACGATGGGTCCCCTCAGAAAGACACTACCCGTCGTTAACCACATTAGTATTGATGTAGGGACTGAGGACGGCCTGCTGGTGGGCCAGCAGAGAGGTGACGATATTGAAGATGACCTTTTCTCTGAGGGAGAGGCCACTAACTGGACATCAAACCATTCAGCAAACAATAATAGCCTGAGCTTTGACAGCAGGCAGACAGGCAGTGGGCATGATGGCTATCTGGACCTTCAATATACTGCTCACTCTAACACAACAGAATTATGGTCTTTAACCAAGGCCAGCACCAGAACCTTCCACAGCTCCAGGTCTTATGGCACTAGGGAGGCCGAAAGAGGAGACTCTGTATGTAACGCTGTTAGCGAGCCCACTGAATTAGGTTCATACATCCACTTATGTCACAAAGAAAGAGAGGGAACTGCCACTCAGGCAGAAATGAACTTAACTCAAGACAATCTAAGAAGCATTGATTCTCTAACCAGCTCAAGTATTAATGCCAGAGGTACAGAGAGTGGAAAAATGGAGGGAAAATGTGAAAAGCAATTGTTGCTTAATGGAGAGAGACTGTACTCTGAGCCTAAGATGATTCCTGAGGCAAGCTATATAAAGTCTCCATCCTCCTTCAAGGAGCCTCAGACTGGTCAAACAGGAGCCTTGTCAGCCAAGCAGAGAGGTAATATGTGGGAGGGGATTTCAACAGGAATCTCTGTTGGCCTGGGAGACAAAAGGCTGAACTATCCAGAGACATCAGAAAGTAGCAGGGCGTTGGACAGTGGATTGGGGGTCAGAGACTCCAGCATTAATCTGGCTGAGCTTGGTGACTACAGTGAGGATGATGACGATGACATCACCGATATCACGTCAGGGATCTTTGCCAACTTCAACCTGGACTATGCTGAGCTAGATGAGGAAGAGCTAAGCCCATTGAAGCATCCAGAGGGAACTCCTGACTCTGTAGACACCCTCAACCTGTCCTCATCGATGGCAAGCCCCTGTGATCAAGCCTTCAGCCCCGATCCCTTCAATACCCCCGTCTTACCCAAATCCCTGGACAGTGGCTACGACACAGAGAACAACGAATCTCCAGAGTTTCTGTTCAAAGAGCTTGGAGATCCCCGGTGTGGTGAGAGGAGCCCTAGGCTGGGAGGAGAACCTGAACTAGTTCTGCATGTGGGTTTGGGCCAAGGGGTCTGCACATCCACAATCACCTCAGAACTAAAGAGCCTGAATGATAAGAACCCATACAGGGACTCAGCCTATTTCTCTGACTATGATGCTGAAAATGAGAGGAGCCCTCAAGAGGAAGGCAGTAAGTTCTTTGCACGTTTAAGTAACCGTGACTACCCTACTGAGAAATTGAGCTCTATCAGAGTTGATGATCTTGTCAAAAGGCAATTCAACAAGGAACATTTAACAAATCTGAGACACATCAAAAGTTGCGCGTTGGTGAATCTCTCAGAGGCTGACCCTAGTTCACACCATCCCCTTCATACCCCTGGGTTGTCCATGCTGTCACCATTTCCTCCGCAGATGGGCGGCTGCCTGACTAAAGAGTCTGCCCCTGCAGATGATGATCTCGGGTTGGAGTCGGAGCACTCAGGAGAGGAACCTTCCTCAGAGCTTTGCTCCTCCATTGGGTCCGAAGCCCCTTCCACTGTCCAGGAGGCCCCAGGAAACCACGAGGAGGGGAACAGAAGAGCAGAAGATTGTTCCCCTGTCCAGTCTTTGAATTCGGACTCCACCATAACCGAATACAGAGATGAGGCCCCAAAAGAAAATGAAAATGGTGATGGATCCACAGAATCCACAGAGGAGGAGCTGCCCGAATTCATTCACATCAAGGAAGAGGAGGGGGACAGAAGGGAGGGTGCGAGGCTGAACGAGGAAGATTTTGAGGACATAGACGCAGGGGAATGTGACTCACAGGACAGCTTATGTGAAGAATCCAACGGCCCCGTCGACCTGTCCTCTTCCTCCTCATTGTTGGAGCTGTGCGGAGAAAACGTGAGAGCTCCGCTGGAGGAGGCGGAGGATGAGGATGACTCCGACGACAGCGAGTCTGATGAAGAGTTGAGGACCTATAACATCCAAGATGAAGACAGCGAGGAGAGTGAGGAGGATTTCGCCACAGTACCAGTGGTGGTAAGCGACTGCAGCAGGGCTAGACACCTCCGCAGCCTCCTGAAGATGCCCACCCTGCTCACCCAGTCCTTCTGTGACGAGTTGGAAAGGAAGAAAAAAGCGGTGTCCTTTTTTGACGATGTTACGGTGTTCCTTTTTGACCAGGTATAAGGAGTTTTTATAGGTCAAAGTTTAAACAATTACTTTAATGCTTTAGATTATGAGAGGAATATTTTTGTTTTTAAATTCCAGGAGAGCCCAACGGGGGAGCTGGCTGACTACGCCTTCTCCACAGGCACAGAGTCAAGTCGGCAGGAATCCTCAGAGGAAAAAAAACACTGACCGCCAGCTACAATCTGACCCTGAACTTGAAGCTCAATCCTGTGAATCATTCTGTCTTCCTGAAGAAACCGATGGCAACAACTCAGAAGAGGGTGAGTTTGTCAAGAACACAAAAAGCTACGCAGAGCAAAACCCTAACTCTGATTAATTTATCCCAAATTGTGCACATGGTTACTGCAATTATGACTTGTCTGTGTGCATTCAGGTGGGGGTTATGAATGGCAAGATGACCTCTCGTTCGAGCCCCGCCTGTCCTCACCTGACACCATACCTGAGCCCCAGTCCTCACCCACATCCACCATCAACAGTCCTGAGGCTCCTAAACCTGTAGCTGTAGCACTTAACCGTTTCATGGTTTCACGATTCTCTATCACACATGTCTCCGACCCCCACGTGGGCTCAGCAACAGGTCTGGATTAACTGTATTTCATACACTGTTTGGACTGTTGTATAATGTTGAAGACCTCTAATCTTAAATTCAAAATCACACAATATTTTTTTGTTTTAGTTTTTGCTACAGCATACATATCATCTCTGTTAATCACGGAAACTCAGGAATTTTTTTAAATATATTTTCATGATGGTTTGCCTTTATCTTTGCATTAATCTGTCAGAATACTGTCATTCCAATTGGCTGATCAAATCACTGTATTTCAAACCATAATTGCATAAAGCAATAATGTTACCGCTCCATCACAGACATTCTATCATACACTGACGGCTACACAACACGAGGGTCGCAGACAAGAACCCACATTAGCCTTCCTGCTAAAGTCTTCTTATCTAACTTATAAACATGGATACAAGTCCTGTCCTGCACCTTAGCTTGGTGGACAAAAGTGTGGTATTGACATTGGTTTGGAGGATAGCTAGCTAATAAGCTGCTCAGCTGCAGCACATTATAACAGCATGTAAATGTACCTGCAAACATCACATCTGCCCATGGCTTGTAAGCTTCAGTGTCCATTTTTGTTCTTTATTTTTTTTATTCTCCAGATGGATATTCCCCCCCCATACTTTTTTTTCTTCCTTTTAATAACAAATTATTTATACTAAATTGAAATTAACACTGTCAGTAATGGTATCACTAAATGTGATTTTGTCTGAAATCCGGTGCACATAATGTCTTAGTAATACTCCCCCAACAAACTTTTAGTGTAAAATACCAGCCCTCTATAGGTTTGAAATGTGACTGGTAAAAGTTGGAAGTTGTGTCCTTCATTTTTGTAACTTGGGTGTGAGTTTCTACATTGGTTTTGTAAACAAACAACATAATACATATAACACAATGCATAGTCAGTGTATTGACAGATATTTTGGTAAATATTTGAGAGTTTGCAGTTAAGTATTTGACACAAAGATTTTGGGTTGAGTATCAACTTTAAGCTGTTTGATTATTCTCTCTTCCAATGAAAGCCACCATACTTATTTCCAATCATTTATTTCCAACAGGGAACAGTGAAGATGAGCCAAAAGATTGAGTGCCCCGCGGTCCTGACTGGAGGAGGATGGGTCCTGGTCCTTCTCAACACTCAGACCTACAGAAAAGCAGCATTATTATATCTAGATGTTTTACAGAGTTTTATTTTTATCAACGTTTGGGGCATCTTTATGAGATAGTGCCTCGTATTGTAGTTAAAAGACCCTTAATGATTTGCACCTTTATTTTTTCTGAAGAAAGAGATAGCTGCTGGTAAAGAGGTGAAGAGAGTGGATACAAAATCAGATCATATTGTTTGCAGAAATAGCAATCAGTATATTAGTTCAACATACAGTATATGACGATAACTTGTTTGCTCGATCAAATTTATGTAATTTGTGAATTTAAAAGAAAATAAATAAAAAAATAAGAGGAGAAAAAAATGAAATGATAGGCTTATCATAGCTTCTCCTCTCATTGGCTGCCTTGGTCCATCTGCTTACCATTGATCTGGCATTTTTAAAGACTGTTACAGTTCTCACTGTTGGAGCCAGAGAGCAATGCTTGATGATTGTGGCGTAAGAAGCTAGTGTTTTATTTCAAACTTTTAAACAGCCGCGGGTGGCGGTGATGGTGTTTGAAGGTGGAGTTGCTGAAACCTAATTTGTCCCTTTATCCAAGTCATTTTGATGGTGGATTCGGTGTGCTATGTTAATGGAAACATAATAGAGGAAATCAAGGTGTTGTCACTCCCTAATTATCACCACCTCTCACTCTGGTTAATGATGACCTACAGTATAATGTCTACAGTTACCATATCTGTCTGAAGCACTTTGTATAGCCAAACTGGGTCTTTATTTATAGAAGTGATGGCTCTGTTGCCTTTCATCTCCCTGTCCTGGAATGAAATATATTAAACCTGTGAGGTTCCTTATTTATGCCCACAGTGCCAGCTACATGTTCACTTCATTTTTTTTGGCATATTGGCTTTGTTTATAACATTTCATCAGCAATAGAGTGACACCAAAGGGACAAAGAGGAGTTTCAACACAACTGAGCAGTGTCGTGTCAATATGCCAGTCACAAATGTTGAATGTCATCTTAATGCATATTTTCTACATATTGTCCATAGTGTCATACATAATGTATTCAATTACACTTGCGCCAAATGCCTGGGTCTGAGGCGTACAAAATATGACATATCTCACATATTGTATGAATGTTTTACCAACGTAGCAGGTAGCTTGACTTTAATTACTACTGCTGTATCGACGGCCCCCTCCCCCTCTCTATCCTTCTGTAGCTCAAAGTGCCAATTCAGTTTCCTCTCACCTTGCCTTTTAAGTTCTGCAAGTAGAGCAAAACGTCACTAGTATTTTTGTACGATTTGAAAAGATACAATCCAGGATGACAGTATCTAAAATTTGCCAAAGAGAAATTACAAAGCCTATTGGCTAAAGTGGCAGACACCTTTGGAGAAGGTGAGGTGGGTTGCTCTTTGCACCGGTAGTAACATCATTGCTGTTTCCATTGCCCCCTCTCACTCATTGCTATTGTACTATCCCAAACAAATAAATCCAAATACTTTTTTCCCTTCTCGTGTCTGTAATATATTAATCCGCATTGTTGTCAAGGAAGTGCAATTTCTTACAAAACGAGGACACATGAAAACATGACATAACACATAAAAGTATGAAGTTTCTGCCCATTTAGATTTATTTTGGACAAGATAATTTATATGCACTTTCTGTACAGTACAGATATAATACAAACAGGGACAAAGGTGAGAAATAGACACAATGAAAGCTATATAAAAGTAAAAAATGCATTTGAAACTTGCTGCCAATGAGTTGTGTAATAAAAGCCTGATCATATCACTCAGTGTAAAGAACTCACCCATGGAAAACTAACTTTTCGTGATTTAACTCTCATCCATGGAAAATGGACTTTTCACAATGTAACTTGATTTATTGCAATCTAAGAGGCATTTTAGCTCATTCACACAACCACACACTATTTATTTTTAATCACATACGGTTCCACTTCTATTCCGACACATCATACTGTAGATAATTGCCTCTGCTCTAAGCTTTTCTCCCAGATGAGTGTATAATACTGAGAATGAACGATGAAAAGCTATGTTAATACTGTACCTTATCTGATAAGCTACCACTCCCTCAAAGCTAAATATATATATATATATATTTTTAAAAGCCCCAATATATATATGCACTGTATTTCATTGCTTGGCTTCATATCTGGCAGCTTAGATATTACTGAAATTTAAAGAAAAGGAAAAAATAGTGAAAATATTCTTGTATTATGTTGGTGGAAGTGCACTGTACTGGAGATCGCTAAGCAAAAACAAGTCCTGACATTACAAGCAAACAAAAAGGGAAACAATCCTACCTATATTTTCAGGAATATAAAAATACAAGTTGAACTGTGATGCATATGCCCTCAAACCAGTTTACAGAACAATTGGGTCAATGCTGCATGAAGGATATGTTTTAAAAAAAATAAATAGAAGGCACAGTCCCCACATTGAAAATATGGGTATACTGTATCACAACTAGTAAATCTATAGTACTATATCACTTAACAAAAGCAGAATCCTACTTTCCCCAGCTGACCAGTTAGACTAGCTATTTGTGGCAGTACCCAATCAACACGTCGGTGCATGTTAAAGTGATGCACTGACAACTGCTGTGGATAGTCTTATTCACCCCCAAGCCTCACCTAAACAGCTCGTTAATGCAAATAATCCTCAAATGAATTTGACAGTGTATAGTGTTGAAGAACAAAACAAATCCCATAGTAGAAGTGCAGATAAATAATAATTCCACTGCATTACTTGTAAAAACCTATTAGCCATACCTTATCCACAACTGGTGTGATCTAAATAACTAATAAAATCTACTCTCACAATTGCAATTGAATGTTCAGGCTGAGACATTCAACATCTGTGAAAGCGTTTGCAAAAACATCCCAAGGATTAACCGAAAATTCTCAGAGTGAATTTTCATGGCAAAGAAACTAAATTCTTAGCAGTGTGGGACCTCTTGTGATAATATACAACTCAAACATGCCAATTTTGGCCATTTTTCTCTCTCCCCTTTAAAAAGTGGACAAAAGGGGGCAGCAGGCCGCTAGTAGAAGATAGGCGCAGATCGGTCATCGGTGAAGGTGGGCCGGAGGTAGACCTCCAGGGAACGGTCACTGTGGGGAGAGGAGGGGGTGAGAGAAGGAACAGTGACAGTTAGGTTGAACACATGACAGAATTTAGATAGATCATGGCCAGTTATGTAACCACACCCAAAGAAATCTGCCTTCCCGTAGTTTTGTTTCTTACAGTAAGTTGAGCAAATAGTTACAGTATCTACTGTGAGTTTTAGCAAGCATGTAATGAGAAAACTCAAGTAAAATATGGAGGGGGAGAGAACAAAAACAGCTTGATATAGGCATGCATGCAGGGTTAGTCTTCTCTGTAGGATGGTGTGATGCACACACATAAGAAAAGGGAAAGTTATTCTTTTACAACCCAAAGCCTGCTAGACTGACAGAACCAAATGCTGCCACATCCGTGGAGGCCAAAGGACAGAAAAGACCAGTGATTCCCAGCATCCTACTGATGAGCCAGACAGCCAATGGCAGCAGAGAGAGAGAACCAGGCAGTAAGAGAGAGAAGGAAAAAAGGGATTGGCTGAAAGGCGATGGAGGCTGGTGACTTACGGAGGTCCTGTTCCCTCAGAACCGGGACAATTCTGGACCCAAACTGGAAGGTAAAGAGAACTTTGGGGTTTGAATGGCTCATCTCTCAGGTCATGCATGGGTCACATTTTGTAACAACACTGCTGGTTAGTCTGGTGCAAGATGAACATACCATAGGTTGATAATAATAACAACTGTAACTGAAATGAGGGATGGAAAACGGAAGTACACACTTCATGCTCAACATGCCATATAGGCCTACTGTATGCTCCTAAACTCTGTGAGGAATTTGTCTGCAGCTGTGGACATACATTTTACTGCAAATGCAATGCAATCAACAGGCAGTTTTGTGCTAAAAATGCAAGTATTATTGTTATCACCCACAACTCAATCACAAGTCAAAATACAACCAAAAGAAGATAAGCAGGCAGGCAGAGTTCAGAAACTCACAATACGCATACTGTACACAACACCACCACACACACACACACACACTGACAGTCCTTATTTTTTTTTTTTTTACAGTGACACAGAGCACCACAGATGCTATGGGTGTTACTGAAGGTGTGGGGGGAAGGAGGATAAAGCTGCATGCTTGGGACACAGCTGTGGCCAGAAATGATTTGGGTGTCAGTTTTGAAAAAAATAACGAAACATTTGTTGAGAGAAAAAGATCAGTTCAGAGCCATACGTTTGAAACAAGGGAAAAGCCATAGGTTTGAAACAAGGGAAAAGTTCAACATAACTGAAAATGTCGTCACTGACAGAACAGATTTCTCGTCAGACCAGACTGTTTATTAATATATAGAGATATGTTTTATTTAGAATACCTTTGTAAAAATTCACCATACATTCAAGGTCCATTTTTAGTATCACATTTTCTGGTTTCCCTCCACAGCATGCACAAGATAAACACTTCAACTAATCAGTAGTTTCTCATTGTTTCTGGAAATATATATATATTTTTTACAAGGACAATAATTGTTTTAAATGAAAAGACCAAAAACTACATAACCATTCAGGGAATACAATCATAAATAACACTATGAGCTGCAAAAGCCGTGGTTTCATTTTTACCGAAAAACTAATTCACAGCTGTTTTTGAGGATACTCATCAGAAGATCAAAGAATCCTCCAAACTCACTGCTGCTTGAGAAAAAAAAAAAAAAAAAAAGACCAAATTCTGGCAGTGAGTTCAGCCAAGATTGGCAAAAAAAACTTTCTATGGGGCTGAGGGTGGAACATTTTATGAATTTATATGAAAACATGTTTTTTTGCAATGATCATAATGAAGTGCAATTTGGTGGACTGACGGAAACAATTGATATTATATATATATATATATATATATATATATATATATATATATATATATATATATATATTATTATTATTATTATTATTATTATTGAAGCTCAATTTGAAAAGTTGCTTCATTGCACATAAAGTGTTTTAAAGAAAAAAGAAAAAAAAAGCAAAGTAAGGCAAATATGACACGCTCCCTCTGGACGTAAAATCAAGTCTAGCACTGACATAAGAAAGCACAGCGCGACCTCTCTCAGAACAGAAACATAAGTATTCTGCTGCACAGCCTTACTTTGAAACAAGCTTTTTTTGAGCATGTGTGTTGGGTGGGAACTCGATAATACTGGGCCCACTTGTGCTTAAAAAGGCCATTCAGCCAGTGGCTTTAGTACAACGACATTGAAGTCTTTTGGCACTTGTACAGTACATGAACATGTCCTTTAGTTTGACAAAATGACACAACCATGTACATGCATGAAAGACAAGCAGTAGCAAAGGCAGTCTCTTGAGAGATCAGTCCGTGATGGTGGACTGTGATCAGAGATAGAGTATTCAGAGTCCATATCGCTGCATGCCGAGCAGGTAGGCCCCGCTCTGGCTCTCTTGCTCAACGCAATCCTCCACCCACCAACCGCTACTGTCCACACCGACACCACCAGCAGCAGCACCCGGGATGGATGGAAGGAGGAAAGGAGGGACCCGAGGAGGAAGAGAGGACAGAAAGGAGGGATGAAACTGGCCTCTTCCACTTGGAGAAGGGGTGTGTGTGGAGGCAGAGGAGAGGTGGAGATAAGTGGACAGGAGGGAGGCTAAGAGGAGGGAAAGATGGGGAGGAAGAGGCCCCTGTGCTATCCGGAGCTGTCTGTGTCTGTCTGTATGTCTGTTCTCACACAGTCGAAATCAATTTGCCATCAGGACTGTCACTGTGGAACAAAGAGAGAAGGAAGCTTGCCAGGTCGGACACACTCAGAGAGAAATGGAGAAAGACAAGACAGGCACAAGGATGCAGGGTAGAGTTTTGAAGAAGTGTAGGTGGGGTCATGAAATCTACGTTGCCCCGCCTACAGCTACAACTCCAAACACACCTGCCGTGAGGTAGATTGGACTTCCAATTCCCTCATCAACACTTTTTAATCCAGATATATTTGCTAGTGTGATATGATTGCCCATATGAATCAGTTTTATTGAATATTTGCATCTGGCTGTCACTGAAAAGTAGACAAACCCCAGACATTACTGTTGATGAGAAAATCAAGTCATCTCCTTAGCTGGAGGGATGTAGTGTTAGATTAGTCTGTTGGGGTGAATACACCCTGCAGCACAGTGTTGTCTCAAAATACTGATACAGATAAAAACACATTCAGAGCAGACAAGAGTATGTAAAACACTGGTGCCCAAAGCCCCAGGCTGACATGCAGTGATGACTGAGATGAGGTCAGCATGATGTCTATTGTCACAACATGTACTCCACCAGACACTAACACAAGTGCACCTAGGCCACACACACTTACGTATATACATGTACACAAAGATGTACTCCCTGATTGGACAGAACACAGGCACAGCATCATTCCTAACCCTAACCTCACACACCCCGGTGAGTCAGCAAGGATTTGATAGGATTAAAAGGTGAAAATATACTGGGCCTAGAGAACTCTGACAATAAAATGAGACGCTGACCCCGCTAGACTGCATTCATTACTTTAAAGAGCTATTTTAAAAAAAAAAAAAAAAAAAAAAAAAAAAGTTAAGCAAGAAGGAGCAAAGAGGAAAGGGAAAAGAAGACAAGTCAAAAAATGTTCAAATGAAACACTGTGCGTACATCTCATGAGGTGGGGATTTAACACTACAGCAAAGATCGACTCCATCGCTTGAGCTTAACAATATTCCTCACTAGCTGTAAAATCATTAGTCTATTAATCAATTAGTCGATCGTCAAAAAATGAATAGCCAACGATTTTAATAACTGATTATTTGTTGAGTCAATTTTGAAAGCAAAAAAGCCAAAAAATATCTGGTTCTAGCTTCTCACATATGACGATTTAGCGCTTTTTCCCTTTATTATATTGTTTTATTATAAAAAACTTTATTTTTAATATAATAAAAGTATAATAAAAGTAAATTGGGTAATTTGGGTTTGGGACTGTTGGCCAGACAAAACAGGTAATCTTAAGACGGCTCTAGGAAATTGTGATAAAGTGTCATTTTTTTCGACATTTTATAGACTTAACGGATAATTAAAAACATAAAATCTACTATGTATAAACTATCATATAAATGTGGGTAATTGTAGTTAGACTATATAGTTCAACACAGTGTCTGAAACTTATCACCTAATTCCATACTGCATATTGACTATATAGAGTATGTACTATATACTAATTGTCATACTATTTGCAGTAACCAATGTACCTCCATTTGGTACGAACACAAAATTATACACTGTGTGCAAATGGACATCCATCAAAATACGACTTAGAAATGCCTCTGCCAATTAGAAGTGACAGAATGAATGCAAATTAAATCTTTTAGCATTCTGCTAAAAGATTTAGTAAATTTTGTTTTTAAATATCTTCCTTTAGCTATCTAACCCCATTTACTATTTATTTTAAACAACTGTGATTTGCTCCTTGAGTTCATTTGTTCATTGCATTATGAGACGATTGTGTACATCAACCGCACACTCAAAAATCAAGCAATTTTTAGGATCCTTACTTTCTGGAGAATAATGCATGCATGAGTATACAAATGTTGTCCACTACACAACATACTTTGAACCTGCTTAGAATGTGTATGTAGCATTTAATTTGGACACTGAATAGGTTAAGTAGTTGCCTTGCAGTCTCTTGAGTGTTCCAGCATGTAGTTTCTCAGGTGAAATGCCATTATCTAAGGTGTTTGGCTCTTGTGTCTTCTTCTGATAGGTCACTTCCAAAACTATCCATGTTAAACAATTCAGATGGCAGCAGCAGTCATATCATTCAAAACTTAGAGGGCACGGCAGAAACAGCACTTACCTTGTGGCAAAGCGTCCGTCATAATCCTCAATAGCAGGCTGAAAAGATAAAAGAATTAATCTTTACTTGTGTGCTTGTATTTAAGTACCTGCTATACTTGCCTACAAACACTAGGGGGCAGCAGAAACTGAGTAAAGGTCTCCTTTTCACTTACTGTAGAACTACTCCTATCCAATTATGCATCACAATGCTAAACCAGAGGGGGGCTACAAATTAAGTGAGCAAGAGTAACAAGTGTTTGTGTGTTGTTCACGGATACTACACATGTTGAATTGTATCTACCTGTGTGCCAAAGCCTGCCATGCTGTAGGGGCGTGGGCGGGTCTGTGCTAGGCTCTGTGCCAGCAGTCGGGCAGTCAGCCCATAGTCAGGTGTG
Source organism: Perca flavescens (assembly GCF_004354835.1). NCBI lineage: Eukaryota > Metazoa > Chordata > Actinopteri > Perciformes > Percidae > Perca > Perca flavescens. The sequence goes on from NC_041345.1 coordinate 13,765,494, forward strand.
GGCAGTGATGCATCACTCTCCAACAAGTTGCCTGTGCTGCTACTTTTCCCATGGTGCAGGCTGGGAAGGCAAGAAAACAAAAGGCCTCAGACCTGGGCTCATTTAGGCTCATTAAGTTGACACAGTTTATGATGGAAAAATGCTACATACTTCACTTTGAGCTTCTCATTATCGCTTTCAGGCACCACACGTGTGTAGGAGAATGGGAACCAGCCACGCCTGAGGAAAGGGAACGCCTTGTTAAACTGTAAAATGCACTTTACTCGCAGTATGGATTCATGCAACATAGAAAATGTAAATACATTACTTACATCTTGTTCTTCTCATTCTCCCCATAGTGCCAGCCATCACGGGCCTCAGGCACTAGTAGGGTGATTATATCTCCCTCAGAGAAACTGAGCAGGGTGCCGTTGTCACCCGCAGCGTGGGAGAAGATGGCCTGGACACGGGCACGCCCATTCTTTTCCAGGCCTGCTGCCATGGAGCTGGACCTGGGCAGGGTGCGTGTCTCTCCTGTGATGTTTGCAAACAGAGACATTGGTCAGTGACATGGAATTCATAACACACCAAATGCTCTGAATAACTGGAGTCTGCAGTGCCAACTTAAGATAACGTGTAATGTACTGTATGTCTATTTAGGCACAGTCAGCAGCCAAGCAGATGTTCTTAATTTAGCAATTTCTTAAATGTGCGTCTGTAGAGCATTTGTAAACACCCATAAATCACTGCCAGAATAACTGATACTATGATACTGATGGTATAATCTCCATAAACAAAGGAGACTGTAGTTGATATAATTTGTAGACTATATCATGCCAACATTTCCTATACATACGGTTTCTAAGTGTATGTTGCTACTTCTCCCTGCTCCTCTATTGTGACACTGAAGAGCAACAGTTCTCAACGCAATGGTCAACATTGTAATTTAGCATAGACGTTGGTAGGTGATGATCCTATTGTGATTGAAACCACACACACACACACGCACACGCACACGCACACGCACACGCACAATGTGACGTTAAAATGTAGCTCAGTGTAACTTAAAGTAAAATGCAAGGAATAGGGTTGAGGCTCAATCAAACATTCTGCTTGGGATTTTCTTGCTGCAGTGCTACTGCTGCTCATAAAATTCTCACTGTTTGGATATCTTACCCACGGGGTTCTTATTCTTGGCGGGGGCAGGCCTGCGGACAGGGAGGGTGTTGGAGTAGACATCGCTGACCTGTCTCTGGGGCTGAGCCTGGGACTGGCCCTGCGCCTGGGTCTGAGGGGATGAAGGCCTAACTTGGGACACGGATATAGTCCCTCCATCCGTCCAATATTCCTCCCCGTGGACTCCTGTTGTTCCATTTACCATGGACATACCATCGGGGCCCATCAGCCTCTGGAATAAACAAGAGGATATATGGATTCAATAACTCAAATTTGTGAAAATGGCTAAGCCTGTGCAATACTACAGTAGCAATTAATTTTAATGTACTTTTAATGTATTTAATGTATATTGTTTCCTATTATTTAATGTATACTCTGTATGTGTGCTGTGTGTCATATTTTTGCTGCTGCAACACCATTATTTCCCATTTTTTTGGGGATCGATCTATCTATCTATCTATCTATCTATCTATCTATCTATCTATCTATCTATCTATCTATCTATCTATCTATCTATCTAATATTCAGAATGAGCTGAAGTGATAATAAACATTGGCACTGACCTGAAGTCTAGTGAGAGTTCATATAAGTCTGTCAGCTGCTGCCCACCATAAAAATGTATGCTCTAAACAGCTCATTAACCTGAGTGCCATCTTTAAAAAGAGACTAGAGAGATGGTTGTCTGATTTGCATGTTTATGGAGGGCCAAAGGTGGACAAGCTGACATTAGGAGAGAACTGTTAGCAGGGCTCTAGAGTGCGACCAAAATTTGTAAGGGTTCACCTAACGTCCTCGCATCCGCTGCCTCTCCACGAACGAAGCAATCTCGTTTATATCGATATGGTTTAATGTTGCGTTACATGACCCATTCCTTCTGTAAAGCAGTGCCTGTGTTTGGATCTCTCCTCCGCGCAGCCCCGCCCCCATTCACTCACACACGGCTACATTTCTCTGCAGTTTTAATTGGTATTAACACAGCTGTATATTGTTAAGTATGAGAGGGAAACTTGTATTGTTACTAGCGTTTCCGCTGGTAACTCTCGGTTATTGCGGCCGCCACGGCGAAAAACACATTAGAAGTTATTAAATACACTAACTTCAGTTCGTTGAGTAGCGTGTGAGACGGAGCCTGCTGGACCTGGGCGAGAGATGTGACCCATGGCCAGAATATCATAGTTAATAAAAAATGCAGCAACTTGTGTAGACATTTCATAGTCTACACAAGTTGTGTTTAACGCCGCTGACCCGCCTAAGCTCATTCGACCCGTGCTGGACCCATTCATAATGAGTCAGCAATCACTCTGTGAGTAGCATGCTTCAGTCCATCGTACTCAACCTCTCTCCCTCTGTCTCCCTATGTCTTTCTGTCTGTTATTTTTTTAAGATTTCAGCCTTTATTTTGATAGGAAAGCTGAAGACATGAAAGGGGAGAGAGAGGGGGGAATGATATTCAGGAACGGGCCGCAGGTCGCAGTCAAACCTTTATATTTACAAACTGAGCTATCCGGGTGTCCTCTTTCTCTAATAAGTCTCTTATTGTTGTTGAAAACAAGTGAAGGAGCTTTCTCAAAGATATATATATATTTTTTTTTTTTTTATATATCCTAGGCTATTTATTTCAGATAACTTTCATTTACATGTGTTGCAGCTGTATATTTTCAAACTGGTAAAGGAAACCCTGTCTGCGTTTTATTTTAATCACAATCTGTTTTAATAAGAGCTTGTGAAAAGTGTCTTTGACTTAAAACTGAACATTTAGCCCACTTTGTAAAAAAATACAGAGCTATATCTAGTGTATTGCCATTCATCGTTAACGGCGACGCAAGGAAAAATTTGGGTGCACCTAAATAAAAAAAGTTAGGCGCACCATTGCAACCAAGGCAAAACGTTAGTCTGGAGCCCTGGTTAGCTCCTTCACAATGGTGAGGAAATTGGAGTGAAGTAATTCCAGTTAAGTAATTCACTTCTCTTAAGAACAACGACAATTTCTGTATAATTTACCATACAGAATATTATCACAATTAGTATTTGCTCCTGCTTAAAGTTAGATTATTTTGACTATTAGAAAAAGAAAGCGCCAAAACCGTATTGCCTTATAAACACAGGACAAATAAAATAGAAACATAAATAAATAAAAAATAATTAGCCCACCGCTGGGTGTCCCATGCCACTGCCCATGAAAACAGCCAGCTCTGGGGGCACAGGAAGAGGCTGGGCCCCGGGGATAGGGTCCGAGATGACCAAGTTGGATTTAGAGGTATGCAGGGGGCTTGCACCCCCGAGGGAGGCAGAGCCCATCTGCTGGGCCAGGAGCATTGCCCTCTCTGGCAGCTTGTTTGGGTCTGAGCAAGCCTGTTGCCACACTGGGATCTTCTGAGTCAGAAGGTCTTTACCCTGGAAGTAAGAAGGAAAGATTAGAGACACACAAACAGAAAAATGATATTGATGTAGCTGCATTGTGACCAGAGAAAACAGCTCAGTTTAGCATCTTCTTTGCTTCAACCTTCTATTTTCTCCCTATTCTCAACCTCCCCTCCTCACTCTGTATCCTTGACCACTGCCCTTTGCACAGCTGTGATAATGTGCTGCGTGGGTGAGGCTTACAAACATACAACTAAGCTGCCCACTGCAGCATCTTACAGCCTGTGGACACGGCTGTTCTTTCTACAACCATAGTATAATGGACAACCAGAAATCCACACATTTGTGTATGACTGCACAGTATACACGCATGCACACACATACAAAACATGGACAGTTTTGTCCCTTTATATGTGCTAATTTGTAGCTCTCACCATCTATTTTTCCCTCTGTCACATACACAATCTTGCACAAAGACAAACACACACTAGGAACCCTTTGGGAGAGGGTTCTTCAGTTTGCTGAAGGTGAACTCTTCCCACGCACACCCCCATCCTGATTAATGACTAGACTCATGTTGAAAAAGAGAAGCAGCAGCACAGTCCCCCCACACACACACACACACACACACACACACACACACACACACACACACACACACACACACACACACACACACACACACACACACACACACACACACACACACACACACACACACACACACACACACACACACACACACACACACACACACACAGGCAGCTCACACCTACAAGTAATCCCAGGAGACTGATGTACTTCATTACCCAAGAATATCAAACTCATGGGTAATGGACAAAACAACAAGCATGAACTAAATCCTGGTTAATATAGCTCCATTACCTTTGATGGTATGATATAGGGGGGTCTGTTCGGATTCAAAGGTTCTTTGCTTCAAATGTCAGCAGAAATGTGAAAATAACAAGCAGGTATTATAAAATTCTCGAGTGACTGTTGTAACAAAATGGGTGAGAAACAGTTTGCAACTCTTGTCCTGTTCATTGCACCATTTCTTTCTACATTCAGCGTTTTGATGACTTTTTTTTCTATTAAAGTCTTTCATGAAGCGAATAAGTGAGGCAGTTCTCTACACAAAAAGTTGGCCAGACGCTCGAAGGTGCAATGATGGATTACTGCTTCAGATATGCCTGTCAGCTGGGCATTGTCTACAGTCTTAATGAATTTTTAAAATGAAGAGGCCCCAGTGAGCGGTCAAAGCTAATGCGACTTTGAATTATATATCTCCTAGTATGCTCTTTTGGCTGAACAATGGTCTACAGCAGGTGAGTTTCAAATAAAACACAGATGACTGATGTGAAGTAGATGGCTAGTCAACACAATAGCATTCAAGGAAACAAGTTAAGTTTTATAAATTGACCTAACAAACACTACACAAACCCAGTTTTGGACATAAAGGACAGAACATGCTCCTGATTAGTTGATTGATCAAAAGTACTGGAAACTGTAGAAAATAGGCCAAGCTCTGTTAGTTACAGCAAACACATTCAATGATTGATGATTGAAGGGAACACTCTGACCATAAACTAATTTCTGTGTATAGCTTTATTAAAAAAGGACCTGAAAAACTATTTTAGCTTCTTGCTGTGAGCGATAAAGACCCACATGAACACACTATGCTCTGCCAAAATTCAGACAGGTTTGCTTATTTCAAATGAGAGATTTCTAAATTTGCCTAATAATTCTCTTTCCTTTCTTACTGATTAAAACTGTGCAGGCTTAAATTTGTGATATCATGCATTTCTGTGCCCCAATCAGAGTTGAGCAACATTTCAACAAAAACATGACAGTTGAGGTGTTGTTTGCTTGTGTTGCCATCACTGTCAATCAAATATACTCAAAACACACCCACACAGTCCTGATGAAGCAGATTAGATTAGTTTTTGAGTGGAAAACTCTTAATACATATGGATTTCTTTTTTCATGAACTTTAACTTTTTTTTTTTTTATTCATGGAATACTTAAATTTTTAGGGTCTTTAAAGTGGCAATATTGACTTAAACGGCTATCTTCTTGAGAACATTAACTATGATGTCCTGCAACAAAGTTCAGCTGTAAATATATTTATCCTCATCTATTCTTATTCTCTGGCTTTCATGCTTTTCCTTTTCTTTTTTTCATAGTGAAGAATCTTCTTGGTGGTCAGGTGACACTTACCTTGCCATGGTAGGCGCTGCTGTTCTTGGCCACGGCACACTGGCGGTCCACTAGGAAGCAGTACCTGCGGCGCTCCTCAGACAAGGCTGTCTTGTACCCCTCAGCGATGAAGGTGTCCAGCTCAGTCTGCTTACTGCTGATGGTCTCCACAAACTGGTGGGGAACACACAATGGACACATTTACTTGGGACATAATATCTATCTAGAGAATTGTACAAAATATCTGCGTATTGACTATTTTCTTGTCGCCTCAGAGTGACAAAAAAAAAAAAAAAAAAAAAAAAGTTTGGTTTGTTTCCGTTGCACTGCAGGGGTCCGTTTAAGAAAGCAGGTTTAGTGAAAACTCTGAGTTTGTTAACCCTGAGATGAGGGAAACTCTGGGTTTTCAGTTTCAGAAAGAGAGGGAATTTAACCTCAGAGTCAGTTACTATGGTAACTGAGCCTGTGAACCTAACCTGGTCAGGAACAGGTTTATGTTAGGCAGATTATAAAACGTGTTGTTCTCAAACATGTCATGTCCTTTTGTCGACGATCCCGTTGATGAAAAAGCCTTATTAGTTCACAGAGAGTTTACGTCAGGAGAGGATATTGACTCCCGACTATAGATGTAATTTTATTTCCACATAACCGATTCGAGAGGTATTTTTTTTCACAGTCCATTAGATATGTAGATACTTTATCCGTCCTCATGTCACTAACATCCAGCATTGTGGACAGGAGCAGATTCTTTGTGTCGCATTACGTTTTTTGCAAACGGCAGTTTTCTTTACAGCATTGGTGGTGTGGATAGCCTACTGTTATAGTAGGCTAAAGCCACTGTATGCAGAGCAATCAGAAAAGTGTGACTTGCTTTGAAACGTTTTTTAAACATTTTTGTAGTGTTCCCTGGACACAAACCAGTGAGAGCCATTAAAAAGAAATAAATTATTATACATTATCATTAACATCCTGCTTCACATTCACACTGACATAATGCTGCTCAGTCTTGTACTGCCAATCACTGTACAGCTCAACTGGAGCAATTAGGGTTTAAGTGTACCTCGGCGGGAAGAGTTGTGCAAGGAGAGAGCCTTACTCAGTAACTTTCTCAGGCCAGTTATTCCCTCCTGAGAGCTACAGAGGCAAGACAATTATGACTAAAGATCCTGCAGTGTGGAGGGGGAAATCACAAAGACCCACTGATCCATTGTATGTGTCGGAAAATAACAAAAATAAGGTGTGTTCAGTAGTGAGGAGCTACAGGGAGTCTTATTTTGAAAAGGAAGTGGCATTTAGTTGTTTTTGTGAGTGTGTGCATACATGTCAGGCACTGTATTTACAAACCGCAGAGTTTAAATGTTGGTAGCTGAAAGTTTCTGATACTGTAGTCTTGAAGTAGGTTGACTGCATCCAATTTTATAGCTTTATACTGTAACATCTGCTGCTAAATACTGACCTAGAAGAGAGGGTTATATTTACTTGCAATAATTTGACCTAGACTTTTCTTTGGGGTATTGGGTGGTTTTAAGTTTGTTATGGGGTATGTTTCTCATATATAACCAGAATCAAATACACATACACACATGAGTTTCTTTTGGTATACAAATAAAGCTGGTGTGTCATGGGTAATCACTATAAATACACTTTGTTCTGAAGGCTTACATTGATAAAAATGTCCACCTTGTTGGTGACACATGACTCCAATACCCTTCCATATGAGGAAATTGTAACACACACTGCATCAAGTTTGTGGATGTTACTTTTGTTATTTCAGTCGGAGCCATAGAAGAGAAGAATTGTCATAACTCCTCAAGTTCAGTATTTTCAAAGACGGAGACGCATTTTAGTAAGTTTTACATTCAATTCCATGAAAACTGATGAAAAGCCTAATGACGTTTCCCTGCAGCTTAATGTAACATCCTGTGGTGCCACCGCACAGTGCAGATGTATCTCATTTAGTAACCACCAGAGCACACCACTTCCCCACTGCCAACAGCCACGATGTTGGGATTCCAAGTGTGGAAGAATATTTTAGGTGACTAAATAATACTGAACACAAACTCTGAGGAAAAGCCTTTTAAATTAAAGTAGTGGAAGATATCCACCTAAGCCATTACACAATTCCACAGAGCCAAATCAAGCAAGACAGCAATGAAGGGTTGATGAACGCATTTTTCTCCCGAGAGCAGCCTGACCTTATTCTGTACACCTTAAGCTCAAACGAAGTGCTTTGAAACTGGTTCAGTTAGCTCCGTTCGTTACAGGCACAGTGTTTAGTGAAAGGGCGGAGCGTCACCTCAACAAGGTAAAGGGCCCACTCCCCTTGTCAAATCCAAATGGCCCAACTTTCAAACCATTCAAAAGGTTACCAAAGTAACCCTAGACAATGAGTGCGGTGGGAAAGGCCCAGGCAGACACCAGCCAATATTATATCTGAGCGACCTCAGGTTACATCATAGCTGGAATTACTTGTTTTGCAAAGGTTATGTATATAAATGAAACCTGCCACACGTCAATGCAGTTCTTACTTTCGGGCTTTAACTGATCAGCATCGCTGTCTCACTGCCACATATGCAGGACAAAATACTGACAATGTGACATCATGCACTCTATTGCTCTGAACACTAATGCAGCTTCCAGTAATTACAAGCACCGGGAAGGGACGGGATTCACACCCTTCCAAAAGCAAAGCTGACAGTACGATTTACAACAACAAAACTACAGTATATACTATATATACACACACTCATTTTCATTCCTGTGGGGATTCAAAAGCATTTTTCTCGCACACTAAAGAGCTGCTTAGGTCTGCTCTTCTGTTCTTTCATCATTGGCACTCTTTGGATTCAAAATAATTGTATTGTAACGCTCCAGGGCGCACAACAGAAAGCACCTTCACCTACAGTACCTGCTTCAATCTGCTATGTGTCTGTCAGTAATCATCTGCAACACTACATCCGCATAAATCCACAATTCCAGGTTGGAATCACTTTTCAATTTTATGACACCAAGCTGAAAAAAAAAAACCCAGAGCTTATTAAACATCTTGAGATATTCACTCTGAGTCCTGAACTCCGTCTCTCTATCTCTGTCTGAGCTCTTATTAACAGCCTATACAGTGCAAAGGAGTTTTCTGGATGAAACCCCTTTCTACTGGTACCTTGGTCCACTCCATTGAACTACATAATGAGCTGATTAGCATTTTGGTAAGTGTCTGAAGACAGGAGAACAGGGAGGGGAGGAAAGACAGACAAAGAAGCAGACCGAGAAGTGGGAGAGACAACAGCAAAGAGTGTGAGCGAGAGACAGAGGGAGAGAGCGATCAATGAAATGCGGCCGCCATCTGTGGCCACTGCCAGACTGTGCTTTGACTTTACTTTTTAATGAAAAGAGGAGATAAAGAAGAAAACGTCATTCCCCTCCTCTGCTAGAATAACAGATGTGGTGGAAGAGGAGCAGGAGGAGGATGAGGAAATGTTGATCTTTCCTTTGCAACTTTTACTTTCTGAACTGCCTCGTGTTGCCATGCTGCTTGCTCTATATCCCCGACTGTCTGGAGCTCTGTGCCCTGTGATTGCCTAGAAAAGGCAGCCCCGGGTATACAATAACCTAATTTTTAGTTTCATAAATCGTCCCTGTAGGGCTGGGCGATCCAGCTCAGATATAACGATATTCTTGACCAAATACCTCGATATCGATATTCTAGGGTTGACAATTGGTGCTCTAACAAAATATCTTCACACTTAGATTTTCGATACATAATCATCAGTAATATGGACATAATGTCTAAGTAGGGAAAAGGCAAATAATAGAACAGCTACAACAGTCTGGTAAGTTCAGAAAAGTACATCACTTTACTGTAATGCAGCCTTTAAAACCAGTAAAAGACAACACTTATGTCATATCACGATATTACGACATCCAAAATCTAAGATGATATCTAGTCTCATATTACGATATCGATATAATATCGATATATTGCCCAGCCCTACGTCCCTGATTCACCAATATGTAGGATATTACTACAGACATTCCTGCTCTTACTTTGCAACTTCTCCTTTTTATCATTTAGAAGCCAGCGAGCCTGAGCGGTCAAAGCAGCGGCTGTAAAACTGTAACAGTTTCATTTTCTATAAATTCTTTACAATAATGGTCCCCCATTATTTTGTTATTTAAAAGCATTTGTTATGATGCAGCAAAATCAAGAAATGTTGGGTCTTCATCATCAGTAACTTAACACGACTCCTATAAGCAAACATGAAATGTAATATAACTTTTTTTTAAACTTCTTTCTCTCCTGCCTGACAGACTGCACGCAGCGCTTTGTCATTAGTCATCGCACTCTTTTTTTTTTTTTTTTTTTTTTTTTTTAAAATCATCTTTTTATTTGGCGAGAGTGTACCATACATGTCCTAGCAGTACACGGAATGTCCCCATATTCCCCGTCCCTTCCCCCACACTCTCACAGAAACCCACCAACACATGCATTGCATAAAAAAGACAAAACAACAACAATAAGTAATAATAATAATAATAATAATAATAATAATAATAATAATAATAATAATAAGTAATAATTATTATTATTATCATTATTATTATCATTATTATCATCATCATCATCATCATTATTATGACAATCACACATTTCTAATGTACGATTTATGTGAGAGTAAAAACTGAAATACAGACACACATAACCAGCCTACTGTTGTGTACAAATGGAAATGCTGTACGTGTTAATTTGCATATAGAGCGGGTAAGTGAGATCCGATCACAAGTGGTCACTCAAGACGCATTTGGAGACACAATCTACAGCCAGGTGGGAACCCAGGTATTTAAAGTTGTCCACTTGTGATCGGATCACTCAGATCGGATTTTAATACCAGGTGGAAATGTGGCCATTGTGAAGCACGGGGTCTTGAGTGACTGCATAATCTCTCCCAATCTTTGTTATTCTCCCTGGGGATCTCCGGCACAAACAAGTTTACTTTTATCGCACACCCACATCTGTGATACGATCAGTGAAAGTGAGCTGGCTGATGGGTAAGGGAGACAGATTTTCCTTTTCACTGCTAACTGAGTGTACGTTATGAGTCCTTAGCCTGAAGAGCTTGCTCCTATGTGCAGATAGGCCCAATTGATCAGAGTGTGGTCCTACTAATCTCCATGTCCAACATGCACCACGTTTAAATTGTTGAGGTTTGTTGATGTGATAGTGGCCTAAATCTACCTGTCACCACATCGACTTTAAGATACTGTGTCAGTAGGTAAGTCCAATATATTGTATTCTGTGGTGTAATGAACATTTTAGCCTCTATGGTCTCTTAATATAGATTTAGACTTTTTTATTTATTAATCTAAATATTTATTTCAAATTTTTCTATTTTTCATTTTTGGACCAAACTAACTGATTTGCAATAAAAGATTCCTGCATTCCGGTTTCTGTTCATCAAATGGTGCTTCGCCTAACCTAACAGAGGCTTAATTATCCAACACATGAGGCAGTCACGAACATGTAACAACTTGCCATTCTTAACAGAGATTTACTGGCTTAGTGCACTAAACCCCTCCCATCCCAAGCCCTGCTCCATGCAAAACTGGAATGCTGCACACACTGCCAGCTTTGACGCCTTAAGATGACACTTCATACAACATCTCCTCGTGGCATCCCTGACACAGTGGAACAAACCCAATGGGACACAGCAGTCAGCTCAATCCAGCACTGCCATACCATCCCAGACAGGAAAGGGCAGATGTTTCGGTCTACGTGTGGGACTGAATAAACTCAGATCCCTGGACAGAGGAGGTGCTTTTTTTCTACATCCTGGGTAGCAAAGATCAAAGTTTTCATATCCAATGAACAACAAAACATATCATCCATAAGTGTTGGTAGAATCATGTTTGTAGTCCAGCTACAGTATTGATCTTATTCTGTCAAAGGCAGCTACACTTCCCAGCAAGACCAACAGCAGCTCAGTTTTCACACTGCAAGCCTTGACCTGTTAGAGATTTCTGTATCCACCCCTCCAAGCAGGCAGACTTCCAGGTTCTACTTAAATCCTGTCGCCATTTTCAGCTCCGTCTTTTTGTTCACAGGACCCCTGGCTACAGGACTAAACCAATAAATGACTGGTAAACGACAACAGTGAAGGCCTACAGCCAGGGTTAATACAGAGATGGTACTGTACATGTGCGTCTATGTGGGGAAAGAACACTGTGCAAGTAGGCGGTCGAGTGACGGAAAACTCAATGTGACAGATAACTAATTAAGTTATGTATAACACTGAGGGTTCATTCCACCTCATCAAAATGTATTTCACCTGAGCTGCTCTGTCGGAGGTTGCTTAGCTATAGAAATAATCACATGAATGATGATGCTCAAAGCGAACACTGCTTTGTTCCCTCAGTGAATCACGCGACTGCATCATTTTGACATTCAACCATCATGACAAGTTCTGAATGTCGGCCGTCTGACTCCTGAAGTCTGAAACGGTTGCAAAAAAATATAGTCTTTGATACAAATGTTTGAGCATTTTATCCATTGTACTGTAGCGGTTACACAAGAACGCCCACTGTGTGCCACGTCACCTTACCACCTTTACCAAAATAAGACATTTCCAATGCTTTCGGTTTAAAACAGACTTATAATCACAAACAAATCAATCCCTCGGTAGAGCAAATACCAACAGCATAACATATTTTATATTACTTTTCATATAGCCTTTCAGTGTCCACTTTTTTCTGACTAAAAACACAGACCTATCAAAATAAAATCTTGCAGCAGGTTGCTATATAATACATAATAACACCAAACAACATATGTTTCCCTACAGTGTAAGACCATTTTAAGAAGGCATAATAATGTAACTATGAAACCATTTAATCTTAAAAAATAGCATTCTGCTTAAAAGTTTTTTTTTTTAAATGTCTGTTTGAGGTAATGGAGTCATTTTGTGGTGCATATTTATATATTTTGTCCTGTGCTTTGACTCACTTCTGTTAAAGCCCTGATCAAAGCCATGTGCAGAAACACATTGGCCGAAGTAAATCCGTACTCTTCCAGTACGTGAATTAGTGGAGCTTATCTTATACCTTCATCACATTTGTGTTCATGTGCCTGCTGTACGTATGTGTGGAGATGTGCAGAAGATTGGCGAGGGCACATAATTCATAAACAAACCTCCACTATTTGCCTTCCCACTCAGGGCACCTCTTTGCCACTGCCTCCACCCCCATCCTTGCTGTTTTGTTTATTATCTTTACTTCATGAAGAACAAAGTCATTATTTTGCACCAAGACTCAAATCTCCAAGCCAACAGTCACCCACATGCACGCAGACTCTGCTAAAAGTACAGCAGTGCTACTAACTGGCTTAAGTGTGTTTATTTTTAACAGTTTTACAGTAGCCCTTCACAATGGAAGAAATGTCATTTTGAATTGAGCTGTACATTTTGGTGGTTATATATGAGGCATATTCACTCCAATTGTTTAACCCAGAAAGAGGCTCACCTGCATTTCCTTCTCTCCGTACTTCGAGGGGTTCTTGCTGCCCTGGCTCTTCCTGCGCAGCTTCTTCAGTTCAGCCTGGCACTTCTCCAGACTCTCCCCTTTGTTCTTGTGCTCCATCTGGTATTTCTTCAGGGCAGCCTACGTGGGGCAACAGGCGGAGCACAAACACAAATTAGGACCACAAATTAAAAAGCCTGGGTGACGGTGGGACGTACGTGAGCAAATACGTAACAGTAATGGAAAACTATTTCTGAAAGTTTTTATACCTTACAAATAGACACTGGATTCAACTCATTTCACTACAGTATGAAAATGATCTCACAGAGCCTTGAAACGTGTTTATATGTGTAATTTAATGTTTTTCATATTCATTTTTTTGTGTGTTAAAGTTAAATTTTTTCTGTGTGGGATTGTTTTGAAAACCCCTTATTGGTGTGTTCAATCTTTTTAAATCAAAGAAACATGCAAATTCAAAGATCCATGTTTGCTTATTTATTTGTTTTCCAGGTTTGATTTTGGAACAGCACAGCTCCTGATTGGGTCTCATCTCAAGCACATTTCAAGTAGATTTTCTCAGCGTTGTGAAAAGAACAGAAATCAGTGACAGTCTGCAAAGCAATAACCTAATGGGTGATTTGTAGAACAAGCAAAGTGACTGGCCTAGTCATTTTACAGGCAGAGTTTACTTATTTAATTAGCTTTTTTATTTATTTATTTACTGAGAATAACCACTTCGTTTCCGGGCTGAACCAGCTCTGTTGCTATAGTAACTGTGTCTGGTGTGACAAAGCTTATGTGGTTTCTGTACGAGGCAAAATTGGCTGAGGAGAGCTCATGCATGAGGGTTCAACACCCACATTTGCATACTGCAAGACACCGAGGGTGTAGGTATCCTCTAGGCATTGTTGGGCTGAAAAGGAAGCCGGAAAAGAAGCTGTTATTGTCACTGGAAGACTAGCAGTATGACACATGCAGTGTTTGGGTTTCATAGCAGAGATGGGTGGTATTAGCTCCGTAGGTCTGCGCTGGAAACATCTAGCGACCTCACAAAAATAAACTAAAAAACATTACATTTGAACTTTATCTACTGTTGATTTTCCCAGTCAGGAGCTTCTTTGAAATATTGATTTGCTCAATTCTTTCAACGCAAAATGGACCAAAACTGGTGTTTTCTTTGTAACTCAATAACAAATGTATGATTTATCCTTTGAGTCCCTCGTAGTCTTTGAGCTAAAGCAGTACAACCAATATGGGTTGCTCTGCTATTCATCTCTTTAACTCCCAGCCGTGCCTCCCCAGTGGAAAATCCCCAGCATGTAGGTCATATGTGTAGTAATGGATAGGGAAGACACAATAGTGTATTGAGTATGGAAATAATAATATAGCATCCGCCTCATTAAGCTTGAATGTTCCTCCTAATTAACAAATCAAAAGCTTGTTGACTTTTGTTTGTCTTAATCACTGGCTACTACTGCAGACAAATAATTAGAAAGTCAAACTTTGGTACACTTGGAGAATCTGACCCTTGTCTCTTACAGCTGATCGGCCTTAAATGCTCCTCTTCATTCAATATATAGACTGTTTATTTTGCAAATTCTGACCTCAGTGTCGTAAAACCCAGCGTAAGCCATTATGCGAGATAAGAGAAAAAAGGAGACCGAGAGAGGAAGAACAGAGAGCGCTACACCGCTGGGAACAGCACACACGCGCTTCCGTCTTGGAAAACAACAAGCTTTCCTTTGAGTCTTTTGGAAGCCAAAGTTTCAGATGATTAATTCACAAAGTCTGAAGCAAAATGACTGCTATTATCACTGCGGCAGATTTGTAGGAAATTCATTAAAAGTAATGGATGTTAAAACCTCAGGGGTACGCCAAGATACAATTGTCTGAAATGGTTGATGCATCTGAACTAATGTAAGAAGCACAAAACATTTCCATATCTTTTTTCCGTATCAATTTAGACAGCAAACATAAATTTGGCAGATGTGTATGGAGTCAAAGATTACTTGAAGATTAAAACCCTTATGGTTTTCATTTCAACTCAATAAGACATCTGATTTTACTGCTAAGTCTCCCTGTTAAGTTATAAGGCAAGGAGCCTACAAACAAGCTTTCGTTCCAACTAATTTCAGAGCAACATTATATTAAATACACAGGAGTGTCCGTGGCTGTAAGCCAGAGATGGGACAAACTTAAGTCGCACAAACAGCTGACATCAGACTTGACTTGCGACTCGACCCAAAAGACTTCAGACTTGACTCGGACTTCCAAAAAATGACTTGTGAACAACTCTGCTGTAAGTCGAAGCAGCTCATAATGTGGTCCTTCCAACAATACAATAATGGCAACATTATCCCATCCCCCAAAACAACGTGCAGCAGTGCTGCTCTACACTCAGGCTGCAACCCACTCATTCTAAAGATATCACATGTAGACCAGCTCCACAGTACACACACAGTACACACACACACACACACACACACACACACACACACACACAGTACACACACACACACACACACTTCAAATCATCTCTTTAAAACACACGCATCCTCTAAATGTCTAAGAGACAGACTTTGATCCAGACGTTAAAACACAACTTTACCTCCATCTCTGTGATCACTTCTCTCAAATTAGGCCTCGACAGATTTGATGTAACGTAATATAAAGCACTAAAATGAGCTGAAATATGGAGCGCACTTATTGGATTTTGAGGCTGTCCTCGGGCTTCGGGAGAGCGAGCCAATCAGATACTCACAGTCAGATAACGACTATCCAGGTCCACCTTCTTCTCCAGCTCAGAGAGCAGCTCGTTGTGGAATGATTTCAACTGGGGAGAAAGCACAAAAACCGTTGAATAAAATCAATGACAAAAATCAGTCACGGAGGCTGCATGTGGATACAGAGGTCATAGACAAAGTTGTCGAAATTAAGTTGGATGCAATAGATAAGTTGTTATCCTCATTTACTCAGTCACTACATGTATACATGTTTTATCAACAAAGTCCTGGCCTACAAAGCCTCTCTCAGCATCCAAATCACTGTCAAAGTTCTGACACAATATTTAGTCACTAGATTGTAAACTGACCTGCCTTAAGAACTGGCAACCAACTAAGAAATATCCAAAAAATAATGTCCAATGCATTTCTATATACTAACTGTTAATGATAATATAAATTATCTTAAATAACATTTTAAACAAATCATGGAAAGTTTTTTTCTCAACTCATAGAAATGAACTGAATGAGAAACCTAAACTGAAGGTCAGGTTTGATTTGTAACAGCAATATACAGTATATGCATAGATAAATAAATGTGAAACACATTACTATTTAGTCTACTTTTACATCACATTGTTTAATGGACAGAATCCCAGCAAACAAACAGGATATTTTATTCTAAAAATATCAGAATGTAATCTTTTGATTAAGCTAATTCAGCTCAATGTGGTTTTTGCACAGTGAGGACTATACATTTTGTTCCTCATTTCTTAGATTGGACTCATGCTGAGGAACTAATACTGGAGGATTAGTATGGAGAAGAGGAAGGATTACACACTATGGACAGTGAGTAATAATAAGTGCAGATAGACACAAAAGGGCAGCTGGCTCAAGCTCCAGGGCGTCCACACAATGAGCACCTAATGCCCAGGGCTGCCTCTATACTGGACACACACTAATGAACTTGATATTGACGAGTTGTGGGTAACTCGTCATTCAATCATATCACCCTGAATGCCACACTGTTCAATTAACCCACTACACTTCCCCAGCCACCTCCTATATTAGCAGCTTGGATTTATGTGAGCTCAGCATGTCTGTTCATTCAATACAAGTTCATGTCCGTTTAATTATCTTGTATTCAACATACTGCCAACGTAGGCTTCAGAGGGACAAATCGTGTTGAAGCTATTGTTAAAATATGACATTATGAGACCTTTTACATTGCCAGAGTTTTATAGCGAGCGCTGCAGTGTTGAACCACACAGCTATAAAACCTTTAATCTTAGAATACCAACCATCTCCTCTAGCTGCACTTGTATCTGTCTGTGGACTTCAGCCATCTGGAACAGCACATCCCCTGCACAGAGAGAAAGAGGGAGACAGGGAACACATGAACAACACTCAACAGCACAAGCAATTCCTAGAGCAGAGGAGAAACACAGAGGAGAGATATTGGAAGATGGAGAGAAAAACAAAAAGGAAGAAACACGTAAAGCAAAAGAGAAAGAATCAGAGAGACCCCAGCGTGCAAAGCTCATGCAGTAATACAAGATACACAAACATACAGGACACATGACTTGTAACTGGGACAACGAAGAACATGATGAAAGTTGTTTTTTTTGGTACAAGATAACAGAAAACAGAAAAAACTAAACAAGTGATGACAAGTATGAAAAAATTGGGGAGAAAAAATGCTTAAAATTAAATTCTGGTTTGTCAAGCTTTAAGTGATGTTTCGTGTAGATCAAACATTTTACCTTACTTTCTTTGATTAATCTTAACATCAGGCAATGTGATTTCTAGAACAATAAAACACCTCAAAGAAAGGTTACAGGAAATAACCAAAAGGGAAGAAGAAATACGGAGGGTCATGCAGCTAGTGAGAGCATTTCATTTTTATATACCTACAGGTTGCCTCTTCTGAATATGCAGTGCATTGTCAAGAAAAGGAACACAAAGAGCTATGTTGAGTGAAGGACACATATACATATAGAGACCTGGTGGAAAGACAGTGTGAGATCTGCATGTACAGAAAAATGAGACACACATACATTTCCATGACCAAAAGGTCCAAAGCCCCTTGGCTTTACTAGCTCTGTCTGACATACATACGGGTTATTTAATTAAAACATCAATAATGTTGTGACAGGTCATATTTTGATATATGAAAATCAAAATAGCAATTGAAATTGCAATTTATAAACATTATCAAATTTTGGCAAGGGTGAAGCACTATCGAAGACAAGCCTGAACCATGGCAGAATATTATTTATCACTGTCTTACTACAGAAATGAATACTGTGTACAGAAAAAGTAAGTAGTGGACATTTGTGGCTAAGTAGGAGCTGCATACTGAAGTGCAACACTTCTCTCTTATCCCCTGCTGTGTCCTCTTTTGAAAGCAGACATGCACGAGTACATTCTCAACCTATCTCAAAATGTTTCGTAAGTGAAATCAGAACTTGTGCTGAAGTGGTTTCAGTACAATCTTTGGTCTTCACCAAAGGGCTTTGGAGTGGTCTCCGTCTCAACAGGCAGCACATACAATACAAATAGCTACAGACAGACAGTGAAGCAGGTTGGAGCGTTACACTATATGCAGGACAAAAAACACAATATGTAATTATTATTCTGCAAAGAAATTGTATTAAGGGCTGGAAAAAAGTTTAATCCTAATCTTTGTAGTGAAGTCAGTAAGACTTTATGTCACCACATTTACTGTAGCATTTATAACCAGTATATAAACATTAAATAAATGGTTTATAAAATACCATAATATTGTTGTAAGCAGATAAATACTATACATTAATACATAATGTTGTTTCTATCAACAATTATAACTTATTATGAAGACATAACTTTTTATATCATTACAACTGTGTTTTACTATATTGTCATTCATCATTTGTTTATACACAAGCCCCGGCTTACAGTATGGGTGCCCACAGGAGTAGTTATAGTTGCTGACAATTGCATATAAATAAACATGTATATCTGCTAATAACTACATTGTAGTGTGTTTTATTATGCATATGCTGTTTATGAATGCTACTAAATGGGGCGACTCAAATTAAAAAGTTACAATGATGTCAAACCGTAAAGATTTTCCTGAAGAGTCTCATGAGCTCAACATATTACAGAATCATGGACCTTTATTTAACAGTGGTTTAACTCAGATATAAATAATGACCTACAAATTAGTCAAATTCTATTTAGACCATCTTGTTGACCTTTTCATCACCGGAAACATGCACGTGTGTGCAGCAAAACATAGTGTTTATAAGAGATTTCTTTTTTTGTTTATTGCATGCTAAATTCAGTGCAACCACAGGCCCTACAACTCCTGTGCACCCAAGACAGCCAGGCTTGTTGCCCATTGTGCAACCTGCTGATCTTGTCCCACACATGAGCAAAGAAGCAGGCCAAAACATCCCATCAGTTCCCAGCAGGCCTGCTAAGCAGCTTACAGATACTCATCCCTGATCACAGCCCTTCAGGCTTAGAAACCCTGGCATTCTGTTGGCGGCTTCAACTAGCTGGATCAATTAAGAAATGAGCAGCCATGGCTGTGCCACGCACGCACATGCACACGCAAGTCAAGTAAACCGGCAGTAGGACAGGGTGCTTGCAAGTTATCCGAAAGGTAAAGAATAAATTAATCAGCGAGAGATCTCAACTTGTCATCTGCAGTTTCCTTACTGCACAATGTAAGAAGCCACAGCACAGAAAAAAATAATTCACACGTCTGAGATGCAAACAGTTACCATGGCAACTTTGATATCATATCACACGACAACACAGCTAAATTGGATTGCAACCTTCAGGGGCAGTCAACAGCAGATAATTCAATCAAGAATCAATAAAGAGGCGTGATGTGGAAAATTTGAACGTATTGTTCAACATTATTGTTTTGTTCAGAAGTGATCTGGCAGGCATGACACAACGTGTGAGACCAAGTGTGAGAGCTGCCAGCCATGACAAGGATATCCGCATACCAGCTAAGAGCGGCATCACAGACAGGTAGATAGCCACAGAGACAAACTCCATGAACACGGAAATAATGCACATTTCGACACACAGATACATAACCACACACACCAGCGTATACACAAAGACTTGACATTACTGTATCAATATTTCCAAGCTTCGTTTCAACCCCTCCTGTGTCCCTGGCTGAAAGAAAACAATAGTTCCTTTGTGGGGAGGTGAGCTAGGGCTGCTCTGCACCTGCAGCTCATGCGACAAGCAGCCACATGGCTGCTAGCTTAAACCACTGAGTCAGAGAAGGAAGCATGGACTTTAGGTGCAGAAGAACAGACTATCCCCCTGAAGTATGACATCATCTTGTATAGATACTGACTGCTTGTGTAACAGAAGCGATGAAACACCCACACAGGTAAAGAAGCAGGAAAAAAAACTGAATGTGGGCTACGAAGCAGGGGGGAAAAAAAGTGGAAGTTTGCAACGTTGAACAGAGAGAACAAGAGAGAAGAGATGGAGGGAGGGAGAGAATGGAGGTGGATGGAGAGAAACTGAATCACTGGTGAAGGTCAAGTCAGATTCACTATGGGTTGTCATGGAAGCAGGATAATGCTAGGGTCGTTGCCATGGGAGAAGCTGCAAGATGAGGGGCAGTGGCTGCAAAGTGTTGTGTTACAAAACTCTGCTCAAAGATCTCCACTATAGGGGCGGTTGATATCGGTTTCAGAGGTAGGATCACAGCTTTCGGTTCAGTTCGGTACATTTTCTGTACAGAGGGGGCCATTGCCAATTTCAACATGCTTGTCATGTATTTATTTGGCAAAAAAAAGGGAGCTGTTGGCCTTGACACAACAACATTTTATCAGAATACAGCATAGAAAATCTGAATTGAAAAATATAGTAAGAATTGGATAGGATAGAACACAATGTATTTTTTTTTCATTTTAAACTAATTGTATATCTGAATACAATACCTATTTTCTATAGGCTCAGTCTGCCATTTATTTTTTTTATTTTTTTAAATGCCCAGTGCTGGTTTCATGGTATCATCATTTTGGACAGTCATCAGGAAAACAATCCTATTTCAGGAGGGGGGGGGGCGGTGCCACCCCGTGCCCCCCTTCTAGCCCCACCCCTGCTAAGAACATAAGGAACAAAAATTTCTTCATTGTCAAATCTTTATTAAAAGAATAGGTTTCTAATTATTGCAAACAAAAACCCCACATTATACACTAATGCAATAAACATAAAGCGTTTGATTTTTTAAACAAAAGTAGCCCATAACATGTCAGTTCTTATTTGGAATATTAGTTTTTTCACTTGAAATTAACGTGCAATATTTTAAACCCAATGAAAAGGAATATGGCTGGACTTTGTAATCAAAATGAAAATTGCTGTAACCCAAACCCACACACTGTACACTATTATCAAAAACAGCACTGCTCTGTTCATTCCATTAGTTTGTCTACAAGAAAAATACACTTCGCGATTTACTGTGTCGCTGAAAGGTCGGCAGATATTATAGCGCGGAATGGTTGGGATTTCTTACTTGAACCATTCCATTCAATCTCAACCCTTACTAACAGCTATCATTACATCAGGACATATACTTCCCTGGGGAGGAAAGTGGAGTGATCCCACCTGGAGATTATGTGTGTGTGTGTTAGAGACCAAACAGTACAGTGATGTTAATACCTTCCTACATAAAGTATCATGTTGAGTCACAAGGGAAACAAACGAGTGGCAAGTATAATAGGGCAGCGAACATTTCTGTCAGACGTACATAATAGCGGAGTCTGGGTGGCCATGTAAGTGTGTACGTGTGTTTGTGTACATGTTAGTAAGTAAACGCCACATCTAAACACACTTAAGCTGGGAGGGAGGACAGTTTATTCTTACAGTTCAACACACACACACACACACACACACACACACACACACACACACACACACACGTACATAGCCTCTCACAGGAGAAGACCATTGATATGGAGCACATGTGTCAAACTCAAGGCCCGCGGGCCAAAGCCGGCCCCTCGCAAATTTTGATCCGGCCCGCATATCAGTTTAGGTCACAATAAATTTTGGACCGCCTAGATGGGAGCCAAACCAAAAAGACGGGAAACTGTTTTTCAGACTGTGTGTCATGCAACACTCAAAGCAGAATTTGCCGACTTTGAGACTCACAACCAGAGAGTTTACATATTCGGGCTATGGAACAGGTTGTTGTAAAAGCTATATGAGACACGAATAATACAGTCAAAGGTATTTGAATGTTTCGGTCGAATAAAAGCATGTCAAACATGTCTGGCCCTTAATGCGATTCTCATTTTCCAGTGTGGCCCTTAGTGATGTTGAGTTTGACACCCCTGATAAAGAGTATATACATATGACAGGTTACTAAAATTGGAAGCTCGGCCATCACAGCTGTTCAACCTACTAGCCCAATATAAGTTTGTCCAGCAATGGTGTCATGCATTTAGGCCATAATAAAAGCTTAACAGCAAGCACGCAAACTGTCAAAGAGAAGTGGGCCAGAGTCCTGTTGCGAGTGATCTTTGCATTTATTCTAAGAAGGTCTCAGGTAGGTTGTGGTGCATTGACTACCGGATGAGACTGTATGTAGCAAATCTGAACCATCTGGTATCAGCTAGCCAAAATCCAGGCCTCAACCACCCAACACTTCTTAGAACAGCAAAAAGCTGAAACATAATGAAGCATTTTCGGTCTGTACTCTAAAATGAAAGAGATTTTCTGGTGGGGCTGTCAAATCGGAACATCTCGCCGTTTGCATACTAGTTATTTCATTACTAGTTTATTTTGAGCTCAACAACAACAACAACAACATATGCCGTGAGTATTGAGATGTCAGAGCCTCATGAGAGCTGTGTGTTAACAAAATCATTACATGTTTGAACATGGTAACACTTTACAATAAGTTCCATTAAATGCTAGTGTTTAGTAAAGGTAGAGGGACAAAGGAGGGAGGAGAAGTCAAATAATAGCAAGTAAAAGGTAAAAAAAAAAAAAAAAAAAAAAAAGATGGCAGTTGAAGTCTTGAGATTCAAGGAGGGGCTGTGTGTGTGTTATTTCATCCAGACAGTTAAACGCCCTAAGAAACCAGGGTCAATAAGGGTTACCAAACACAGAGACAATTCAAGTCTGACTGTGCAGTGGTGAAGGGAAAGGTGATAGGCATGCAATTATTAGTTCAACACATTTTCAAGTGGGCAAAAATGCTAAAAGTGCAGGATTGAAACATTGCTGCAGCTACCCAATATTACACAGGTTGAGTTTAGGTTCACACAGATTATTTGAGACCAATGGACATAACGCAAAACACAGCACAAATAATGCCTGATCTTATAAAATCATGACCGGTCTACATTTCCAAAATACTTCAGGGGCTATTGCATAATCATGACAAATAACATCTAGCCCCCCCACACAATAGAGATTTTCACACATGACAATACCAAATCACCCAAAACATGGGAGGTACTGAGTTTGATCACACTTTCACAATAGCATGACACGGGCATGACTCACATGACTGTGTTGCTTTGCATTGTTGCATTCCAGCTCAACCAGTGCAGAAGGGAAATGAATCGATTCATTCATTCATTCATTCTCAGGGTCTACTGGAGTGTAAGTAAATGAGTAAAGGAATTGCAGAGAGAGTTGTCTGAGCAGTTTTGTCCACGTTCATCCCAGCTGTATTTAAGCTCACCTTTAGCACATGTCGCCACGAACAAATGAAGGGCAATGTGAATTTGTGTAGATGGAGAGCATAGGGGCCACTGGCTTCCCATCATGCAGTGCGTGTCTCAGAAATAGAGCAGGAGAAGGCAGGGACCCCTGGGATGATGGGACATAGCTAAGAAAAGAGCTCCTCTGCTCTCATTTAAACAGGGACAGGTGCTGGAGGAGGAGAGATGGTAGGCCATACTGAAGACAGAGAGACAGAAAGGGGAAACCAGAGAGAGAGAGAGAGAGAGAGAGAGAGAGAGAGAGAGAGAGAGAGAGAGAGAGAGAGAGAGAGAGAGGCGTGTGTTATTCAAATACAGAATGTCAAGAGTTAATGCTTCACCCGCCATCGCTAACCTCTGCTCTTAACAACAGACATGTCATTTAGCCTTTTAGAAGGCGTCCATTTACCAGCAGAAATGTAATGCTTATGTCCCGGATCCATTCACCTAAAAAAAAAAAAAAAAAAAAAATATGCTACATCAGTTTGCAGCCTCATTTTCCCTGTGTTAACCATTTTTTTTTATTCCAGGTAATTACTTTTTTTTGTGGGCCCTCTCCCCAGCAGCAACCTAAGCAATCCATTGGTTGACTACAGTTTAATATTACCCTCCATGCATGTAATTTCCCAAAAGACATGTCTCTGTGCTGAATCATACATGTGTGTTATTAAAACGTGGCAATTTGCAAGGTTACAGAAGTCGATTAGAGGGGAGAAAGATATTTGATTTCCTCCGGCTGGGGAGGCTGAACTGTAAGCACTTCACATTCCTGTCCAGGTTTTTGAAAATGGACTAATCAGCCAAGTGGCCCGACTGGGAGTTTATTTTTAATAGTTAACCAGAGGACAGGATGAAGGCAAGCCATAGCAAATATAAAATACATGTCTTTGCTACATACATTTACTAGAACTAGGCTGGTATTCAGTTTGTACTAGTCTGACTTTTACATACATCCAACAGTGAAACACGAGCCATGTAGGACAGCACAGTGGAACACACCCAGCCAAGCACAGAGCAGCTTTCAACTCTACTTCACCTGAGGACACTAAAGAACTTTCTGGCCATACCAGCGAGTAATGAACCCATTTCCTTTAGTATATGGTACTACATATACAGTAACCCCTTTACTATTCTGTCAGTGCATTAGATTTAGTTGGGGCAAAGGTAATATAATTGGGCCTTATAAACTAGGTGTAGGCCTGTTGGTTTTGTTTGTTTGGAGATTACATCCAAAACCATTGTTATGTCTGTGAGCTCTGACAGCAATGTTGTAGGGCTGTCACTTTTAATCAAAATACCGTTTGAACACAGAAAAAAAAAAAAAAAAATTTTGAACATCTGTTCAAAATAAAATTTCACAGTAAGCATAACAGGCTGTGCCTTGTACTCCAGTGGGCAGTGTTCCTACAGTGCCCTGTCAACTGAGAGGGCAGCATGGCATGCAATGGGTCAGGTTAACTAGGCTAATTGGTCTTCTCTTAGCTAACACAAATTGAGGAAAGAAGAGAGCCGTGCTAAAAGGATAATTATGATACAAAACCCTTTGATAAGTAACCTGAGGAAGAATGGGAAATGCGACTAAAGATAAGACTGATAGCTGAATTTGTAAAATGCTTATGGTAAAAAGGCAAAGTTGGCTGACTGGTCAGACTTCTGTCAGTTACAACAAAGATAAATGAGCTCTAGGAATGGTGACAAATCAAAATACTCGGAATTTCGGGAGCAATAGTTAAAACCTGTAAATTGCCTCTGGTTGCTGGTCTGGTCGTAAATAACGAGCCTCTTAGTTCAGAGGAATATAAACACAATGGAGCAGAGCTGCCTATTATGATTTTTGTAAACATATCCAGACCCACAAACTCTACATGCCCTGTCCTTCCCGAGAAGGGTTGGAAAGCCACACATGGACGTCACTGAGGTAATAAGTACTCACTCCTTCTTCACAAAGAGGAATAAAGGAAGAAAGGAAGAGGATGGCAGAAACAGAGTGAGAGAAGGGAAAGAGAGGGAGGAAGGGCAGTTGTGTTAGCGTGTGTGTGTGTGTGTGTGTGTGTGTGTGTGTGTGGGTGGCAAAGTGACAGGCGATGATTAGCCCAACCAGAGGAGGATATGTGGGATGGAGTGTGTGGGAGTAGTGGGGCTGGCGAGAGAGACTGTCTCTTTAGGCAGAGATATACACAAGTGGATTAAAAGAGCACTCATACTGTATAAACACATAGAAATGACAGGAGATTTATGCAGAGAAAATGCACACAACCATGTAAGTATAATAGGCATGAACACCCCGCACAGTGCATGTTGATTTGTCGATAATAAAAACAGCAATAGCGGACATTATTCCACAAGGTAATTTCATTCCCTACTTTAAGCGTGTGTGCGTGTGTGTGTGTGTGTGTGTGTGTGTGTGTGTGTGTGTGTGTGTGTGTGTAAGACAGGAAGGAAAAGGGAGGGAGGAAGAAAGAGATGAAGAGCAGCTGCAGACTCTTAGGTGTGTAGGTGGGACCATTTGCAGCCTGTCTCTTACTGAGGCTCTATGGAATTAACAGGCTTTAAAGGAGTGCAACAAATGCGCAAACTCATACACGCATATGAATGTGTGAGCATGCACAAACAAGGCAGATCTTTTTTGAATAATCAACCAACCAAATCAATAACTCTTCAACCAAATAACATTAACATGATGCCAACTGATCGGAGTGTGGGAAATCATGGCTCTAGTGTTTATGAGGTCACTCAGATACCTAACACGACGCTTTGAAGCTTGAGTTTACTGGGGGCAGACATTTAAAATCTGGACCACGGAGCCTGATAGAGTTAAAATGAGTCAGCAAGCATGTAACAATCATCACGTCTGAGACCAAAAATATACGTCTCTCCAAGCCATATTCCCTTTGTGTTATTTCTTTAAAATCTCCATCAATACACATTACAAGCAGGTGAAATTAGCTATTGAGACACAGCATTACTGTGTGAAAAATTAGGTCCCATATTATGCTCATTAAATATATCAGGGTAATATTTGGATTTCGAGTTTCTACTAAAACATGTTTACATGCTTTAATGTTAAAAAAACATTAAAGCAAAAAACACAACATTATCTTAACTTATCTTATCATTTTTGTCATACTGTCTGTCGGAATATACCTGTATTCACCCTCGGTTTGAAACACTCCGTTTTAGTCTCTTTAAGCCCCCCTTCCAGTCGGTTCTGATTCGTCAGCTTTTTTGGGTCTTCTGCATCTGTGCTCTCGGAGTCTCTGGACCGTCAATGCAGCCTAGGAATGACAGTAACAGCAATGTAGCTGCACTTTTTACCTATACATAGTATAGTTGGGACACACAACCGTACGGAAGTCCTGATGGCTTGTTTAAAGGCAGTTTCTGAATACGGGCTGTGTGCATTTCTCTGTGGAATGAGAGTTTGTGATACTTTTACAGTACTTATGTAGCACCTCAACCTGCTTTATCCTTAAAAGAGATGGAAATCCATTTTATTTACAATATGGGACCTTTAAAGAGAAATAATTAAAACCTTTTGCATGGCAACATCTCATAAGATAAGCACAATATTAATTACAAAAGGGAGATTTAAAAGCTTATTCCGGAATTAAATCAAGATTGATGTCATCAAGCAATATCTAATCTCACATTTATATTCTATGTGTTGTCAACGTTAGCACACAAGCTGTGGTTTGTTTGGCCAACCTCCTGTACTCCTTTCCTCCAATCTGTGGCTATTTCTGTCCTTTAACAGGAAACCCTGAGCTTTGGGACTCATACCTGCACACGGTTTGACAGGAGGTCATGGCACCGGCGCCGACCTCAGGGTGGGACTCCAAAAAGTCGAGAGCGGGTGGCTGGAAAATAAAACATCACCGATCGCTCCTTTGGGAACCACAGTGGCATGCTGGGGGGTGTAGGGGGGTAGCTGGTGCATTTTGCTGAAGACTGGCAATGAACAACAGGGGCTAATAGCTACAGAACAACCTCTCTTTTTCAACTTACAACTGCACAGAGCGATTCAGATGACCACAGACAAAAACAGACAGATGTGAAGAGACAGAGAGGAGGAGGAGTTATTTCAAGTACACACAGGAACATAAACACACATGTCAAAGTGTCTGACAGTAGGTATTCTTTAAAATAACTCAGTGCTGTTAAAGCCACAGTGTTGTGCGGTGCAAGGTGAGATTAGATCAGCCGTCAGTCAGATCATGTACATGTTGCTCTCTTTTCGTGACAAGTACAGCTGAGGATATCTGGCTTGGAAGAGCCTGCTACGGTGAGCGAGGCTCGGTTCAACACCAAGATACTGCTGTATCAATGGGAAAACCTCACAGAGATGGAGAGATAGAGGAAGAGAGAGGGCCGCTTACTGAATAAAACATCCTGAGAGCACTTTCATGTCAGTCCCTGTTGGCTGGGCTGGAGAAAACACAAACTAAATCTCAGCAACAGTGCAACAAAGGCCCAGACAAATCAACGCAGATCACGCAGTCGAAAGCACAATCAGTGCAAAGGGAATCTCTTCAAACAGGAGCTGATTTCCCACAGGCTAGTGACAGCAAATACGGACGCACTCAGAGACACAGATCACCTAGGAAACAACTCATGATGAGAGGACCAGGTGTTGGTTGCCAATCGACCTCTATGTTTGTAACCCCCCACACACACACACACACACACACACACACACACACAATTCAAACTCATATAAAAATGCTTTTCCAAAAACAATCTTCAGCTCGTCTATACCGTTGTAAATAAATGATGTTCAGCTACCAGCTCGCTGTGCTGACTGACGGTTCTGCATTCATAATGGTTACCTTTTTCTACCTCTGAGGACATTTCTTTGACAAAAGGAGGCCCATACATTGACAAAATGATCTCCTCAGGAAACAATCTAAATGATTCAGTAGAAATTAAAAAACACTTCCTGTAAAAACCCACATCTCTCTGAATGAAATTTAGCTTCCCAAGCCACTTTGTTTTTACACAGAAAGCTGATGTTAGATGACGAACGGTACGTGCGTGTGTAAGTGTAAGAAGAACTGATGCTGCTCTTGTAGGCCAGTGCGGCCAACAAAAAGAAAAAGAGAAAGTGGCAGAAGGAAACAGGTCAACGGTTGTATGTCAGTCACTTACCCAAATCTTTGGATCCTTGACTCTCACTGGCCAGTTCCCCCATTCTGACCAGAGCATCAAAGTAGCCTTTGGCAGCAAATGTCACACCTAGAAACAAAGAAAAATAACA
Source organism: Perca flavescens (assembly GCF_004354835.1). NCBI lineage: Eukaryota > Metazoa > Chordata > Actinopteri > Perciformes > Percidae > Perca > Perca flavescens. The sequence continues at coordinate 13,794,425 of NC_041345.1, forward strand.
AAAAGAAAGCAGGAAGTGTTATGTTACAGTGCAGTGTGTCTCTTCAAATTTAGAAAAGACAAACTGTAATACATCTTAGCTTTGTGTAAACAAAGTTGTCAGCAATCTGGCCAGTGACACTGTCCATTCTACCTCAGGTTTTCCTCTGATGCTTTTGAAGCAGTGAATAACAGCTTCTTGCCACTAGAAAATAAGAAACACTGATGATGCTAACTAATTACTCAACATCATCTCAGCATTCTTCACGCTTGATTGCAAAGAGGAAATTATTTTCTGACAGATAATCTGTGCTCGATGGGGAAGCCACACAGGCACAAAAAAAAAATTGTGTTTTCTGTTAGGTTTTGTTTAAGGCTTACGGTTATGAGAAGGAAAGTTGGTTTATGATCCCCACAAAGCGTATGCGAGCAAGTTTAATATTGAGAAGGTTTTTTTGGCACCAAGTCTATACCATCAAGCCCGAATTAATTAGCTCTGAATACCGTGCTCCGTTTTTTAACAGTTTGTCTATTGCTACGTCTATGGTAAGTACCACCAAGCAGTAAGTCAATCAGCTTTCCTATGCGTGTTTCACATAATGATGTCTGGTGTTAGGGCCTTTTTTCATTCCTGGTCTTCTTGATTGAAGACCAAACAGACCACAAACATTCAATATTTTTGCCAGCCAAAAGCTGTGAGAAAATATTGTTGTTCCACCAAGAAAATACAGCAGCAATGTTATGCTGTTAACCACATGATTAACCACCACTGGCCTTTTCCATCTTTCATTTATGTTTGTCAATCAATATGTCTGAACACCAGACAGCAGGGCGACACAGTGACGTGAGAGACCGTTGATTAGAGGATGGATGTATAATCTTGTGTACCGACTCACGCAAAAAGTTGGCTATTTCTACAGAAATAAAAGCATCTTTGCCAAGTTTTCATGTCGGTCTTGGACTATGGAGATGTGATTTATAGACATGCATCCTCTTCAACTCTGAAATCTCTACACTCCATCTATTACTCTGTCTTGAGATTCATAACCAGTCATGTCTATGGTACACATCATTGTATTTTCTAGGGCTGTGTATTGGCAAAAATTTGGCGATACGTATCACGATACATTGGTCACGATTCAATATATTGCAATATATTGTGATACTGTGCGTAAGGTGATATATTGGGATTTTTTTTAAGTATAATTTTAGAAAAACTAATAAAAAATAAAAATAAAAAAAAAGACATGATGTTCATAAAATTCAAAGAAGTTTACTTTAGGTAAACCATTCAGTACACAGAAAATCAAACTGCCAGTTTGGGATTGTGGTTCAAAGGTTCTTAGTGCGCAAATATTTATATGCTAAAGTAGGCCAAAGTTCAGCCATAGCTACGTTGTTAGCTTCTAGCAAAACATAAGGCACTGCTAGGCACTGTTAGGCAACGACACTAGTGGTGCGTCTCGGCATAGCCATCTAGCGGTAGGGGGTTTGAACACAACATAAACCACTGTCTTACATGAATATTTTTGAACATTTAAAAAAAAAAGTATAAAAAATAAATAAATTGATTTTGCCTTTTTGAAAAATCAATACAATATTGCAAAAGAAAATATCGCGATACTCAAGTGTATTGATTTTTTTCTTACAACCTTAGTATTTTCTATGAAAGTGTTGGGTGGTCTACTCTCCAAGAGAGATGCGATACTCACTGGTATCTCTTTATCTATAAGGCTTTTGTTGGAAAACTACCATACTACCTCACAGAACATCTCTGTCACTCAGAGAGACATTTTCAGACTTGCTCTTTTGACTGGCTTTTGCTTCATGTTCCACGAGTTCGGTCTGAACTTGGAAAAACTGCATTTAACTTTAGTGCACCTGACTCCTGGAACAAATTACAACACTTCCTTAAAATAAACTCACTTGTGCTTTTTGGAAAATTTTGAAATCTGGATTTAAACCTGCAAACTTCTATGTGTAATTGCTTTACATAATTCTACTTTCTTTTGCATCCTTATATTGTGTGAAAGGAGTATTTCCCTCTAGTACTCTAAAGAGTATTGCTTAAATAATCAGTTTTTACACTAAGGGTCACTAGAACAAGCTGTCACACATGTATGCACAGATTAGGTTAATCCTAATCAGCAGCCATATCTCCTCTTCTTTCTTGCTGACTAAATAAAGATCAATAGTACTTCTGGTCGCTCAGATCTATATCCACCTTCGTCCCTACCATTTCAACTGCTGCTGTGCTGGCCAACAAAAAGGTCACATTAGGGCAGAGTACGCTTGCAGTGATTTCTGCTCGACTGCCATACAGCCTGCCAATCGGCCCATCTCCAGTGAATAATGGCTGCTGCTTTTAGAGGTGAATTCAACAGCGGTCCAGGTGACAGATGGGCCCTGTGCCTGCAGACAGCTGCCAGGTGAGAGACACATTTACAACAATAGCCTGGCAGGGGCTGCCTAATTCAGGCAGACAGATGCAGCCCTGCGATAGAGGAAGTCTCCCAGGCTGGAAACCTCACAGCTCTGCTCTGAGGCTGAGGGACATATGCTAATGCTAATCCAAATTAAAGCTGAGTCAACGGCAGAAGACGGTGTGTGTTTCCTCCTTCCTCTCTCTTGCTGGGGAAACACCTGAGAACTGAGCCTCCAGAGCATCACAACTGATTTCTCTTCATTATGCCAAACAGACCCCCTGCTTGCCTTGATGTGGAAAGTGTGTGTGGATGTGGATATGTGTGTGTGTGTGTGTGTGTGTGTGTGTGTGTGTGTGTGTGTGTGTGTGTGTGTGTGTGCGTGCGTAGCTGAAGGATGGCTGAGTAGATAAGCTGGATCTATACGGATACTTTACTTGTGTCTAATGAAATGTGTGGCGAGGGGCTCACAGAGACAGACGGAGAGGATTACAGGATCTCTGATTGCAAGGCAGACAAACACTTGGTAGGGGAGAGGTTCATCTCAGAGCTACAGATACATCACTTATACTTCACTCTAGAGAAGAGGAGGAAGAACCACACATCCTTTAATCAGGACAACAATTTCCTGTACCTACATCGTCCTCATCATGCTGAGGAGTCACTCAGTTGTACGCATCTGTTGCTTTTACACTTACCAAACGCTGTGAGATTTAGCGACTCACTGCTATGTTGGAAAACCTGGAACGTGTCCATATCCAGTTCTAGCAGGCCTACCCATGGAGCCCTTTTGGCATTTCTGGTGTTGAAAAATTTCAGTGATAGCACCATATGGGTGGAACCGATTCCTCCCATCCCCTGCCCCCGTAAATCAGAGCCTCTTAGTTCCTTGGGTCGAGCCAATCCTGCAAAGTGCGTCTTTAATGGCTCAGCAAGTCCCTACCAGTCTGTCTCCTACCTACACCAAGGCCAGAATTAGTTATTGTGCGTGTCAGGGGAAAGGAGCAAAGGCTTCGGGATGAACATACAGTACACCCATATGTTTTCCTTTGTGAATTTGACTGCTGACCGAGAGCTATCCTCACTTCTGCATCAAATTAGAGGCCTTTTGTGTTTATCTGAATACACGTCCACTCTAGTATACAAGCCGTGTCAGAGGCTGTGCAATGCATGATAAGGCCTGCCCATTTGACATATTGAAATATTGTCTATTTTAGCAAGACAAAAAGAAAGAAAAGGTAGACATATGCCTTGGCAGTGTGCCTAAACCTGCAGCAAACAGGGAGCATGGAGAAAATAAACGAGAAAAAAAAAGGACTTACTGGCAAGGGCCTTCTCATAGTTCTTCCCCATGGCAACAAAGTTCCGTAAGCAGGGGTTGAACTGCTCCATGATGGTCTGAAAGAGAAAACAAGAGATAAATGGGAGGTGGAGGTTTCCCTTATCAGGAGAGCGGGTTCAAGGGCAGGGAAGGAAGACCTACTCCGGGCTCGCTTTATTCATTCTCTCTCGCACTTTCTGCCTCTTTCTCTCTCTGAAATACACAAACCTTCAGCTGCACACAATCTCGCACAGAGCAAATCAGCCATTGACAGTATCTTTGGACACATAAAGTGGTTGTCTTGAATGTTAATGAGGGCAGGTATGGATGAAGGCTTCCTCCACCCACATCCTGCCCTCTTATGGTGAGAAATAGTCCAGGTGGGCCGAGGCGGGAGAGGCTGGGGTTGATGGTGGGAGAGGAGTATGAGAGATACTCGTGGACTAAGAAGTGTTTAAATTTGCATTGAAAAGGGATGCATGTAGTCCCATTAGATCATCAGATGATGGACAAAAAGGCTCATTATGGCTGCCACGGAACAGAGCATTGTAGATTATCCAGATCAATATTATATATGATGCTGCTGGCCATAATTCTTCAGCATCTAGACTTAGAATCCCTGCTATAACATTAAATATCTTTATATAATGCAAGTATTTTATAATGAGAAATAATCTAATTTTAACAACAAAACGGAGAAGATTTTTTTGTCATGGCAGCAGCAATATGCTGCGTTGCTGTACATATACAGTATCATAGTACACTGCGGGCAGAGTCTGTGTGAATGCAGAGAAAGCATGATGCCTGACATCTCCCACCATCATTGTTTCCTCTGCCTCTCCTCCTTCCTCCAGAGCTCCTCCAGGGCTTCCTCCAATTAGCCGGTCCCCAGTCAGCTAGTCAGGAACAGCCAGGGGACAGAGAGAGACAACCACAACACTGCTGCAGCAGCAGTCCCTACACAAGCCATCAATACTGCAGGAGAGCACTTAATCTACTTCTCGCCTGGATCTACAATGTGGCAAAATAATATGGCAAGGTGCCACGAGTGTCAACCTGAAACAACCCCGGCAGCTCATCCTGAAAATCATATGCCTCTTATCTTCAGTCAGACCTCAGCATTTTTGCTTTTGCCTTCAACTTTCTGTCTGTTTTGTTTTTAATGAGAGCCAAAATTTGGATAGGACGGTAGGCTATATGTGTGTGTGTGTGTGTGTGTGTGTGTGTGTGTGTGTGTGTGTCGAAGTTCAAGTGGCTTGAGTGCAGCGCAACACACCTACAGTAAAGCCTGTGAGTCAGACATAAGCCACACATACTTTCATTACCAACAGTAACTATTTTACTACGCCTCTTTGTGAATGCGCTTGCATCTAAAGCCAGTGCAGCAAAATTGGACTGGATTACAAAAATAGAGATAGTCATCACCAAATCCAGCTGTAAAAGATGTAGCCTGACCTTGAACTGTATATAGGTTTTAATTAAATGTGTTCACTTGTGCTGATCAAGGTCTGTTAACACAAGGATGATATACCTATTAATCAGTCCCTCCAGAAAAACGCGATTATGCGATCACATAATTCAATGCATAATCAGCCAAAGTCCGCATATTTATGCGGGGCGCATTTTTTCAAATATGCCGCACTTTCGCCGCAAAAATTGCAGATTTCCGTGCAAAATATGCGGGGCTTCCATGATTTCATAATCCCCACAATTTCGTTGCAAAAAAAGTCACATATCTTAGCAGAAAGTTGAAAAATTTTGCATTTACTTCACACAAGAGCAGCCATTTTCCCCTGTTGCCATGGGAACGTTATGAAGGGACATAATTATGCGACGTGAACTTCATCGAAAAGCAGGGTATTGGAGGTTGAATTTGACATGTACTTTGAGTCTCTTAAATTGGTATCCAATAAGAAATCTTAATATCTGATATTATCTGAAATTTCTTTGTTTAAGTGCTCCTGCTGTCTATATTATTAACGATTTTTGAAAGTCTGTCTCTTTTGTATGTTTTATTTCCCTTGGTTTAGACTATTACTTTTATTTTTACTTTCATATTATTTGTATATATTTTTGTATGTTATTTGTTTAGGTATTGCGATGACTGAATATCTGTAAACTATTTTTTGAAATAAATTAAAAAAAAAAAAAAAAGGGTGTTGGGGGAATCACTTTTTTTTCTCTTTTTGATCAAACCGCAGTTTTTGCAAGTTCCTGCAATTTCATCAGATAAAATTGCATCAATATCCCGCATATTCCATCGCATTTTTTCAGAAAACATGCCGCATAATCAAGGATTTTTGCCCGCAACAATCACAAAAAAACTCCGCATTTTTCAGCAATAACAATTCTTTTTAGTATTTATTCATATCCTGATTATTTTCTCGATTAAATTGATTAATTGTTTTGTCTATAAAGTCTTAGATATTCAGTTTAGTATTCTATATAAAACAAAAACGCATTCAATATTTACATTTGTGAAGCTGAAACTAGCACGTTTAGACACAACACGATTAATCAATTATCAAAATTGTTGCCGATTAATTTTGATCAACTATTGTAGCAGCTCTAATAGTTTCCATAGTTTGCTGCATTTCGGAAGCAAACTAACCTGTGAAAACTGTGTATAAAATATGTTATCACCGCCTTAAATTCTCTTAGTTGTGGCAAAAAATGTAAACGAGAAACAAGAGTATGCAAAAAGAGGCTGAACGCATATTAATGCTGCGGAGACTCTTTTCGTATTTTTACAGACGGCACCGTATCAGTAGGGATCAACAGATATGGATTTTTTTAGTGTCGATACAGATTTTTTTCCATCAGCCTTAACGGATGACCAATACGGGCTGCCGATTTTCTTGAGCCGATATTTGGAGCCAATACTGCTTTTGCTCCCTCAATTTACATCATAAAAATGTAAACTCTGCCACACTGGATTTGTTTTCGGAATCTGCTCTGCCATTTCTTTAAAAATAATAAACAAAAACACAGATCAGTGTCACTTCTGCAATCATCTTACATTCATATCACCCAAATGATGTGTGCAATGTGCATCATATGGATGGGTGCACTGCATATGGTTAACTGTGCAAGGTTAAGAGTCTTCCATCAACATCTACAACACAGCCTTGATAATGCATTGCTTGCTGACATATTATAAGATATATAATCAGGTCATCACAAAATGTCCTTTGTCAACACATTTAAATAATTTAAGAAAACAAACCTGAAAAGTAGCCATTGAAATAAAGTGCTTGATTTGTAATTTAAGACTGCCATGGTGCTGGAAGTCTGCCAGGCTCCAAATATTGGCCCAATAGTATATCGGCCGGCCGATAAAAATCGGTCTATCGCTACTTATCAGCTTATTGTTTTACTTAAATTTATTCCAAAGCTACCATGAAGAGACGGCAGAATGAGCATTACACACTACTCTCATAGCAATGTGTTTAAATCAGCTCTCTTTATTTACCATCTGGCTCTGTTAGTCTAATATACTAGAAGAATAGGAGCATAATTGGGGAGAATCCCATCTTCAAACACACAGCGCTCTTATAAAACGGTTGTATCCCTGCTCTCTCTGCCTCTGGGAAAATCCCTCAGGACCTTGCTAAGGAAATGTTTATACGTAAATGTTTCTTTGATCTGCCTCATTCTGATCTATAGTGCATGCAGTTACATGAATGTGTGCAAATCACACACACTAATGCATCAGCGTACTCGTGCACACACCTACATTAATACAAGGCTTTATAATAAAGAGTGGTGGTGTTTCAAACTGGTGGGAGGATTACATAAAGCAAAGCCCTGTGCAGCATCATTACGGCACACTCTCCCACTGAGGAGGCCAAAGGTAGCAGACTCAGGCCTGGCCGCCATTCTTACACATTACACACACACACACAACACACAACACACAACACACAACACACAACACACAACACACAACACACACACACACACACACACACACACACACACATTACAGACATCACACACACAAATTAGATTATTAGCAATGGATATTACTTTTATATAAGAGAAGAAAAAAAAATTGCAGCGACATGCAGCTAAGGGGAAGTGAAAAAGAAAAAAAAGTGAGGTAGTTTCTTTCTTCATCTCTTCCCATTGCTAAATTTGTCATCCCAGTTCTCTTGTACTACATTGTTACCCTACATGTGGCAGCTAATTGGGAAATGGGGCCAGTATGCACTTTAAGTTGTGCGACATGAAGAGAGGGAGGGGGAGAGAGAGAGAGGGGGAGAGAGAGAGAGAGAGAGAGAGAGAGAGAGAGAGAGAGAGAGAGAGAGAGAGAGACATGAAGAGAGAGGAAGAGAGAGAGATAAAGCAAAAAGTGATTGAGTAGAAAATTGTGAGGATGGAATATCAAATCAGTTTGACACCAATTTGTGCTGCATGAAGAGACAGGAAGTATATGGAGAACTCAGGAGCATAAAGGCTGCAGATAAAAGAAAAAAGCAGGATTAAAATGAAGTTCTGCTTTCTCAGCATGGAAGTAGCAAACAAGGTCAGTGCGTATAAAATAGCTTGTGGATTCAACTATTGGGATATCGCTCTCTGCTCATTCTGTTCTGTAACACAAACGCAGTAATGACATGAAAAGGGTAATTTTAAAGTTACACCAGCTGATTAGAACCAGGGGGAAATCACACACAATCAGAAGCCAGGATGCCATCATCATCATCTGTTCCTTCACGCCTTCCCCACGCTCCTTCCTCCTCATCCCCTCTTCTACACGCCAACCAGCCGTGGGCCTGATAATGCCCAGGATCAGATGACGACTGTAGCCACCAATTACTGTATTTGTGAGAACTGTAGGGGCACGTCATGTAGTGACAGGCTGCAAAGGCAGCCAAGCCTAATGATGCAATCACGGAGGAATGTAAAGAAAGAATAATGTGCGGATGGACTCATGACAACCATAGAGTTAGTCTGTTCTTTCCTAATAAGGAGCAGTGAGGGTTTATGGTGGGTATCAATCAGCTGGATGACAGCTGAGACCTTAAGCATAAACTAATTACTGTGCCAAGAGAAAATAGCCAGGTTGCTGTAAAATCTCCTGTCTGGTTGACGCAACTGGAACAAGGACAGAGCAAGAAGAGACAGGTCAGGATCTGGGTGCCTCGCCACCTCCGCTAAGTCGTTTCCTGGGGGAAACCCCGTGTTGCCAATAAAGTAGGCTTGGACATAATGTCTAAAAGAGAAAACTGCTTATTGTGCCTTATCATGTTTTGATATCATTATGTGAAGCTAATGGATAAAGCTAGTATCATTACTTGTGTAATGTTTAGTGAAATAACCACAGCAAGCCAGGGTAAAAGCTAGGTAAACCACTTTTCTAATTTTTTTTGTCCATTTCACATGCAAAAATGCAAACGTGCACAAAAAAAATTAACTACAATTAAATACAGTTAACATCCATGGCACTTAGGTTTGCTTCGGGGGAAGCTGTGGGTATGCATGTTATTGCAAATATATTGCCCTGCTTCTCCGGCACTGTGTAGGTCAGTCAATTTCAAAATTCTTGGCAAAAAATATGCCTCAGACAGATCCCTTAGACTGGCTAGTGTACTCCATACAAATAATCTGTGGTTGGGGTCTTAACCCACATCTCAAACATACTTTGGTTGACGTCATTGTATTTAGATCAGCCGGTCAAAAAATGCATCCTGCTGCCTTTAGGTGCGTGCTGGAAATATAATTATAAAATGTATATGTGTAACAATATTAGCAATGAAAACTACATAACAGGGACAGTTAGTTTTCTGTGATTTGTATCTAAATGTGGCATTAAAAAGGTAAGAGAGCATAGAAAAGCTCTCAGCAACTGCTTGTAGAAGTTATTCATTATATATTGAACTATTAATTAAATGTATCACTGCATATATAGTGTGCGATAAACTTGGTATGTTTTTTAAACTTTTAGGTTTACCTAAAAATCTGATGTGATCATCAGATGTGGAGAATGTGAGGGTATTTTGTCCAGAGCCAGTCTGGATCAAACTTCACAGCTGTTTATTTTTGTCATCCTCACGAGCAAGTTCATTTGGTACCAAAGCTGGTCATAGCTCATCATGAATTGTTCACATTTTTTAACTATTCCTCCTGAATGAGAATGTCAGACTTGTATGCAGTATTGGAAAGACAAGAGCCACTTGTAAAGAGGTTGCATTCCACACAAATCATATTACAATTTGCCAGAAGAATGCCAATTTAATTTAAAGTTCATGCTAAAACATGAACTCAAAGTCAATGTTTGGACATTTCCTCATAAGGCATCGTGGCAAACTTCTGTTGAACCTTAGATTTATAGATCAACAACAGTTCCCTGCAATACAGTGGCATTTTCGTGAGTTATCGAGGGGACCACACAGCAGGGGATGTGGAGTACAACAAGTCTAATAATCACTGCAGAACTAACTGTACTAGTAAAGGGAACACTGCTAACTTCTTACAGCATTACAGTTAAAAGACTGGTACACACATCCATACAGAAAAACACACATTGTCACATGTTAATTTCAGATTCACTTTGACTAGATGCCAAGAAGAAGTTTGCCCTTCTTGCATACCTAAAGGCTTACTAATACTGCAGTAGGCACAGCATGTGCTTTCAGTAGAAGCCAGGGCAAACATCACATCCAAGAATACCACGTGAATGTGTGTGTCCTTTCCGAATTGTACTAAGAGCAAACCTCTCAACATTGTGAGCAGAGAGAACTTTGAGAACATCTCTCATGTTCTTTTGTTATAGAAGTGCACAACAGCAGTCATGTCCATCACAGATGGGGATCCAAAGACGTTCTTCTAAATCCTGTAAGTGTCAGGCAATTCTTTATTGATGCAGAAAACACTGACAGGTTCAGCACTTGCTTTTATGTTATCAATAATAATGTTGCTTAGGCTCACGCAAACACCAAATAAAATGGGTAATGCTTACATGTCAGATTGATAGGACCTTCAGGTTTGTTTAAATTTAGCAGTGTATTTGAAAACAACGGCCAATGGTATTTTCCTAGTTTTCTGTTGGGATTTGGGAGAGGGGCGGGGGGATTTTTCTGAGTGTCAGAGAATGTGAGATGAGAGAAAATGAGAAGCTGGCCTCCTGTGAGCTCTTTGCCCACCTCAAGCACGCAATTATTTAGTTATTAGTTATTACAGCTAACTTAAATTAGTGGCAGAGATTCACTTATGGAAACACATGATCCAGCAGAATCTTGAAGAGAACCAAGACCAGTATATAAGCACTCCACTCAGTTTAAGTGTATATCTTTTTTATTTGTATTTTATTTATTTGATATGAATTTCTTTGTATATGTATAAAAAGGAAATGTGCAATGGACTCACAAGTGTTAACGATTGTCTGGAAGAGGATGAAAGAACATTGCAATAAAGTATTTTTTTTTAAAGTGTATATCTTTGCATCAAGTAATTGTGTTCTTTTTCACCTTCTGTAATTATGTTTTTGCAAATGTGAACATAAATGTAACAGTAGGAGATTACGTTTATCCAATTATGGTTCAACGTGACTCATGTCACTAACCAAGGAAACGCAACTGTTGGATGCATGCAAAAGGATGCATCTCTCTAACCATACATCTTGAATCAGAGCTTTCTAACATTTGTCCTCCAACAGGTCCCAGGCTCTTTCCTATCTCTGCCACGCAAACACGCCATGCTATCGGGACTACCTGGCATGTGAAAGCTACAAAGTACAGTAGAGGACAAAAAGCACATGCTTATTATTTGTAATACTTGTTTCATTAACTTGCTGTGCAGAAGGCAAATATCAGCTTATCAAGTGTACTGTACTGTATCTGTACATTTTCTCAAAAGGAGACTATACATAAAATAAACTACGCATGACACGTCATGTGGAAGTGAAATGCTTAGTCGCGTTGCCGCCCACCTTGGAAAGAAAAAAAAAAAAAAGTATTCCTCACACTTTGGTAAATGTTAGTTTACCGACAGGTACATTATAAAGAGCCTTTTTCCAAGGATTTGGCACAATTTTGTCAGTTTCAAATCAGACATGAGGCTTCATGACCCCAGAGTCGTCTACAAGAAGTCTCAGGTGGCGGAGGAAAAACCAAGTCACCTCTCATACAGGTTATTTGTCCTGGCTCCACCTTCAAACTGCAGTGTCTCCTGCTGCCTTTTCACAACAAATCATTTGCTCGCCAGAGACCAACTATTTACTGCTTGTTTGCTTTGTCATCTGCAGTCAGTGTGACCCCCACACCTCATTTACATTTTTTGCCGCAACTAATAGAATTTAAGGCGGTGATAACATATTCTATACACAATTTTCACAGGTTAGTGTGCTTCCAAAATGCAGCAAACTATGGAAACTATTAGAGCTGCAACAATTGTTGATCAATAGTTAAAATTAAATCGGGAGCCATTTTGACAATTGATTAATCGTGTTTTCAGGCAAAAATGCTAAACATTTGCTGGTTTCAGCTTCACAAATGTGAATATTTAACGTTTTTTTTGTGGTGTATATAATACTAAACTGAATATCTAAGACTGAGAAAATAATCGGGATATGAATAAATTGTAAAAAGAATCGTTATTGCTGCCCTAGAAACAATCCGTACTAATATGTATATCATCCTTGTGTTAACAGACCTTGATCAGCACAAGTGAACACATTTAATTAAAACCTATATACATAGGTCAGGCTACATCTTTTACAGCTGGATTTGGTGATGACTATCCCTATTTTTGTAATCTAGTCCAATTTTGCTGCACTGGCTTTAGATGCAAGCGCATTCACAGAGAGGCGTAGTAAAATAGTTACTGTTGGTAATGAAAGTATCTGTGGTTCATGTCTGACTCACAGGCTTTACTGTAGGTGTGTTGTGCTGCACTCAAGCCACTTGAACTTTGACTCCTGACAGGACACACAAACACACACGCACGCACTTCAGTTACCACAGCAACCAAGACCCAGACTTATTTGCTAGCTTTAGTTCTTTGACCAGCAACACACCTATTCATTTTGGAGGAGGTTGTATTACTCTGAAATCCCTCAAAATGTTCTAATCAATTGGGAAAGACTAAAAAGCAGGAAGGTAATAAACCACAGATATTGTTGTTTGTCTAGATGACCATCAAATGAAAGAAAACAACACATTGTGCAATGACGAACTTTTTTCAGTATGGGTTAGTACACTGGTTAGATGAAGAGGAAATCAGCAAATTCACATTTTGCATGTCAGCTTTTAGGGAGGGTGTTTATGCAATAAAAGATGTATTGTGTGAGGGTTCCCCTGCTGACCTCCTCCTTGCAATATTCTGATTTGAACACAGCCCAACATAAAGTCACCTAGTGCTTAACAAACTCAAAACACATTTATATATCCTACAAGTGTCCCACAGTGCACATCTTTTTGAATGGGACATGGAGGTGGCACTATTTTTTCACCATCTGTCTTTTATTTCATGCTGATGCATCTCAGAGAGCTTGCCACAAAAATGTACATCCTGCTATATTGTCAATTAATAGAGACTTTGTACAGGGGACAGGCCAATAGGAGGTGTAAATGCATTTGAATAAATAAACTGAAAGTACAGTTAAATACCATAACAGTGACTGTGTCTGTTGCATTAGTCACTTTACATCCCAATGGCAAAGTTTCACTGCGTTTAAATGTCCCCACTAAAAAGGAACATTTAAACCATGTGGGTATGCAAGCCAAATTCCCTACTCTCTGTACAATAGTGTGACTGGTCTGAGTCTCAGAAAAACACAGTGGTTGCCTAGCTTAGCCTAGTGGGTGTAACACTAGCCACAGGCATGTTAACTGTAGCCCATGACCCATAAATGTAAGGCCATTGTCCACTGCCACAGTACTAACTGAAAGTCTTTGCTTCGGTGTGTCTCTTTCAGTCCGTGTAATTACAGCTTCACCCTCCACAGTAATTAGGGACTAGTTCAACAAGGATGTGGAACGTCTCCATCTATTTTTCCTTTTCTCTTCCACCCCCACAATAAAGCATTTTAAGGCTTTCTATAAAGCAAAGACATTTCCTATGTAGGTTTTTGTAACAGATAAGTAATATTACGATAGCCATGTCAACAAGGGGACTTCAAAACCACGTTTTCTCTCAATTCGGCCATGAAGCTTCTTTGCAGAACTGCAATACAGTGTATCCTCGGATTTAGCACTGAGCATCTCCAGTCTCTGTCCTTGAAAAAGCAGCGGTGAGTAAAAGAAAAGAGAGAATGTCTCTAAACCATCCGCCCCCGGACGTGCAGAGAAGGTGGGTGTGTGGAGCAATAGTCCTCTCTCTGCATCGCAGTCAAAGGCACAGGGAACAAATCTGCTGTTCCACAGGCAATGAATGTTATGATATTCTCTGCAGTGCATAATGCAATCTTTTCAAGGCCCCCGGCACCAGCAGGCATAAACTTGTTGAAACACTATATTCTGGAGGAAGATGTTCAGGAGCTGAAGTCATTTTAAACGCCATTAAATTGCATATTATAAGTCAAGTGGCGTCTGATGTGATATACTGTACTGCTAGAATAAAAAAAGGTAAATTAAGTGATGGATGGCATCATTCAGGCGACTTCTTCGTGCAAGACCACACGGCACTGTATATACACGATAGGGCTGGTTTACACTGGACCCCTTATGGGCTTTTTATGAAGCACTTTTTATCAATTACAACAGGTTCAAGATCTCCCTTTTATCTCCATCTGAAACAGAATCCATCGCTTTTCCTCCCTCTCACTCGCCTTCTCCAGCCCTTCACCAACTGCAATTGTCTTTTTAGCACAAATATGACAGAAACGCATAAGAATAATGGCACGTTGTTGCTAAGAGACCACCTGTTCAGATCTCCCACATGAGATTGTGGTGAAACTGTGGTCCTCTTATCATTATCAGAATATCATTCATTCAAATGTAGTGAATGTCACGACAATATTGCAACTGGGAGAGAAACCTATTACATAACAGGATGTCTTTTAGGCAGAAAAACTGCATTTCAGATCAGGGTTTTACTGCAGCGGTATCGCACTCCCGACACAATGAAGATCCTTTAACCAGAGAGTATTGAGTATCGCACTTGAGCCGGTTTACGTCAAACAACAAATGTCCCTTCCTCATAACTGCCTTTTGTGAAAATGGCATCCGCTGTTTTCCAGGCTGTGTTGACAATTAGGGAGTGGTGCTGCATGGGAAAATTAGCATTGTCCTGAGGGCTGGTAGAGACTAGACACACCCTTCCCTTACCTGCCAGGGTGTGTTCAAAATATGTGGCCCATGTATCGGGCAAAGAAAACACAACACTTCCTATGACAAAGACTCTGAATAATACATTACTAGTTATATTGTGCTAAAGGGTGTGCTCAACCGCCTCACTTCCATGCAACTTTCCACAACCTTTAGGATAAAAGTTAACTGTGGAAATCATGATAGCTGTTAAAAAGGTTTCATTATTGACTGATTTTACACACAGTCCTATTCTTCTTCAGCATCTAGTCTGATTAATCTGTTTGTTCACTTCAGTATGCCCTCCGCCCCACCCCACCCCCAAAGCCAGGTTGGCGCTCAGGCTTCATCCACCGACATGTTAAGAGGCTTGACCCGGGGCACCACCTCTTTCAGACACCGAGCGACGAGGCCAGCTGGTGGAGATGACTGCGGTGCACACACACACCTTAAGTATCTGTCTCGCTCAGTCAGCGCGGGAATGACTAGATGCCACGTCTTTAACTTCCCGTCTATGTGAGAGAGGAGAATGGAAGTGAGTCACAGAGGATCACACTGAGATTGCTGGGTTTTACAGGGTTGACTCCCCTGTTGATTAAGAATAAGAAAGTCATGCAAAAAACTAAGGAGTGCCTCTGGCCTTTACCAAAAGAGCAACGCTTGCAGTGAGATGCTGAATCTCCAGTCTCGCCCTCACCGTGCATAAAGTCCCAGCCCTGTTACACACACACACACACACACACACACACACACACACACACACACACACACACACACACACACACACACACACACACACACACACACACACACACACACACACACACACACACACACACACACACACACACACACACACACACACACGGGCTAACATGAGTCACAGCGGTGCAGTTACCCCCCTCTCCTCCCCTGTGATTACTCAGTATCTGCCCAGCTGCTTTGTTGCAATGACTTTGCAGCCGCTGTATGTTTTTAAATCTCCTCTTCCTCAGTAGAGGCCTCCATGCATATAAAGCAGACAAACATTATTAATTTCTTTCAAATATTGTACATGGAGAGAAATGGGAAGGTGGACAGTGTTGTTCCCTGACAGTCTCCACGTTTAATTATCAGTGCAAACAATTAGCAATTGCATTATAAAACAGTACAAAGCTACAAAAAGGTCAAAAAGGTATAACTGTGAACATTTATTTTTCAACATTTAGGCCTAGTCTTACTCTACATGTTAAGAAATATCCAATCATTGTGCCACTAATAATCACAAGGTGAACTCAGGTACATTTCCAGTGTACTACTAGATTTTTTATACATTTTGCAGCTTTCAACAACTTGCATAAGTACATTTTAATTACATTTTAATACTTATGCAACAAGCCTTGCAGCTCCCAAAGTTGACCGTCTGCACTTTAACCTGAGACGTGCCATTTTGCATCCGAACTAATAGCAGCAGATTTCAGTGATAAAAAAATGCCGATTACCAACTATCCCTTTAATAAAACAAACATTTTAAATTAAACCAAGTTGGGATTTGAGAGTATAGACAGCTAAAAACATGCAGTATACTGTGACTGATGCATCTTCATTACGGAGATGTGGTGGGAGTCAAATTGAACCCATCTCTTTAAATATTAAAGCACACTAAATAAACCTGCTTTTAAACTGCAGCAAGGTTGGTGAAGAAAGCACAAGGAGTGCCAAATAAGCAGTGACTAGGTTATAGATGGCACTCTCTGCGACCTCCTAGCTTGTGCCATGAGATCAGATCCCCAGTGTGGAAGAAGGACTCTGTCTCTCCACTCCGCAACCCATCAGCGTTTCTGGCTGTCAGGACTCTGACGGGTGCTTTCATCCCAGAGAAAGAACCCCACTGCTGGGCTTGTGCTTGAATGAGCAATACCATCTACTGTATGAAGGGACCTTTCCCCCTCCAATGGTTTGGGATCTAGACACCTACAATGTGTCTATGTTGATTAACCCACATTAGTAGGTGTAAACATTTGGACAAACCCAGACAGAGCATGGCGTACAATTCACAGTGAAAAGGATACACTGTGGGTTGTGTGACCAATTCAGGACAGAAATAGCCACCTGAAACATTTGCTTCCCTTGTTGGCTCTAAAAGAAGCACCAGTCAGTCAGTACTCTCTGCTCATCTGACCTCCTTTCTGATAGATGTCTATTCCCTGTAGGAGAATGAGCAGCTACCCTCTACCCATTCTTCGTCTTCTGTTAGGGGTACTACAGCTGGCTTAGGGCGCAGGGGCAGTTAAAAGTAGAGTACCTTTTAAAAGGCACATTATGCAAAATGTGTACCTTAATATAACTGCTTCGAAGTCATTTCAATGGTAAACAAACTTGTAGTAAGGTGAATCATCCTGATAGCAATGCAGCGGGCCAAACCAGCAATGCAGGTTTGGGAGATGGCGCCCAGCCAAAATCTCGCGAGAATCACAAATTGCTTTACTGCTATCGGTTCTGCGAACATCCTCTACACCCGCCACAACCTTTTGGACATTGGTGACCAGCACCAGATATCTATTTCGAGTGTCTTTCATTATACGCACGACATCCCAGACGACATAGCGAGACCACTGGGCTCTCCATGGATTGTTGTCGGGTCTAGGAGGTGGCGCAGACGGAGGAGGGAGAGGAATAGTGGGGTCACAGGACCGGTGTTATGCTAAGGCTAGCATAGCATACAAGCCATCTCTACAGAGCCTGTATCTCTCCAGTGCCAGATCCCTGGTGCATAAAAGGGACAACTTGGAATTACAACTCGCTGGAAATCGCTATGTTCGTGACTGCTGTGTTTTGAGTATCACTGAAACCTGGCTTCACCTGGGGATACCCGATGCTAGCATGCAGCTAGCAGGCCGCACTCTGGTACGCTGGGACATGACTGAGGACTCTGGTAAGAGCAGAGGAGGGCTCTGTATGTACGTGCATGAGGACTGTTGTAATAACAGGACAATTATAGATAAACACTGTTCCCCTGACCTCGAGTACATGTCTGTAAGATGCCGGCCTTTTTTTCTACGGAGAGAGCTAACAGTAGTGATCGTACCGGCTGTGTATATTCCACTCGACGCCAATGTAAACACGGCGCTCTCGCTCTCCTGCTGAACACCATAAACAAACAGCAGCGGGCCAACCCCGACAGTGTTCACGTAATCACAGGAGACTTTAATGAGGTCAACATGATGACTGTACTCCAGACATTTTATCAACATGTCAAGTAAACTTGCTTGTTGTATGTCAGTTTTTTCGAAGTTGTTGATTTATCCATTGTTGATAATAAGACCATTCCTACAGGGGGGAGGGGATCAGGCCGTGAGTGCAGAGACGGCTCTGCGTGAGTGGGATTTATGACAGTAACGTTAAATACAAGTACTCCACAGCGACTCTAGGGGTAGCTGTTTGACAAAATATGGAAACTGCGTAGTATACCTTAAAGGGTAATTGTGTGTAAACACTGACTAGGAAGATATGGAAAGACACCTCCCTTCATCAGTATCACTGATCTCTAATTATCACAGGACACAGCTGTGGAGCCCTTTATAACATGAAGTTTTGTTAACATTCCTTCAGTAGGTGCCTGCAACTCTGAAACAAAGATACTGGACTAAGTTTTAATGCATTACATATTGCTGAAATGATTTGTCAAATGGATTAGCTGTTCCACAAACAGCAACAACTCTCATATTCAACGTGTGAGTCAATCAATCAAGTATAGTATAGCAAGTATTGTTAGTTAATAAATGACAAATCCCCACATTAGAGCAACACTGCAAAACTAAAAATTTTATTGCAATTTGGCACCCCTACAGTTTTAAAGTGCAATTCATTCATACACCACTGTTGTAAATTTTGGGTGGTTCCCAAGTCTCTTATTTGATATCTCTTCGCTCCTTGCCTAAACCCGGAAGTCATTCCAGTCCACCTTCGCGAAGGCCGTCACACAGCTCTTATTCCTGCCCCGAGGATCGAGAAGGGATCTCTGAGGAGCTATGAGCGAGGATACACAAGAGCAGCCTTCCCGGAAGCCGTGCAACTGAAAGCCGTTGCCAACTCGTCCCATACAGCTGATGAATTCACGTGACACTTCAGAGGAAAGGATGGCTCATCCCTCTAAAAACACATTTCCTCGTTTCCTCTCTCCTTGCATGATTTCCTGGCGTCTCTCCCATGCTTCCTAGGTAGGACGGACTAAGACGCGAGGAAGGGAAGCTTAAGGACCTGATATGTAACCATAGACAGCTGTAGCGTTACATGTGCATTTGTTATGATTAAATTACTTATGTTCAAAAACTAGCCTGTCCATAACTTTGTATGTTGTGCCGAAAAAATATATTCTTGGGCCTTCACGTTGGGTGCCTATTTCGGCAGGCAGTCGTTTTTCTGCACAACACCTGTTCCAGTTCTGGCATTCATTTCTCTCTGGCCCTCAAAAACCTTCTCCTCCCAGCGGTCCAAAGCTCCAGTGCTAGCGGTGTAAACACCACTCACCTGGTGCTACGAGCTCAGCAAGGCTAGCTGAGCTAACTAGTTGACAGCAGCTATCCGCATTTTTACGGATCCCACTGCAGTTCTAGGCAATTGGTTGAGGTTAGGCACTGACCTTGAGTAGTTAAGGTTAGGATAGCCGATTGGTCAGGGGATATGACCTGAACAAATCAGGTTCCGTTACAGTTAGCAGCAGAAAAATTTTTCAACGTAAGATCAAGTTTCACCAAAATCAGTGGTAGTACCGTAAAGCGGTACAGCACTTCTCTCAGGTGATCCGACTATGTAAGTTACATAGGGCTGGGACGATATGCTTTTGTCCCGATTCAATTCTTTCACGATATATGGTTGACGATTCTATTTGTATTGCGATTTTCATTTATTGTGATTTTAGAAGTATTGCGATTTGATTGTATCGAGTATAGCGGTTTCCCTTTCCTTCTTTAACAAAAACAAAAGTTGAAAGTTGATAGACTAATAAACTTCAAGAGAAAATATCATGAGACACTTCTAAAAACTAATTGTTTTCTAAGAAGAATGCACATCACATGGCAGTCAGTCAGTCTGACATTTATTTCATTTGTAAAGAAGTACATAACAGGTATTTTTTCCATTTTCTGCTTTCGGTCTGTTTTGCTGGAAACAGATATGATGTAGTCGCTGTCAGCGGTACCATATAAAAAGAAAAATGTAGGTGAATCATTGGTAATAAAATAAATACAAAATATCGATTCTAGGGAAAATAATCAATTATAAAAATCGTCACCAAAAATATCACGATACAGGGCATGCATGGCATTCTTTCTCCATATTACAAGTCAGATCAAAATGATTTTTAAAAAGGTGCTATTTTATGGTTACAAAATTACATAGTGTTGCTTCAACACATTAGCTGCATCCCCCCTGGGGATCAATAAAGTATAAATTATTATTATTATTATTATTATTATGATTATTATTATTATTGCAAATTGAATGCATTTTGGGTTTGCGCTGCTGGTTGGAATAATTGAAGACATAATTTTGGGATCTGAGAAATTGTGATATACATTTTGTTTTACAGTTTTCTGCCATTTCATAGATAAAATTATAAAAAAAATCCTGGATGGAGCACCCCAATCCATCCTATTCGTTCTTTACTGAGAATCTTTTTTTCCTCCCAGTACTGAGGCTTAGTTGACGCAGGTTTTTAGGCAGAACAGGTTTGCATGTGCAACTCCTATGGGGCAAATGTTTACTTGTTGCAACAGATAAGCCCAACCTTCTTTGCCCGTCAAACACTGACTTCTGGAATGCAAAGTGTCTCCATTTCGGCATTAAAACTAGGTTATAGAAAACTACTGGTATCTTAGCAATAGCCTACACTACTATCAGAGCAGGGTTTTAGGAATACAATAGGCCTACATGTAGGAAAAGACTGAGTGAGTGAGTGACTTTGATTTTGTAAGCACGGGGGCAACTTTAGCTGAGAGGTGTTGCCTAGCTACTACTACTTATCAAACCTGGAGTCGAGCAGGAATATGTGGAGGTGGAAGAAAACAATTTCAGTCAACTAGGCTAATTTAAAAAAATTAAATCAACAAGATGAGCGACTGCGCCTCTCCCTAAAGAGATTATCGAAGAATAAAACACAGGCTCTGAATGCGTCTTGAGCAATGAACAATAAGTCGGATTCATGGTGAAACACAGCTGAAATCATATTATCATTTGCACCTCAAAACTTTATTCATTAGTTACACCTTACCTTGTAGACATTTTCCGTCAAACGGTGAACCTCGTCGGTACGAGACATCGTGAAGTCTTCAGCCAGGACCATAAACGGTTTTTTCCTTCAAACGTGTATCCGCGTAAAATGGGGGGAACGGGTAAATACACGAGTTTGATCAAACAAAAGGCGAGGCAACGCGCCAGCGAGAGTGAAACGATACAGCGCTCCCGAAACCCCACTCCAACTAAACACACCTTCCCTCTCCACAGCTGACAGCCCGCTGCTGCCTTCACTGACTCCTCGAGAGCTTAGTTTTTTTCGCTGTCTCAGCGCATTAGAAGCGTTCAGAAATAAAGTCAGAAATACAATGAAACAACAAAAAGGACACTCTAACATGTTATATGTCATATAAAATACCATATACTTATAACAAAAAAAAACACGGTGCACCAGTGCTAGGCTGGACAGGAGATATTCAGGAATAGGCTATACTAATTTATTGCTGTCTTATTAGAAAAAAACTAAATCCTGTGGCATAACATTTATAAAAGGTGAAAAAAAGGGTAGCATAATGATGTCAGTTGTTCACTTCGCTCTTACCCTAAATCCAATATTTCCTACAGCATTAGAATGCAGCACCACCTTATCAGAGTGCACATTTGGTGGTGAGCACACTGCTGCTATCATCTGAGCAAGCTACATAAATGATATGCAGTCCAGTTGTCCCTATGAAGGTTGCCTTCTTTCCGTTTACAAAACAAAATGTTATGTACACAATTGCACTGCGTATGTACGTAGTCATACTGACTGTTTTCAGTAGCACCATAGGTGATGTTTTTCTCACAGTGGATAATTTGTGTTAGTTTCATTGTACATGCCAATTAGTCTAAGTACCCACTTAGTGTAGGATTGTAAATACTATACTAGCTTTCTTGTCTAAACATCTCCCACATATCAGCAACATGAGCTTTCTACTTTCTGTCAAGAACCACACACACTTCACTCATGGGGTGTGAATGAGCACACCTGTTTTGAATACTGTTGAGTAAAAAGTGCCCCCTTCTGGAGAAAGCATGATACACAAGCTAAAAATGTGAACAAAATAGTATGATATTCAATGACAATAAAGCCATAGAGCCTTAATTGGTTTAATACTGTTTTAAATATATATATATGTTTATGTAAGAAAAGTCAAGAAAACAAATCTGTTGCCAGAGCTTAATTTATTATGGAAAACAACTGAAATGAATGTGTAAAACAACTAAAAATGTGTCCTTTCATTCTGTTACACCAGAACAGTTAAAATGTGTCATGGCTTTGCTAATCCAAGTCAGACACAAAGAAATAGAACATTTCACTTCCTTTATGTAGATGCTTCAGGGGAGCAGTGAACCAGAATGCAGACACAGCGCTGTTCCTGTAAAATGTGTGAAGATGCACTGATGTCTGCAGGTTCCACCTTTATCTACTAACGACTAAGGATGGAATACTGAAATTAACAGAGTGCCCATCAGAACTACGACAGTCTACTCCCAACCACACCTTTACTCTGTTAGGCTGCCAACATCTCTCTGTCTGGCTGGTTCTTTGCTTCTCTCCTCTCTAGAAAAGAAAGTCAAAGTAAAAGCAAATATGATCAGTCTGACATCAATTGCTTTACAAATCAGGGGTTCTGCAGGTTTTACCAAGTCAAATTTAAGACTTTAAGACCTTTATGAATGCAATTTAAGACCTATTAAACGACATAAAAGTACAATGAAATGCAGAGTCACAAACCTACTTGCAATTAATGTATTCAAATTGAATAAAAGCAACACTGGGTAATAATAATCTGTACTATTATATTATTATATATTATATTTGGACTATCGAAAGGAAGAACCCACGGAATAAAAAAACAGTATTTCAGAGAGCATTAGAGAAGCATTACATGGACATAGAAAAATTAATACCTGTTTAAAAAAGACCTAGAACACAATACTTCAGCAAATTTAATACTTTTTAAGGCCTAAAATTTTGACTTTTTAATACCCCGCAGAAACCCTGCAAATATATCAAGTGTGTGAGGAATGCTTCGTAATGTGAATTTTTTTTCAAAAACGGACCTGGTTCAGCTTTAGCTGCCTCTGGGACCTCTGGTATTGGCTCACTGGGGACCTCTGGAAGTGCTACAACTTCTCCCTGTTTTCAGGTGAAGGGACAGTGTAACAATACAAGTTGTAACAATAAGGTTCACCCTGACCAACTAGAAAAGCACAAACATATTATTTTTCCAAGCTGAAAACATGCTTTTAGTTCCTAAAAGTTGACAGTTTGACAATGCAAGCTTCATAATGCACAGTGATACCACTGAGCACATGTTAAAATTTTCTATTGTAAGTCACATATGTAAGTAGAGGCAAGATATTTAATCCAAACTTGTTTGATGGTTCATCCAAAACATTTGCAGATAAACTGCTAAAAGGAATATGCTGCCTTTTTGTCAAACTGAAATTACTTAAAATGCTCTATCTAGATATAGAATCTGTGTCTGTATTCAAGTGTGAAACATAATAATTTGTGTAGTCTGATAGGCTCGAGTGTGTGTCATTTGAAACAATAATTAGATCACATAAGAAGAAAAATCTGCTGGGGTTTTAATCATAGGAATCAACCAAATTCATATCCACAACTGATTCAATTATACAGCCTATTATTACATACAAATAATTATACACAAATCTTGTGGCTTCTAATATTCTAATATTGTACAAATCTGGTCAAAATACCAATATGCAGTTTGTGTATGAAAGGCACACTTGCCTCGACTCTGAATCACAGATTTAACAACAGCCCAGCTCCAGTGGAAGCACTACAGTAAGTGGCAAACAGCTGAAGCCTGCAGATACACCAGGCCTCAGTGTGTGTATCTAGAAATGTGAAGTGGGGTGTTACAGGGAAAGAGCATGCGTGGTCAGGCAAACATTCACTGTGTTAATAAAGGTTAAACATGCAGCGCAACACCCACCTGAGTGATAGCTTCCAGCTCTGCTAAAACAGCGTCATCGTCCTCCTGCGTCAGGGCTCCAGCCAGGATTTCATCTATTTGCTGTAGGAGCAAAAGCTGTGTTAGCTGACAGAACAATGACAGCTAAGTTTTTCTTTTATTTACTATAAACATGGACAGTTATCCATATAATGTCTAGGAAAGTTCATTTAAGCATTAAGCATCCTCTAAACATCTTGTAATATGAAAAATGTAGAGAATGAAGAAATGATTACAGTAGTTAGGCTACTAGTCAAAATAGAACAAAAACAATGTAATGGTGTGCTTGATTGACATCAAGCAGACATTTACCCTTTGATATTCAATTGATTCCTGGGTCTCATCCAGGATTCTCTCCACATCTTCAATTGACATGATCTGTCCCAAACAAGAAAAGGAAGTCCATATTACAGAAGAAAAGAGTTATGGATGGAAAGTGTTTTCCACACATTCTGGCTGGCTTGTGAATTTCCTGAGCAAGATCCGTACACTGTATCCAAGGATGTGCGGCAGTCCCACCGCTGTAGTCAAAGCTTTACTTCTTAATCCCTTAATCTTCAAACAATGTGCACCAGCTATGCTAACACAAACCACACGCCTTCTCCGCTGCTCAATCCTTACCCAAGGATCACATTCAATAAAGTATGCCTATTATCAGTGGAAACTGAAATTGTTGAAGTATACGTTCACATATCTAAACCTCAAGGGGGGAATTATTATCATGGATGTGAAAGGTATATTTCTAAACACAAACGTGAAAAGAAACATGAAAGCATATCTACCTGGTGCATACTCTCCAGGCAATCATTGCCAACCTTAAGCCCCTCGATGACTTTCATCTCAATTTGCATGAACTCAATATCTTGAACCTGTTGACAAATATGAGCATGGAAAAACATTAAATTGCACTACTACAGACACACAGGACAAACAAACAAAAACAACCTAGTTGCAAATACTTATAGCTGATCAAAAAAAGTATGCTGCTTTAATTCACACTACATAGTGTCTCATTATTGTTACATATGGCATTTCAATATCAATAAATCCTAACTGCATTCAATTTGAGCACCTATTTGTTTGTTTGTTTTGTTTATAATGTATTTTGCACATGTAAATAAAAAGATAAAAACAAAATAGCAATAAAATGAAATGAACAATAAATCTCTACACACACTTAATAAATACATTCTCATAAACACAAATTAAATCTCACGTTTGAAAAGGAGTAGGAGGAAGAATGCACTTATTTATTCCTACCCCTTCTCTGCAACTCATAAATTAATTCATAAACCTCATCTTTATCACTTATCATTCTGTACACGTTTTTGCAGCTCGGGTTCAGCTTGGATTTTGCAGACAGTCGGTACGCAGAAAATGAGTAGGTAGACTTTGGAAGATTTTACTTTTTTATTTTAATATTTCATATCACATTAAACCTTTCTACTTGTTCTTTAAAACAAATGCATAAAGTATAACCCTGATACACCCATGAGCTATGTCGACTTAAAATGTAAGGACATCAAATCGTGTAATCTCACAAAACTTACCATGCACTCCAGGTTTGAAATCTGATTTTCAGTCTTGTCTAGCAGCTGATCCTGATATCTTTTTTTCTTAAGAAGCAGCAGTGCTTTTCTGCAATAACAAATAAAAAGAAAAAAACAGAGGGGGGTCAGGGGTCTGCACCTCGGAATTCATATTTTAATGTTAATATTTGCATGTTCTCATGTAATGCATGTGCAGATTTTTTAATCAAAACCTACCAAGAGTGATCTTACCATGCACTTATTAGGACACAACAAATAAATAAAAAAATACAGTATTTTCTGGCAGTTAAGGTTTTTAAAGTTGCAATCATATTTATAATTTTTAACTAACAACATTATTTTTTTGTTATTGTTGCTTGCTTTTACAGTGATGTGACTGCATGGTGGACTTATATATATTGTTTCACATCTGAAGTGAAAATGGTAGATTATCTTTTTCATGCTTACTCTTTCCTGCCATCTTTTAGCAACTGCTTTGCCAGAAGTCGCTCTTTCTCCAGTTGTAGGGTGATTCTCTTTTGGTACTGCTTTAGCTTATCTCTCTGCTGCTTCAATTGCTGGGAAAAATCAGATATATTAATAGGTTGGCCCAACCTATTTATGACTGTTTTGTACTGCACTGCAATGTATAGGGGGGTTCTATTTATCACTTAGTGTTAGACTTCATCACACAGACACAGATGTCGGACACACCCAACAAAGGACTAAAGAAGGAATTCGTGTCTAACGCTGAATTACCGTAAAATCCGATGCTTAACACATCGGCTGACATTAATCCATGTTGCCTAGTATGCTTTGCAGCCAGCTAACTGTAGCCTTGTGTTAATGTATCGGTACTAATCTGCTGCTACAGCCGCTATCAGCTCACCAAAATGGCTTTGTCTTGTTCCGTTACACGCGAAGGTCTACTCTTTCTCCCAAAAACGTTACCCATTATTTAGCAACATCCCCTCCACATTCTCCTTCATCAACAGACAAATTATGAATTATTACCGAACATTTTGCCATGATAACAAATAGCCTTGTAATGGCTAGCAGGCTAACTGACTACCATCGTGTCCACAGTTAGTTTTTTTCACAGTGTTTCCTATGGCAAGCGAGGCAGGTCATTAAGGATAGTCTGTTGCGTTTGACTTCACTCCAGTCTGGAACTCGGCAACAACCATGATAGAACAGCCATATCACAACTGTATTGATATGTCATTTGATATCAGCAGCTAGCAGCACATTCCGTCGGCCGTAATAAATAGTACGTGGTCGTCAGCATGACCGACAGCCGGGTACTTTGGACAGCTCCAGACTCCCCGGGGGTTCCAGGATCAGGACCTTGGACAGCGACCACGACAATGTGCAAAATGTTTTGAAAATTACAAATATTAGCATGGAACTGAACTGAACAGGAAGACGGGAGGATGATATAGCCAGTGGGTTGATCTTTTTTTTTTTTTATAGTTTTCTAAAAACATCCACGTCTGTTAAACGGATTTCATTTAATTGTGCAGAAATAATAACTGTAAGATGTGTTTACATTGTGTTGTGGGGTAAGGAGTAACCTTACACTGTGATGGATGAATGGATGGATGGATGGATAGATAGATAGATAGATAGATAGATAGATAGATAGATAGATAAACCACACAGTACAAAGCATAGTGCAAAAACAAATGTCAAACACAATAAGTATGCCCTTTTAAGCACATGCATGCATACATTGTGCAGGACACCATGACATCACTGTTGGATGGGGGTTACAGGTGCAACAGAGCACAAGCTTTGAAACCTTAAGACCAGTGAGGACACTGTTTAGACTGGTTTTAAGTTACTCTTTCGTGTTGTGTATTATTCAAGACATAACTGTCATTGCTAATATCTCTCTTGAATTTATTTTTAAGATGTTTTATGAAGTGGAGACACATTTTCTACCAGTCTTATTAGATGTATGAAACTGGCTGAGCATATAACCCCGTGTGACATCCTCAGGTACGGGACACTAAAAATCCCAATCAGCCTTATCCAATTACTACTAGGCAATTCTGGGCTACTTGAGTGAGAGTAAGAGCTTAAACAATTATAAGTAGAAAGTAGAAATGAAGTACACAACAACACACAAGTCTAAATACAGAATTTATGATCAAACATTAGTTTAGTTTGATACATGATCCAACACAGAAAACAGCATTCAGCAGATGTATCCAACACTGAAGAGAAGACTTTCTCATTTACAAGATAATGAGGGTAGATGGATCTTAGAACAACTTTAAAGTTATGCAAATTCAGTTTATGTTTTACCAGCTGTGTCACAGCACAGTGATACATTCCTGGAAGTAAATTAAATCCCATTCTGTTGTGCTTATTTAATCCAGGGAAATGTACCCACATGCTACTGCTATATGGTCTACAAATGTAGCAAAACAATGATAAACCCCTCAGCTACGACCATCTGACTGATCCCTGATCAGCAGGTCATACACTGAATAGAGCAATGAGATGCCTAAACCTGTGGTAGTTACCTAGAAAGAGAAAATTTAAATTGATCACAGATATCAAATTAGTTGCATCTTTGGCTCTTCGCAACAAAAGCACAATATTTGGTATGGTTTTAAATTTGTTTATTATTTAGAAAACTTGAAAATATGGTTTGATTTCATTTTGCACCATTACAAATTGCACAAAGGCAGAATATGAAGGAATTAAGTAACTCCAAAAGAGTAGGGATTTAGAAAAAAAATCACAATGATGGAAGTTCTATGGGTCATATTCAGTCATCCAAATGACCGTATCGATGATCATATCCTTGCAGGCTACCAGAATACAGAAAAAAGCGGAAAACATTTTTTTCATCAAATCAGTTCAAAGGCTCTTGATTTGGCTTATATAAATGCTTATATTGGAGCAACAGTGTTTCCATACATCATGACAACATCCACAACAGTCTTGAGAGGAACCTGTACAGGTCGTCTCTGTTCAGAACTGCATGCAGGGCTTTCTGAGCACTGCATTGGTGTCTTACTGCGGTAAATGCCTCATATGGCCTGCTTTCATGTCTCAGATTGGAACAGTGAGATTATGCCATTAAGACAACCTCCTTGGTATAAACCCAGCATCTCAGACAGTGCTTCTCTAAAGCGGATTCCGTAGGTAGCAGGTTACACCTGGAAGTCAGTCCCAAAGTGTCTGATCTGGGCGTCAGTCATAGATAGATAAGTGGTCCTCATACTGGGCGAGTACTGCAAGGGAAATGATTGAAAAACACAATTTAGGACATCTGCATTTGAACAACAGCATTTAAAAATCAAATTAAACATTATTTCTATTTGTATTTCTTTTAAATATGAGCTGGTCTGCAATTAGGAGGTTGTGAAATCAGGGAATGGTACTTTAATGTAGTAGGGGACTTAAAGAGCAGGTGAAGAGCAGACAGAGGGCATGAGTCAGGGGTTACAGAATAAATTACACTCACATAAAACACTCTGTGGATAAAACAGTGCCGGAAGGTCCAAGGTCTAACAGCTGAGGTACGTATGCAGCTTTACAAGGGGGTGTGTGGTTACTGGTTAAAACTAGCTGTACAGCAAGCGTAATTACAGAGGTAAGTCCACAGTGTGTTTCAAGGAGTGGAATGAAAATGAAATAAAAAAAAAACATCAGTAAGAAGTTAGACAATGGGAAACTTACGGTTTTTATAAGTCTGAGTAAAAAAATGAAAATAACAAAAGGGTTAGTTACGAAACACTGGTTAAATAAAAGTACAAGTAAAATGCATTCACCAAAAAAACAAAACATATCTCTCTGTACACGATCAAATAAAAAACACATGCCAGTGCTTGGTAAAAATGTGTCTCACAGAGGCAAATTAAATTTTAAACAATGGTCCACATTCTCTCTCTTACTCTTGCTCAAAAGGTAGTTTCAAGTCTTTGGTACGCTGTGAATACAGTTCAAGCACTGCGTAAGCCACGCAAACAGAAAATTTAACAGAAAAGAAACTTCACCTAAAAGAAACTTTAACTGTGGATTTACCAGCATAATCTATCATCTAGCTTTAGCTCCAGAGACACACCACATGCTTAGACTAGTCCCACCATTATACACTAGATCCTTGCACTGTCTTTATTCAACAAAAAAATTGTGTTATTTCTCACATACGTAAATGTATGCACTTGTCTCTTAACCATTACTTTGTAAGAATTAGAAATACAATCCAAGGCAGTGGTGAAAAGCTTAGTAGCAAGAGTGTGTATTTGCATACAGAGGTGGGCTAAAAAATGTATGCACTTCAGTCAATGGCCAGCAGAGAGCAGTCCATCACTTGCAAACTCTCTCCTCTAAGTGTTGACAGTGTGAGGTTCTATACTGTGCATAAGTATTGTTAAGTTCATGGTGCTGCCATGCATGCTTTCTGTTAGTGTTTCAGCAGTGTTGAAGTCAATAGTGCCATCCTCGTCATCACACTAGGGACACTAGAGCCTCATAGGGCCAACGCACCGAGGGAGGTGGGGATCCTCTCCCTATCAGCGGCACGTTTTCATATCGAGGACTCCCTCCAAACAGCATGGACTGATTCCTGTGATGGAGAGGAAAAGAAAGGCAGTAAGAGATGAATCACACAAATACAAATATACTGTCATCATCATCTAATTGATCTTACATGTATTCAGGAGGTGGCATGACATTCGAGGCAGATTGTGGAGGTGGATGAAGGCTGGCCTGGCTACCGAGGCTGCTGGTATAGCTACAGAAACTGTGGATGTTGGACCTTCTGGGGTTGTAGGATAGCCGCCGCGCTTCTGGGTTGAACGGGTCCTCCTCATCTATGTCGTCATACTCTTTGTCCCTGGATGAAAGTGGTACACACACACACACACACACACACACACACACACACACACACACACACACAGAGTGCATGCGTTAACACTTTGTGTATTGTGGGCAGTACATAATGGGATAAGGCGGTCGCTTGGTTCTGACCTGCTGCCTATTAGTGTCCACACTCTAAAAATTGCACACAGCATGGCAGAGAGTGCACAGGCAGCCAGCAGAGAAAACAAAGAGAGGTAGAGGAGCCCTTCCACCCCATCATAGCACACACCCATTAGGGCATCCAGGTAGTCCTAGAAGAATGGGCGCATATAGTACAGTCAGTTATTGTCAGTATCCAGTAAAAATATTATTTTTCACAAATAACAGTTGTTTTCAAATCTTCAAGTGTCAGTTAAGAGGTTTACATACAAACATGACATGGACACACTGATGGACTACAAAAACATGTTTTCTTATGTCAATTTTTGGGGACGTTTAATTGACTTTCATTAAACTAATTTAAAGGGCAGATTTAGTCAATCAGGACTATACACAACATTAGATCTCTATTCCAAATGTGAACTCTCTGTCTTACTGTAGCAGAAATACTGACAGAAATGCAAACCTTTACAGAGACTGTATACACACAAACCCAATGTAGTCTTTTTTTTCAATGCTGAGACACTCATGCTACTCAGATAACATGCATGTTACAAATGCATTGTTTGTTTGCTTTGGTATTGATATTTGAGTAAAGACTAACAAGCTCAGAGAACGAGCTTGACGTCTGAGTGGTTGTGTGTGCTGTCACGGTTATTGAGCATTATTTAAAGTCTAATAGAGCATCCTCACATTTTTATGTGACAGACCCACACCCACCCTCAACCTTACCTTATTGCTATGCTTTTGTTAAAGAATGACACACCTAGATTACGTGCAGTATACAACATTACAATTGTCATATCTAAAAGCCTACATCTGATGTCACAATCACAGCACCCAAGAAGACTCATTTCATCAGCACTGATTTTAAGAATCGTATTCCCTTAACAGATAAAATTTTGACAATCAGCAAACATAAAGTTAGACTTTCAAGTCAGGAAAATGGGGGTGGGGGGTCCTCTTAGCAGATGTGAGCTATGCTACAAAGCAGCCCTATTAAAAAGTGTCCTGGTCGGAATCTGACCTTACCTTGTGTAGCCCGCGGCAGTCGAGCAAAGCTGTTAGCTGGTGGAGACTGAACTCGGTGGAGTTGAGCAGTCGCTGGATCCCCAAAAGGTCTCTCTGTATAAAAAGGTATAATAAAAAAAGAGGAGAGAATGATACACAATTTTTTACAGTCTGGTGTAATAGTCCCATCAGCCAGCCACTTACCTCAGCAGTAGGAAAGAAGGGCAACGAGAACTGCAGCAAGCCCTGGATCTGGATTTGGATGGTGGTCAAAGAACGCTGGCAGATTGTCAAAGACTGTGAGAACATAATTGCCCACCAACATCACACGCACAGACATCCACAACAAACAAAGAGAGGATCATATTAAGGAGAGCATTGTTTGGGAGCAGCATGTCAACAAGTAATTTGGTGTTAAAGAAGGCTTTATAATGCACTTTACAGAGAACACATTTCTTTCCAGACAGATTATCCTTCGCCACCAACCGTCTCGCCCACCAAATACTGTCCCTCCTCCCATTCCCCCCAATCCAATCTCAAGCCCAAACAAAAGAGCAATATTTATATCAACTAGGCCATCAGAGGAGAAGATTATCCCTACCTACTTAACAAGCATAATTTTAATCTCTAAATGGATACTGCAACTATAACTTAGCATGTGGGTTTTAATAATTATTGGTCATGGATTAATCCTCTACGGATTTTCTCAACATGCAATACAGATAAAGTACTGCTCATGAACAAAATCCTGACACAATACAAATATTATAATACATAAGAAGAAGTAGGATCACATTTACAGCCATAGCTAAAATTGCATGATGCAATGTAAGTGTTGAACTGTGTGTAGTGGGAAGGTGAGCAGCAGCAGGTGATCATGGAGGCTGACCTCATCATTTCGTTAATGAATTTGAAAACATCCTGTTGCACCTGGTCAAGGACAGTAAGATGATCTTGTTCACTGCCTCTTACAAAATTTGATTTCAGCGCCATTACAACTTCAACAATAGACATCCAGATTTAAACCAATTCTTATTAAGAAATACAATGATAAGCAACTTGGTGTTTATAATACAAGGTTATGTCTACTGGCCTTGAAATTAAGTAGTTTTCTGAATAGCATCCATGGATTAAATTGAATGGTTGTGATGCTCACACTGCACAGGTTTTGTGTGACAGTAAGTTGTATACTTTCTATAGTTAATTTTGAGACTATTTCTAAGGCACCTGCATATCAGGCACCAATAATTAGCTTATTTGCAGTGTGTGGGGTGTCTAAATGTTTTTTTGCAAAGTCATGTACTATGCAAGAAGTAATAGGCTGATGTCTTTAAACACAGAAACAAATCAGGATTCTTAGTTCCCCTTCATCTTTCCTCAGGATATTTTCAGTTGCCTCTAAACAGTAGCTGCCTTTATGCATGATACACAGTAAATTAAATAAATAACTAAGAGATATTGCTCGTGAAAGTACCCCAAGGCAGAGAATATGCACAGGGTAAAAAATACAGCTAATGTTTTGAGACTATCTAGAATATGACTAACTAGAATATTCTTTGATCAAAGTTTATCGCTTTAAGTAATTAAATTAGTGTTGGGTACTCATTTTTCAGAACTGATGCGATTACAGTCCGATAATGGTTTAGCAGTTTGGCATATAACGGGGAAAAAAACAATTTAAAAACAGCAATACATTTTCCAGTGTGTGACTTTCAGTAAACAACTACACGTGTAAGCAGACTGCTGAGAATTTGAACATTTTGTCAATACCTGTTGAAAAGGGTTTGGTAGATTCGGACTGCAGAACAAATAATAGTGTGCAACATCTGGAGGGTTAGAGAAATAGGGAGACGGGAGAGAGATAAGTATTGTGTCTTAATATGCATTGACAGAGAGCTGGTATCTGTGCAATTCTGTTGGTAGAAAAAAAATTACCTTCACTGAGGAAATCCTTGGTTTGGTTAACAATAAACTTGTCTGGAGACACACAAAAGTCACTGGTGCCCTGTAGGAAAACAACAACATACTGTAATCTAGCAAGTATGCAAGACCAAAGGGAGCGCAACATTTATTCAAGCCATGAACTACATTCAATTTCTTGTGCTGCAACTGAGTAAAACTGAATTTGCACTGGGCAGTTATACAACACAAACATTTTTTTTTATCACCATTCAACTCCGGAGTGAGTGATTAGAAAGTTATTACAGAATTACAGCCACACACACACACACACACACACACACACACACACACACACACACACACACACACACACACACACACACACACACACACACACACACACACACACACACACACACACACACACACACACACACACACACACACACACACACACACACACACACACACAAATTGTGGTATGTAGGAACAGACTTATATTGACCATGTAGAGCTTGCTTTGCTGACCATGGATTAAACCTCTTAAATATTTTCATGCTCTAAAATTCATCCATGGAGACCAGCCAATGTGCATGCATAAACGATCAGGGGTCAAGGTCACGCAGTCTCTGTGCACTTAGTCTTCCCCAGGCCAGAACATAAAAACAAGGCAAAAAAAAAAAATAACTTAATCATTTTGCATGTGCATGCATAATTAACAGTTGGGGAAAATAACAGGATGCTGTTTAAATTGAATTGATTTTGTTTATGCTTCCTCTCATCAAATATGTATAAATGTATGAGCATTTTCTAGGACACCATCATCATCTACCTTCCTTTCAAATGTGGCATGGGTTTGCACCATGCAGTTTTTGAGTAATGATGTACAGGTGCAACAAGTTTACTTACATGTTTTGCATACTGTCCCAAATTCTAATCATTTTACTGGAGACCCGTGCTTTTTATTATCTACTTTTGTGTGGAGGACTGGTCTTCTTATTAATAACAAGGCGGGTACATTTATTGATCAAATTTACCTCAGCTCACCTGGGACATAACAGTCTGATAGTGACAGAGAGATGCATGCTGGAGAAAAGCTATACTCAACTATTTGATTTTAATGCAGGGTCATGTTCAACTATAACAGGCTAAACTAAGCCACAGACACAGTCCCAGGCATTGGTAATCAGATTTTACAACTGCAGAGAAGCTCTGCATTCACAGAGAATCACAAGCGAGGTCTCCATTTCACGCCTGTGTAGTTAATTTCAGGTTTAAATCAGCTGTCATTCCCTTTCTGCTTCATTTTGTCTTCACTGCATCACTTAGAACAGCTGTCCAGATGTGAAATCGATTGGGATAATCCACAGATGGGATAATCTACAGGAGGCAAGGAGATCGAGAAGAGGAGACAGTGGGGATGGAGGGAGGCTGGAAGCAAGGGTTTACTCTTTGTACCCCAGACAGTGCCCTTGATAGGAGCTCCATTAAACACACTAAGCCCAGATGTGCTGAACACATGGTGTACAGACAGGAAGAGATAACAATCTGTCAGAAATAAGGAGGATTGAAAGACAAATGAAGCTGAGCACAACCAAAGAAGAGATTTTGAAGAAAGCAAGGCTAGTAATTAATGTGAGAAACAGCTTTGTTTACAATGGCTGGGCTAAGGGTTGATAAACCTAAAACGCAAGGGACTTGTAATCAGCTTTACTGCATCACTGACTAGAGAAAAGCGCCTGCTGTAAACTAAACAAACATAATATACAGACACCCTTTAACCAGGAAAGATGTCAAAGAACACACACTTATTGACAGTAAAACCCTTGGGAAGTAGGAAGCTGGTGGTTAAAAAAAAAAAAAAAAATTTTAAACTAAATACAAGAACCACCATCGCCCACAAAGATGTCTATGGGTGGAACTCTACGGGTTAAAAAATAACCAACTGACTTTCAAAAAAAGAATACATAAATAAAAACTAAGTGTGTCAAAAATTAAAACTTTTTTTTTTTTCTTCAAATAACATTGTTTTCTCACCACAGCTGTAGCAGTGCCCGCTCCCAGTGAGGCCCAGCTGAGGATCATAGACAGCACTACAAAAGCCATGATCCTGGAGGAACACATCAAATGGGAGAGAGAGAGATGGGGTTGACAGGAAGATACAGACACAGACAGAGACACATGGGCAGAACCAGTTAAACAGCTTGTCTTTGTACCGATGATCTCCAGCTCTTTTTCACCTAGTTAATTTGATTTCTTTTTTTCAGCGTTTTATTGGTAATTGCCTGAGAGGCCCAACTCACACTTTGTACTGGTGCATCATGGATTAGAGGATACGACTGGAATTAAATTTATTACGGGGTAATATAAAGATAAATTAACTCCTAGCTAAATTCACTTGTTAGATCTAGCTCTTATAAAAATCAATTTTATCTATTCAATCTATTCTATTCAGATATAAGTTGGAGCAAAGACATTGTTCAATTGAGGTCTCACAGGGCCACATCTAAAGATAAGTCTGGAGACTTTCCGTCTGTATCTTTTGTCATTTCTGCTCTGCTGGATTCTGCTAGCAACATCTTAACTGGCTGCACTTTCTGCCATTCGTGGCTGCCAATCATGTGCAATATCACTGTCGATCAAAAGCTGTCACAAGCTTTGGTTTGTCAACCTCTTGTGTCATATGCCCCCTTTTGTCTGGAAAGAGTGAAGAGTTCAAACATTGTGGAGGGGGTGTATGGCAAAAAAAGACAACATCAAAAAACTGTTTCCCCAAGACATCCCACTATTAACCACAATTGTATTCTTGACCCGTTGGCAGGAGCTAGAGAAAGTACTGTGAATTAGAGGGGAATAAACCAGTAAAACGAGAAAGAATGGCCCCATGATGGATGTAAAAGGGTTGCAGAAGGCTTCTGTTCTCAACGCACTCCTCGGACCTTCTTGAAAGTACCAATAAAAGTAGCCTGAGAGCACTTAATAATTAGTTAAGGGAGCAGACTCGTCCTGGTTGTGCGATCAATAGACATTAGTGAGACCCATCAGAGAGAGATGTGAAGAGAGATCCTGGGCATCAGCTGCTAACACTCACACGTAGGCTGCACTAAATTGGGCAAATGGGATTGAAAGTCTGGACTGTGGATTTGCTTGTCAGACATCTGTGTTAGTTTAAATGAATGGTTGCAATTTAATAAATCCAACATTCCCCCTCCTAATGTTCCCATTCCTTTCAGAGCTTAGGAATCTAAACTTCTTTTCTATTGTTCAGACAAGGACGAGAACAACAGTCGTTTTGATCCATTTTGATATAAAATATAAAAATTACATTCAGCAAATTGGTTTGCTTGAGCATGCTATACGGTTTCCTTTAATTGTATGTGGAAATGAAAGGCAAGTAATTGAGGAGAGGAATAAGAGCAGTGCCATTATCAGTGCCTTTGAAGATGTAATGCTATCGTTGGTGCTGTTAATGGAGTGACCTACAGTATATGGAGCCACAGAGGCTGACTGGTTTCCTGTCTGACTGTGGTCTGTGATCCAGGCAGAGGCCAATAAGAACAGAGATGGAAGAAAAAAGAAGAAGAAAAAAGCCTCAGAAACAAGATGAAATACATCCACATACACACTCTGGGTACCTACGTGATAAGGAGCCATCGAGACTGCTTGGCCATCCCCAAGCATATGGCCAAGCAGATGACCAGATCCAGGATCAGCAACAGCAAAAAGGTCAGCCATCTACAAGACAGAAAAATGAAGCATCAGTATAACAACCCTGATTGATCACTTTTCACTTGCAGACAGCACACTTTATGTACAAGCCTCAGGAAGTGATGGCCCAACATATGTTTGTGACCAAATGTGTGAGATCTGTGTGCGCTTTATATCAGTATTCTTGTCTCCTAGTTAGAACCCATCTGTTTCAGGTAATTTCCATGCTGTTGGATTAATAATTCAACACCAGAAATCCATAGCCATTAATTTTTCAAGCTCTGAAAACGTCCGTACAGTCAGCCTGGACTTGAAGTATATTTATGTGTGTGTGTGTGTGTGTGTGTGTGTGTGTGTGTGTGTGTGTGTGTGTGTGTGTGTGTGTGTGTGTGTGTTTGACCACACAAACACGTGGAAATGCTCATGACTCATTCTTAACTCCACAAGCCCTGGTAGCATTGTACTGTACATCTTTTAGCAATGTCAAAGCAAAATAAAGGCATTGATGTTCAGGATGTCACACAAACAGTGAATTCTGAAGATGCTGTATTACTGACATCAAGTTGCTGTGAAGTATCTGCAGTATTGTAGTAAATCTGTACACCAAAGTCACTAGAGAATAGGATTCACTCATGCTATGTGAAGAAGTGTAGATGTACTTTAATAGACTTTGAAAACAAAATGTAGACTGGTTATTCCTCTGCTCACAGAGAAGGGCACTTGGATGGAGATAAACACTAAAAGAGACTCCACTTTACTTTATCTGCATTAACAGAACCGCAGCTCTGAGCACAGGCATGAATTCAGAAATAGAATAGGGAAGGGAGAATATAATATTGGAAAACAGAATGGTGTCATTTCTTTCCATTGTTCGAAAAACTCTGGGTTGGCCATAACATTTGCTTTTTATCAATAAAGCCTTGCCACAGGCTGTTCATAGCTCAATGGCTGCATGAAATTCAATCAACACCCAAGAGATTGGTGTCAGAATGCACAAAGTGGCAACTGTAGTCCTGAAGAAGATCTGGTGTCACGATAGGATAGAACAACACACCTTGTGGGAATATGTGTGCATTAAATTAGTGATGGGAATATGTCAGTGAGACTACTGTGGTTATTTGTGCTCGGTCATGCCAGGAGTCAGAGATTTGCTATCACTATAGCTGCTTCAATAAGAAGTGAAGAAGAAAATATGGAAACTTATGTAAGTTATAAGAAAGAAAGAAAATTCTAAATCTAGTCAAATGTTTAATGCTCAAACAAATAGATTAACCAAATAAAGTCTTAATCCTCTCATTTTATTATGTATGTTTATATCAGGGGGAAATAGAAGATCATGACTACAGAGTAATGCAGAAGTTTTTGCTACATTATTTACTGCTACACAGTCTACATGGCAACCAGGAAGACGGACAGTTGAGGTCATGAATCATGAATTACCTGCTTTTTTTCCCCAAGCTATTTGCACTTTTTTCAATACTGCCAGTTACTGTTCTTAACTTGACTGCCACTTAATTGCCATCTGCTGACTATTACTATTTGCACTATTTTAATAGAATACTGACAGATGGCTAAGACTGCCTTGTGTATAACCATGGACTAGCTGACTAACACAACCGTCCATACACAAAGAAACGAGACTCATAAGAAGTAAACTAAGCAATATAATGTATTATTAATCATCTTGCTGCACACAGTTACATAAGTAGGAGCATTCCGAGGGCATAGGCTTAAAGTCAACAGCGTGTATTGCAGAACTGACACGTCACTTATGAAATGAAACGTCTCAGGTGGTGACAAATATGACTCAACATATGTTTTATCAGTCAAATTAAAACTAAAGAACTAATAGCACTTCAATGTTAAATGTGTTTCAGAGGGAGAGCTTTACATTTTGCGGTTTACTTCTACTAAATCCACAAACTACTGGGACAGACAGGATGAGATGACATCAACTTGCTACAGAGCTTGCTCATCCAAATAAGCTCTGTTCCCTGATAAACTTTGTGTCTCTAATGTATGTCAAACATATCCTTCTGCAGAAGGTACCTTACTACCCTAAATATATCTCCGGTGAGTCTTTCCATCCAATTTAGTTCAAACTACTCTTACAATACTGTAATGAACAGGTTGCAAATGTGAAACTTTACGGCTTAACGGCACTATGAAGTTTTATGTGCTGATGTCAAATTACACTCCCAGTTTGGAGCAGCAGCCTTTGGAGCCTCATAAATTAGCATCCCCCTCCTAAATGAATGCTGGATATTTTATTCATTTGGACTACTTTGTTGTTGATTGGGTTTATTACTTTTCTCTCTGTTTATTGAATTTTAGTTTTGGCCTCAATACTTTTTCACACTTCCTTTTTGAAAAGAACATTATTCTCAAAGATAACACCACATCCAAATAATAATTACAATCAATGTGAGCAGTGGGTAAGTAAACCATTTATGGTCTAATAGCCACTCTGCCATGCATAACATTTGGTTAGAACATACGCATTGAACTCAAACTACACAGTGGACAATAAGCTCAATTCCAGCTTTCATTTCTTTAGCAATCAGGAGAAAATAGCTTTTCCGGTCTGTGTTCCGGAGGGAAGATCAATAAAATCCCATCTGCTCTATGTCTGGTCTGGATCACTTACAGCTCCATTCTGAGAGGCACGTTTATTTCAACCACTCACAGATATATAAATAAAATACTATCAATCACCCCAGGAGAGTAACTAAAAGTCTGCCTACCTGTAATACTCAATTAAAGCCGTTTGGTCAGCAATGGCTGCCAAATCAACATTTGCTTTGGTGATATCAGGCAGAGTATTCATCTCACGAATGACGTTGTTAACCATCAGCTTCATGAAGCGCAGAGATTGGAGGTAGTCTGGGTTTGTGGAAAAGATTTCATCCAGTCGTTCCAGGTGCTGCTTGAGTCCAGTTTGAACATTGCCCAGAGATCCTGCAACCTAGAAAATAAAATGAAAATAAGAGAAGGGAAGAAATGAAAGAAAAAAAGAAAATAGTCGTAACAGAATAAGGGGAGTTAAGAGTAGTAAGAGAGAAAACAGGGTCAGAAGGAAACAGGAACATGAATAAATTCATAAACAGATATTCATGAAAAGAAGATTGAAAATATAGAGAAAGGTGAAAGATTCAAAAGGAGAAATCCCTCGAGTAAAGATTAACTTTTCTCCTCAACCGTGTGTTTTATTCAGATAAACAATGTTGAGAGTGGAACACTGATAACAATACCGGGGAGACCTGTTATCACAGGGGTCTTTGATAGTGAGAATAGAGAGGGACGAGGCATGGTGGAGTAGAGTCAATACATTTTACTTTTCTGTTTGAACAAAAACACTTTGATGCAGTAAACGCCTATACACTTTTACAGCATCAATAGAGATAGAAAAAGGTCAATTTTAGCCTAATGCTGACAGGGGGTAATTGTTACTCTACCATAGCCACATTTCACAGGCACAATAGCTTGAACCACTGAGAAAGCCACTCTGCAAATGTGAACAAACAGGTAACCCTGCCATCAAAATGGAAAATAGAGTAGGTACTTGAAACCTGCCGTACCTCTGAAATTGATTGATAGATCTTCCAATACATGGACTAACACTAAACAATTGAAACTCAGTTAAGATTGTTGACAGAGTGGGTTCAATATTTGTGGAAACATGAGTATGTAGTTTGCAGAAAAGAACAGTTCAACATTTGTGGAAATGTGCTTACTTGCTTTATGGGGCAGAGTTAGATGAGAAGATCTATACCTTTTTTCATAACTGTCCGTTAAATACAAGGCTACAGCCAGCAGCCAATTAGCTCATCTTAGCACAA
This sequence comes from Perca flavescens, assembly GCF_004354835.1. NCBI lineage: Eukaryota > Metazoa > Chordata > Actinopteri > Perciformes > Percidae > Perca > Perca flavescens. Next base: position 13,835,604 of record NC_041345.1, read on the forward strand.
AGGCTAGAAACAGGAGGAAATTGCTAGCACGGCTCAGTCCAATTGTAAAAACAAAATCAGCCTCTAAAGCTCACTAATTAATAATATATCTTACATTTTTATTCCGTTCAAAAACAGACATGTAAAAACGAGAAATTTTCATTTTGTTTCAGTTTTGAGCCAGACTATTTCTCAGCTCTGAACAGTAAGACTGCTGGTTGCTGGTTGCAAGCCAAGAAGTGGTCTGGCACATGACCCACTGTAAAATGACGAATTCTCTTTTTTCATGTTTTTATACGGATTAAACAAACAAGATATAATGTGTCATTTAGTGAGCTTTAGAAGTGCTGGTAGGAATATCTTGTTACATTTAGACTAAGCCAGACTAGCTGTTTCCCCCCGTTTTCTGTCTTTGTGCTAAGCTCAGGGGCATCGGACTGGGGGGAAAAGGGGACTGAGTACCCAGGGCCCTCATGTGAGGAGGGCCCAAAAAGATGCTAGAATTAATAGCTGTGGATGCAGGGAGGGGCACATAGAAAATGCCTTTCTACAGGGCCCAGAATTTTGAGCTACGCCCCTGGCTAAGCTAACCGGATGCTGGCTGTAGCCTTGTATTTAACAGAGAGATATGATATAGTGTTGATCTTCTCATACTCTTAGCCAGAAAATAGTGTATTTTCCAAAATGTGTAACTAATCCTTTAAAGTTGGAGATTCTATATTAAATAGACACAACATCTACAATTTCTGTCCAGAAAAATGTTCTAAAGGGACCTCTTAATCCCACAAGAATTTAGTAAGAGGACCCTAGTTTTAAAAGAACAAACCACCCACACCACAATGACTTTGCTAGACAAATATATTTAACACTACACTGAGGCTCCACTTATTCTGAACAGATGTTGCTTTCTGTATTCTAATCTGAAGCGGTTTGCAGCAGTCCCACTTTCTTTATCTATAATCTTTCCGCCATTACACCCATGACTTCTTTAACACACTCAAGTATTGTGAGTAAGACTCACCACAAAGAAGATAAAAACGTATCTTAGTCTCCTTGACACTGTAACATTTTAAACACTCTTGATTAAATTCTGGAGAGAGTCTAAAGGGATGCTTCTAATGGTTTGTAAGCAGGAAAGAGTATCCATGTGGAGATGAGGCAAAGATACAGGCCCATCCTCCACTCCAAAACTCCCAGGGGGGATATGTGATTGCCAGTAAACTGCTCTCACTCCCCACCTCTATGTTCATCATCTCTCACAACGCCCCGGATCTTATCTGCAAGCCAGTATGCCTGAGTGTGAGAAATGGGATCCATCAGCTAGCTGCTATGGGTGATCCACATTTCCCTAATCTGGACCGTCCCGTCTTCTTTTTAAATGGATTAAAGCTCACTTTCACTGAAAGCGGGTCACAAGGAGGCTTCTCCATATTGGACACACCTGTTAAATGAAACAGACTGATTTATGGCTCACAGCAGCAGCACTCCAAGTGCCAAGTCACATGCAACTGAACAGTGATTTTATATATATATATATATATATATATATATACACACACACTGTATATATAATATTATCGCAGCAGTTTAAAGTCAAGCAAGGTAATACATTAAGAAAGAGGACACTGAGAAGAGATATTCAGGGGAAGTGATGTATGGTGCAGTAATCATTTTGTTCCAAGAATCACAAGACAGCTTTCACTTCCAAAGAGGAAGAGCTACATATAAAAGTGTAACTGTGGCACTAAATTGGAAGCACACATTCTGATATGGTGTCATTGATCAATGTGATTTCCAGGCAGTGCGGACAAGCTCTTAATATTGTGAGCACCGGAAGTAAAGGATCTCTAATAAAGGATGCTAACAATCAAAAGCCCCCTTCAATAGCAAGAGATAGAATGGTCCTCCTGGTCAAATCGTTTCCCTCTATGACACATGATGATCCCTCGCAGTGTGTGAGCGTGCATATTTTATGGTCACTTTTGTGCTTATGTACTTTACTGGACAAATTTGATATCAACACAATGTGTAAAATACCACAAAAGGAAATATAGCCTATTTAAGGCATTAAGGTATAGAAAACTACGGTCACTAAAACTGATTACTTATGAACCAACTTAATAGAAACACACAAGAAAGGAAAAGAAAGGATTTGGTAAACCAGTACATATCAGTGGACAAGTGGACAAGACTAAAGCAGTTTAAGATTTATGGGATGGGCAGCCGACCAGCTCATCAGCTCTGTAAGTGAAGTATATTACATGAAGCTATGATCTTGCAAGTGAGAAGGCCTTCATTTCCCTGGGGAGCATACATGTTTCCCACACAGCCATGGTATACACCATGCTACAGGATCAAATCAATACCAAGATACAGCAGTGAAAGTCAGTAGCAAGGATGTGAATTCATCAGAGCTGAATCGTGTTAACTTCCTACAGCACAAAGAAAATGCTGTACTGCAAAATACACCACTTTTCCAGGTTATTTGTCACACCAAGCTGAAACTAATGCAGTCCAATACAACTGAACCTGCTTTAGAGAGGTGTTGATTCACCGTTAGGGTAATTTTGGTGGCTATAGTTTGCGATGCTGATGAATAAAATTACATTGAATTATACTGAGAGATATTTCTAATATTTTATCCACTCAATTTATATCAATGAGAGGAGCGTAATAGAGCTTCCAAAATGACCATAAACTTAAATCACCACACCTCTCTAACAGTTTTCAACAAAAACCTTCATGATTGTAGGATTTATTGCAGGGATATAATATATATATATATATATATAAACTGGCAACTTAGTATTTATTTTATTTAGAAGTATCCCTTTATCCATCATGACCCAAATTGTTTAACACAAATCAATGTGTGAGCTACAAATGGATTAAATCTAAATCTCAGCGTACACAATGACAGAGTGTACACAGATCTGTTTGTGTCCATACATGAATGCAATATGTTTGCATATGAGGCCTTAAAGTGTGTGATAGTCACATGGCCGGCCACACACACACACACACACACACACACACACACAGGAGGAGAGGCTTACGGTAACACTGCAGATGGAGTTAATCCTCTTCTTCCTCATTGAGATTATTGCTTCTCTCAAGGTCTTGTTCAGACTACCCTGCCACCTCCCCTCCCCTAAGCCTCCCAAATAACTTCCCTGAATGCAGGTCAGGAGTTGTGTAGAAAGAATACCCATTAACAAATCCTGAGGCAGCAGTCACCTCAATTCCTTCACTGAGACAAAAAGCAGATACAGGACCCCCGCAGTGAGGTGCTACAGTAGCTTTGAGACAAATAAACACCCCATTAATAGAGGAGGGGTCATGGTGTTTAAATTGTTGTTGCCAAGTAGAGTAAGCCATGAAAAGGGCCATGGCTAATCAAAAATCTTGGTAATTGGAAAAAAGCCACAATATAAGAATCATGGCACAAGCAATGCTACCAATGTTATTAACAAGACTGACATATGTATTGCCTGGTTATCTCACACTAATTCAACTGGAAAATTCTTAAATTGTAACTGATGTAAATAAAAATAATTTCAGTGACCACATCTAATATTTATGATGCTGATACAAGTGTATATTGAAGAGAGCTTGGCAAGCTTCTCTCACCAGATTGTTGAGGCCACCCAATGTGTGATTGGCATTGTAGAGCGAGTAGGTCAGCTGGTACACCCCATCGTTGGTCTCACTGTTTCCATAGAAACCCACTCCTACAGCAGAACTGTGAAAAAAAGAGAGATTCAGATTTAATGAATAAATAAACATAATTAATACCCTGTTTGTTTTATCATGGTACTTCTTGATAAGGGACAGCATGTGGTTATTAGAAGACAAGTAAGAAGACAAAGAAATGTTATTCATAATTTCCCAAAGGGAAGACATTGAAGCATTAGGGGGAATATGTATCATGTTTTTTTTGTAATCTTCTTCTTAGCCTCAAACCTTTTGGTTATTTATAGAACGAAACATGCTACTAGCAACTGCAAAATGTTCAACAAATTTATAGATAAATGAAGGCATCTTTGGTTCGACATACAATAAGTTGTAAAAAAGATTAGTAACTTTTGTATTTGTCAGATGTCTTGATAAAGTTTAGTCTTAGATCATCTTTTCTCCTGTGCTTTTTCCACTCATCTCTTACTCTTTGCTGCCATATGGGCTGGGATGTACTGGTGTTGACATGTGAAAGAGATTTTTTGTGTCGTATTTCTTCCTTTAAAATCCCCCCTCCACCCTTTATTACTTCCATCCGTTTAACCATTTTTACTCACACAGATTCTGAGCTAAACATATCAAACCCTCCATTTTCAGCAGAAACTTTGAATTTGTTATCCCATTCAACCAACCACATCAGAATTCTATTTGACATCCGAAAATGTATCTGAGTGGAATACACAGCATCCCTATTTCCCACCTTCCTGCAGCCAGACCATGCATAGCCTCTGTAATAGGGAGGATTAATGTCCTAACCCCCAGAGTCAGTGTACCCTTACTGCTAGCAGTCCACAGTGACATGAGCAATGATACAATTTCATAATATTTGATTGCATTAAAGCAACTCTACGCAAAGGTTGCAGGTTACTAACACGTTCAACTGCATTTAGGGGCATTTTCCATAGCTCATGGAGCTCATCAATCAAGTTTCAGATAGCAGGAAGTCAGAGTGGGATTGCTGTTGCTCAGGGATACAATATGTACACACAAACACAAAAAGGAAACACCATCTGTGCTGCAAAACTAAAAAAAAAAAAATCATACAATAGCCAAGTAGACACATGGCCAGGTTAACACCATGATCCTCCGCAGCCAGACAAAGATTAGTTAAGTTAGTTAAGTGCAAAGAGAAGATGTGGAGTTTTATTTTTGGAATTTAATACATCCTGTGAGGGTGTGTGATATGTCACTGAGTGCCTATGTGCATAAGGTGTGCATTTTCTTTTGTGTCTATTAGCATCCTGCCACAGTAACCTTGTAAGCAAAATGAAAACCATTGCATGTAACCATTGCATGTGTCTCATCTATTAAACTAGATTAATCTGGTTAAGCTTAGGGCCACTGAGGGCATTCTCTCATTCTTCAAAAAAGTCTGAGCAAAAAAATATTCAATTACAGTAATCTTTACAACTAAAAAATGATTAGCTGTGGTTAAAATACTTTATTCAGCTGTAAAAGAAAATTTGCTTTACTCTTTTTAAGACCTTTTTGTTTCAGTTGATCTGCATTGACCTGCACAATGAGCTCTTCACCAACCCTGTAGCAAACTTAGTGATATGTCAGCAACAATGACCCACCAACAACAGTAATGTAATAACACAGGACATCATGGGTTTAGCCTCCAGAGAAGCATTAGTATTTTTGTGGCTGAAAAAAGGCTGTCTGCAGCTGGATGTGTTAGCAACACAATAAACAATAGGACTAGAGCATGTATGGATTCCAGGATATTTTGTGCCTTTATTCCTCCGAGGATAGATCACTTCACAGACCGTGATGACTGGACGATTGCATCTTAGTATTCAAAACATGTGAGCACAATAAATGGCCCCACTGGATGAACAGGTAATAACCGATAAATGCCTTGATTCTGTGGAGACTAGTGTATTGCTGCTATAATAAATTGTATCAGGTTTAACAGAAACAGACACAGGCAGAAAGGATTTTTAGATTATTAGATTTGTTTGCTATCTTTAACCTTAATTTACCCCCATTCATTCTCTTGGGGTCAGAAATAATGATTTAACCCTCTTATTATGTTAAGGTTCAATTTGACCCATTTGCGTTTTAGTGTTGACCAAAATACTGGTTAACCTATCTTTTTCTTAATGAAATTGTATGACATTTTCTCATTTAGGGTCATGAACTTGTTCATAAAATCTGGACACACTGATGTGTAGTGGAATGTCTGTTCAATGTCATTTTGACCCGGAGACTTTCAACACCCATTTAGAACCAGGTGTGTGTGTGTGTGTGTGTGTGTGTGTGTGTGTGTGTGTGTGTGTGTGTGTGTGTGTGTGTGTGTGTGTGTGTGTGTAAAGGAGGAGGTGCTTTCTCGCGCTTGTCCTCTTCTCTGTTGTAATGTCATCTCTTTGACACAAACACTACAAAATGAGCTCCAAAAGGTTTGCAACTGAAAAAGTTTTAGCACAGATTTTTGATGGTAATAGTGATGTAGAAGAAGAGATTTCAGAGTCAGAGGATCTTTCAGAGACCGAGAACAATGCTATTGACGATCCGGATTGTGAATTTTCCTATGATGAAGAGGATTCAGGGGACTAGTCTGGTGTAGTCTCTACATTAGCTGAAAACAATGGGCAGCAATCATCCTCAACATGGACAGCTAAAGATGGTAACATAAAATGGTCAACATCACCACACAGACTGACTGATTTTCTGCCACACTAGTTGATGATATTCAATCACCATTTCATCTCTTCATATCCCAACCAACAGATAGGATCATGGTGGACATGATCAACTTGTAGGGGAGGTGTGTATTTCAAGAGAAATGGAAGCCACTGGATCAGATTGACTTGCATGCATACATTGAAATCCTAGTCCTGCTGCGTCCTGCTGCGTCCTGCTGCGTCCTGCTGCGTCCTGCTGCGTCCTGCTGCGTCCTGCTGCGTCCTGCTGCGTCCGCAGCATCCACCCACGCTCTGCAGCGCCACGTTACATCCCGCAACACCCTGCTGTGATGTTCATACGCACAGAGTAGTAAGGATCCGGTATTGGAGACTACACTACGCAGTATGACACACTGTGCCCTGCTATGACATGAACTTCCATGACTACCTCGAAGTCACGGTTCCATTATCTCTAATGTGACTATTGTTTGCCACTGTTCATCACATCAGCAACCGGCCCTGTCAGACACCGCCTACCAAGAGTCTGGGTCTGCCGAGGTTTCTTCCTAAAAGGGAGTTTTTCCTTGCCACTGTCGCAACAGCCACTGATACTGCTTGCTCTTGGGGGAATTACTGTAATTATTGGGGTTTTGGAATTTATAGAGTGTGGTCTAGACCTACTCTATCTGTAAAGTGTCTCGAGATAACTCTCGTTATGATTTGATACTATAAATCAAATTGAATTGAATAGTATTAGCTGGAGTGTACAAGTCAAAGGGAGAAGCAATTGCCAGTCTGTGGAATGACGAGAGTGGAAGGCCAATATTTCTAACAACAATGTCTTTGGAGTCAATTCATACGAAAGCTTGGGTGTTCCACAACACTAGAGCTGGTCGACGTGAAAGAGACAAACTAGCTGAGATCAGAGATGTAGGGGATAAATGGGTCAACATTTTACTTGTCTTGTACAATCCTGGTCCCGATGTCACTGTAGATGAACACCTTGTTCCATTCAGGGGGCCCTGTCCCTTCTGACAGTACATGCCCAACAAGCCTGCCAAGTATGGCATCAAAATATGGGCATCCTAGGATGCCGAATCTAGCTATGCATGGAATATGCAAGTGTATACCGGAAATATTTTCACTAAATAATTGGTAAAAACAGTTTTGGGGGAAAAAATGTTTGTGATGAGGAACAAAAGTTAGTTTTGAGTGTATTTACACTGTACAGGTCATTTTGACCCGTAACATCATCAATGTAATTTTTTTTCAACATAATACAAGGGCTAGAGAGGTAACCTCGTGAGACCGTCCTGATCTCGCGAGCTCCAGTTTTCCACTCGCAGATCAGTCTGGCATCTTGAGGCAGAGAAAATTTGGAGCCGTTAGCCAAACGACCGGGCCAATCAGCGTTGGTTTTGAGGTGGGTTAGGTGGTGATAGACCGATGGTTTATCCAATCAGCTAACCAGTATTATCAGCCAGCGGTTGCCCTAATTCTGTTAGCCGCTCGCTAATGCTTTTTTTCTCTTGGATCCTTCTTTTGGAATATGGTCCGGGAACCTGACCATCTGGCGGAGTCAGGTTACTAGAGAGGTGCAGCAGCTCTTAAATCCTTTTTCTATTTGAGTTCTGCAATGCAGCTGAGATGTACTTCTTCTGGAGTTTAATGTTGAATTGAAAGCTGGAATAAATTAATGGGGTAATCACGATAAACAATTAGATATTTCTTAAATAACAGTTCTACACAATTTTAGCTATAGAAGTCCCATGGTTCAGCATAACAAAAAACTAAAGTATGTACAGTTGTGTGCAAGATAATTTCTACTTTATATGCATCTCTTTGTGTTTCTGTACAAGCTGTCTTTGTTCCAGTCGAGCATAAAAGCCATCAAAAATGTGTAAGAAGCACATTTTCAATCAAGCTACTAGCTACAACATAAAACTTCCATCAATAATAATGCCAGTCAATAGGTATCAAACATTAAAAACATGTCAAAAGGAACAACTTCATAATCTCAACCCAAAATGCTGTTATCAGCAAGTTTCAAGTTTATTTCATTTATATAGAACAAAGTGCTTCACAAAGACATACATGTATGTATACAAGCATAAAGACATGTATGTGTTGTGGAAATAAAACACAATTGAAATGGAAATTGAAAAAAATTAATTTAAACCCAACGAAATATAAAAACAGAAAATAAGGTTAAACACAGTTAAAACAGAGAACAAAAAGTGTTTGTTAAGGTGCATCTTAAAAGCATAAACTGACTCATCTAATTGCCTCTGGCAGGATATTTCAGAACCAAGGAGTTGCTAAAGAAAAAGTCCTGTCCCCAGGCCTTTTTTTGTTTCCATGCATGGGGCACAGTCAACATGCCATTGTGGGTGGATCTGAGGGGTCTGGTGGTGTTGTAAGGGATGAGGAGTTCTGAGAGATATGTAGGGGATAGACCATGGAAAGATTTGTAGACAATTAGAAGGATTTTGAAATGTATCCTACAATGAACGGGGAGCCAGTGTAAGTATAGGGGTGATGTGTCTTGTTTCTTTGACCTTGCTAATTACTTACCCTCAGGCCACTATGATCCTAAACAAGGACAGGTTTTGTATTGTATGTCTTGGAGACTGTTTTGTAACTGAGTTATATTGGCTTGATTTTGGGAACGGGAAGGATAAGAGGATATGAGTTTAGATGATTCTTCCCAATGTGAGCATGTAAAGACAAGAAAAGAAAAGAAATAGACCTAAAATCCTGACTGGAATTTTTCTAAAATAGGGTTTTATTTCAAAAAGGACAGAACCGGATTAAAAACAACCTTTCCTCAAACCTTAGATAAGAAAGAATGTTTAGAAATTGGCCTTAAATTATTTGGAATTGCTGGGTCAAGCTTTTTAAGGAGTGGCATAACTACCTGTACACGTGGCTAGAGAACTGTTAAAAACAATCAGTAAGGACCAACTGCTTCAAATGACTAGGAGAATTTTTTGAGTCAAGTAAACTTATTTTGAGAGGGGAGCAGGCACAACTTAAAACAAAACCTAACCTGTAACATAAAGACTGTCTACTAATTTCTGGCTAGATTATCTAATTGGATGCTATGTATAGTTGTGGAGGTGGGCGTGGTCTGCAATCAGCTGCAGTGGAGAGATGTGTGTGGATAGAGCAGGAGAGCACTGCCAGGTGAGTCGATTGTCTCACTGTTCGTTGCTGTGCTAATTGCTCTCCCTTTATATGCAGTAGCCGGGCCATTGGAGGTGCACGGTTTATAGTTGTAAAGTTGTGTTAAGTGTGAGCAGTCAGAGAAAATAAATACTATTGGCCTGTAAATTGTCTGTCTGCTGTGGTCTGTGCTGAGGTTACCCAGGGTGGCAGCAAATTTTGCTACAATAGTAGCAGTAGATTGTTTGTTTTTATAATTTGTTGAGCTGATAAATAATTACAGCTGTAATAATGTCCCTTATAACAAACTTCTACAGAGAAAGATGAGAGCTCTGGGTAGAGACTAGATAACAGAGCGTCTATGCTAAACAGCATCATGCCGTCACTTAACAACATAACAGGCCTTGTGTGCTGCAGCAGTGGTTTGGTATGGACACAGAAAGCTAACAAAGTTAAAACTCAACACTAAGATACATGTCACAAGTTTGAGCGGATATATACGCAAATTCAATCAAGCCTTTTTAAAGACATTTGTTCTTCATTTCAGACAGGATCATTTTTCTCAAAGTATATTAAATCATAAACAAAAGTACAATTATGTCTGGCAACGTGGCTCTGGATGTTTTTATGAAAAGCTCCCTGTTTGTTCATGCTTGCATAAATTGGCAGTGCAATCAAGATACTAACAGAATAGAGAACCTACTTTGCAGACCTGCTCCACCACCACAATCCCCCCTGTAACCACCGCTCCTCTGACGCAAACCTCCTCTCCCCACCACTCAGGACCAAGCACCATACCTGGGGTGACAGAGCTTTCACCATTGCAGCCCCCTCCCTCTGGAACTCCCTACCCATACACATCCGTGACTGACACATTCAAATCACTCATCAAAACACACCTCTTAAGATTAGCCTTCCACATACACATAATAGTCATACATATTCTCCACTGATAGCGACTGGTTTGTTTGTTTGAATTGCTTTTAAAAAAGGTCCCATGACATGGTGCTCTTTGGATGCTTTTATATAGACCTTAGTGGTCCCTTAGCCTTGGTGCAGAATTACAGCCACTAGAGCCAGTCCCACAATGAGCTTGCCTTTGTATGTGCCATTTCTGTGTCTGTAGCTATTGAGGAGAAGAGGGGCGGGGGGGGGGCCTTGACCAACTGCCACTTTGCTCGTTTGAAAGCCATGATGTCTCTCTCTCATGGGTGGGCCAAATTCTCTGGGCGGGCAAAGCAGAGAAAGGGGAGGTAACCTTGCTCCTTATGACCTCATAAGGAGCAAGATTCCAGATCGGCCCATCTGAGCCTTCATTTTCTCAAAAGGCAGAGCATGATACCCAGGGCTCGGTTTACACCTATCGCCATTTCTAGCCACAGCGGGACCATAGGCCGGCTGGGGGAACTCATATTAATGTTAAAAAACCTCACAAAGTGAAATGTTCATGCCATGGGATCTTTGATCGGTTTGTTTTATGTGTTGGTTTTTATTGCTTCATCTGTTTTTAATGTGCTAAATATGATGGTTTTACTGTAAAGTGTCTTTGAGTACCATGTAAAGTGCTATATAAATAAAATGTATTTATATATTATTATTATTATTATTATTATTATTACAACCTGTGGCAATATGATAGTGTTTTTTTTATGATACATATATATGATACAGTGTGAGTACGTCAAATTATCAATGGAGAAAGCACAAGACAATATGATATAAAAGCACAGTATTAAAAGGCCAAATCTAAGGCTGCAGCATTATACTGTAATTTGGTAGAGCATTTCAATGGACCAAGCTGAGCAAACAGCAGTCAAAGTTTTGGCGGCGTAGTAAACTAAAGAGTCAGCTGAGGGAATTAGCGGTCCGATCATCTAGCTGTCAGCTGATCGGGGGCCCTGCTGATGATGTGGTTTGTCAAAAATACAGCAACTTAACTTATTTGTGTTCTTCCGAAAGAAAGAGTTGAAACTCTGTTAAAAGCAGGTAGTTAAGCCACACATTAACACACCACACTTTGTTATAACCTACCATACTTAAAACTTTGTATGGAATAAACAGCAGATAGATCCAAGTCATTTGACTCATATTTAAATTTGAGCACTATTACCTTTGACAGTACAAAGCTTTGTTCAACTTAGCCTCGCATACTGATCCAACATTAGTATCTGTGAGTTGAGTATCACAACAAGAAACTCGATGGTATTATTTGACCATTAAGACTTACCATATAATGAGGCCTGTGATGACAGCAGACCAAGTGAGGCAGCAGGTATCAGGTCTTTTGGTGTCTTCATCTAAGTCCCTGCGGCAGCAACACAAGCAGACCAGGCATACTGTCAGAACCAGCAGGCTCAGACCCAGACCCACTGCACCAACACATGCTAGAAATATCAGAGACTGGGGCAGGAGAGTGGAGAGAGAAAAGAGGCAAAGCATTCCATCAGTTAAAGGCATGACTAAGAATCTTTCAGCAGATTATATCTACAAATATCTTTCAAGAGGCAGACAGCTGTTATGTGTGGTCGTGAGAAGTCAGGCTGTGTGACCCCATCACCTGAAATGTTGCCAGCCTGAGTGAAAACAACACACCAGTATCAAACAACACTCATGTGTAAAGATATGGTTGAGGCTAGCATGCAGCTACCTCATACATTGATCAACATCATCACCGCTGACTGATGCCTACAGCAAAGGGAATAGAAACATAAAAGTTTGAGGTCATGGGGCGAAGAAAGCCCACAGAGAATGCAGATTTTTCTGCCACAGCAGAACTTGGACTGTAGGGGGAAAACAGAAATGATCCAAGGCTGCAGTAGGGGAGAATCATGTGACACAATGGCTTTCATTAAGTCTTGTGATTTCTGAATGTACAAAATATGTAAAGCCTGAAGGATGGAAAGAAACACTGATGTAGAGAATGTAGAAAATGCTGTTTGGACACACAACACTCTGTACTTAGACTATTTTATGATAAATCCCATTGGATTTATTTTATTCTCTGCAAAGCTGTTACTTTACTCACTACATAGTGAGTGGCCATATGACAATCACTACAAAGTGAGTAAAGAAATACAAAGTTGGCAGTATTCTCCAAGGCAGAGAAAAAGAGCATTGTTTATTTGCATCAGATTATCAGAATAGTTATTGCTTTACACCAATACAATCCGGTTTGTTTTCTTACAGACATGTCATATGGCCATTTAGTTTAGAAGCTTAATAGCGTTGATCATCTCTAGGAACTGTGGGTTCAGACTCAACACATTAAGCTTTAGGTTAGTTTAAAGGCAAGAGAAGAGCATGACCTTGATTTTACTTGCAAATAATTTGCACTCAACTTTTAGTGCTCACAAGTTCAGAAAGTCTGGGTCTGCCGGAGTAAGCAGAGCTAGTCATTGACTACAATGTCTGTGACTAATTATTCCATTTGGATGACATTGACACAGGGACAGAATTTAAATCATATTCTTTTGCATATTCTATGCAGAGTCCATTGTTATAAATGTTTCAAGTTATGTTGTGTTGAGCCCTATTTTGCCCTTAGTTTCACTAATCAGGTAGGTTAGCCATCAGTGGATTTCAATTAGAAATGATAGAAGACATTCAAGCTGAGGTTGCTAATCATTGGTTTTTGAGGACACTGTTGATGAGCCAAGATTTATAGTGTGTGTGATGTCTACTGTGGTTTCAAAACTAGTTAGATTTCCTGTCACTATAACTTAGTTCAGGCCCTTCATCCGCACAATACTGCTAGTTCCACTCTCTCATCTAATTTTCCAATCCATTGTTTTGTAATTAGACATGCAGGCACTTCAATTTCCACTGGCTGCAAAGCCATAACAAGGCAAAGGATGCATGAGAGCGAGGAGAAACAGAGAGACAGAAAACAACTACAGTATATGCAGTCATTGAGCGGAAGGTGATTGATCTTTTATCTTCCCAAAAGGATTTTTGTATAAAGTAGGTTTACATATGTATGCCTGTCTAATGTAATTAAACAGGAAACAACAAGCTTTAGGACAAGTGTCTGTAGCTGCTCTCCACTTTCTTCTTTCCTCAAAACACAAAGGTTGAGCATGTCAAGTGAAGAACATGAGTTATTTTCAGGCTTGAGGCGCTGTGTGAGCCCTATAGACTACCAACAGTCTGTGGGATATCACCATGGCACTCTTCACTCCTCACTGACTGGTGCTCAGCTGAGCTAGTGTGACACAGCTGGGATTCAATGACCCACATGGACCTTGCTACATGGAGAGAAAGGGACACAAACTTCTGAAAGCACTCAAACAAGCATAAAATAATGCACTACAACACTGATGGATTGAGAGTTAAAGTTAATATTATTGTACAATAAGAGAAAACCCACAAAATGACAAAACCTAGATGTAAGGCAAACTAAATAATTTCTTTCTGATCATGGAGACAGAAAATGCTTAAAATATAGTGTCCTCAGAAAAAGACCATGATTGTCTTAAGAGAGTATAGGCTGAAAGTCATATCATCAGAATGATCAATAACAAATAATAAAGGCTACATGTAGACCGGACACATGGCATCTCTCCGACCTTTTCAAGTCTTTACTATACACCATGTAATTTCATACAACAGTAGTCTTCAGTTTACAGAGGAGTCAAGTGAGCAGAGTATCAGCTCAAAACTTGAATAAATGATAAAACAATGTTTCATGCAAGTTTACTTTCACACTTGCATAATGGCTTTAATATTCATAAATGGCCTGAGGCAGTGCCACATGGATGCGCACTTACACAAAGACACATACAAACATGAATAAACTCATTCCTTGGGGAGGATTGTTTTTAAATATAGCCCAGACGATAATGGGTGTAGTAAGTCTTTCCAAGGTGAAAAGGAGATCAGTATGCAAGGTTATCCTCGTACAGTAAACCAATATGTCCACAATTTTTCTAACTTAGATTTAGAAACAGTATTATCTATCACGCAACAAATTAACACAACGCTTTTATTTTGTTGAAAAAAAATGCATTGTTAATGGTTTGGCTCACATGAACTTCCTTAGTGATTTGTAATTAAATTGACACCTGTCAAACTATGCTGATGTGATATAATGTGCCTTATTTGTATTGCAATACACTGTGTGAAAATAAATCCTTTTCTATATAATAAGTTCTTTGTGGAAAAACAACAAACCAAGTCAATAGACAAAAGGGAAGAAAGCAAAGTCCATAACATAAAAGGCATATAACGATAATAATCAAGTGATTTATTGCAGATGGAAATCTATGGCAACAACCGAGCATGAACATCCCATATTTTATTTTATTTTCCCATCACACAGCCTATTTTATTTATAATGACTCTGGCCCTGCTGCCCACAGTCAGTCCCCATCAATAAACATGGCAGTTTGGGACATTTGCATGGTCTCAAATGGCCATAAATGCACTCTGGGGAAATTGAAATACTTAATTTGAAAAAAAGAAGAAGAAGAAAAAAAAAAAAGATTCTTTTTACACTGGGAAAAATAGGTCTCATACAATTCAATTTCCCCATAAAAACAAAATGGATTGGGAAAAGAGCAAAACACAACAATCTCTTACAGGGAATGTGTTGTTTGTTTGTAGTGTTAGAATGAGCAGTCACGAAAAAGTGGATGAAGTTGTGGTATGAAGCTGTGTTCAGCTTGTGTAAAAACAAAGGATTTGTTGTGTACTGTATTTTCAGCAGTAGGTACACACTTACATGGATAAAGACATATACAGTAGATGTTGTTTACTACCAGAAATATTTCATAGCCCAGTTAATACAGGTCATGTGTCATGTGAGAACTGCAGTACAGGATTGGCTCTTACACTTCCTGACATTGGGAAAAACACAGGTAGCTACACTGATGCATAACACAACGGTTTGTCTAAAACTACTTTTTGTTTAAATGTACATTTAATAAAATATGTTCTTTAACATGGTCAGTGGACCACGGGAGCTCTGATTTTTCTGGTGAAATTCTTCTGAAACTACGTGCGCTTTTACGCGCAAGTACAATTACCAACCTGCTGATAGCTCGCTTCCTCCGGTGTGAAAGTGTTGTCGACCGACTGGAAAAAGAAATTGAAGTGAGGGAAATTGTGCAGCCAGTATGTCCACCACGGAGCAACGTAATCAAGCCTTGCAGTGGCCATTCCTACTTGAGAAGTCAATCCACCGAACCACTGACTGCACGCTTCCTTTTATGACCAAGCTCAAATATCCCCAGGATTCATGAAAAAAAAAAAGTAAAACATAAAATAAACGCAACTACAGCGGAGGTTACAACCACCACAGAACAAGATGAAGTTCTTCTTTTGCCATTAAATCATCAGAACAAGGCAGAAAAGCACTACTTCCCACTCCGGTTCCCATAGTTCTGTGTGAACTGTTGAGGTGCGCAACTACTATAAAATACAGCTTCAGTGCAGGCCAAGCGTTTGTATCCGAAGCACGGGATTGAGTGACGATATGAACCTGCCTCCTTAAACAGAGAAGGCGTGACAACCACTTCTCAGTCAAGTAGGCCAAGATATACTTTATGAAAAGTAAACAATAATATACCCCTGCACTGAAAACAATGCATGGGGAGAATATCTCAACAAAATTGCAAACATTTTTAAAAAAATGATCCAACACTGAACTTGCTGATAACACAAAACGGTATAGATGTCAATGACCGGTGCCCACTGCTCCAAATATGATTGTTTTTAACGAGGAAACTCAAAATGTTGATTACACAATAAAACTGAGATACAAAAAAATAAAATGAAAATGCTCTGCACCCTGGCCTCGACTTGCAGCTACTGCGTTTGGCTTTAAGATGCAGGGGTAGGCTATTTAGTGCACTATTTATGACTTCTGCTGTTAATGTCTGACCTCTTGTGGACAATGAGGCGCACTGAGGTGAACAGTAATGAGCATGTTAATGAGATGCTGCAGACAGTGGTACAGTATGTTGGCTTTAATGCTTTATTTACAGTGTGATGTTTTTTTCAGCTGTGAAAGTTTAATTTATACCTGTATCAGAATCAACACATTAACTGTAATAAACGTGTAGGAGTTTGTTTTAGTGTCTTGTGCAGAAACACATTTAAAAAGGGAACTACGCCCATTATCAAAATTCATACATGTTACAAACATTCCTATGGTCTATTACAGTAAAAAAAATATTAGTTAACCTGAACAACTCTCTCCCAAATCCAAAAACTAGGGTGCTAAACTCAAATTTGTGAACTCATAGACAAGGAATTGGGAAAGAGAATGTTCTGGGTATATCAGTACATCAAAACAAATATTATGTGGGTCCACAAAATCAGTCTCCCATTCATTGTCTATGGAGCAACTCCAGACTTTATACTTAATGACATCACATCAAGTTTGAGACTTACTTTTCTGTTATTTGGAATCAAGAGAGAGTAGCTTATGTTCACAAATATTGAATTAACTTTCTATGCCAAATAAAAATAAAAATAACATATTGGAATTTATAATGTAGGTGGTGTTCCGCTTTAACTCACTTTTACAATAAATGTAGGCACATGTGGCACTTAAATAAACAAACTTTTTTTGTTGGTACAAAGGCATGGTGGCACAGTATAAGGCACAGTATAACTCAGTAACATTAATCTAAAATAAAGTATCACTATGTAAAATTGGGCAGCAAGGTATACAGATGGTCATAGCTGTAGAGACTCTCCAAGTGCAGTAGAGCTGTACAGCAGGAGAGAGTGGTACTATAGGATGTTGGCCTACTATATACTGTATATAAATGCCTAGGAGTTGGGTCATAAAACCCATCATTAGGTATGCTACTAACAGGCAGAAAATGAAAAATGGATGCAAATACAAGCACATCAAACATCAAGTCAAATTCTTGATACCATACATGTTTGAGATTTGAAAGTAACACTTGACAAAAACATTTGAATTACACAACAATATACTTTTTTGTGCTTTTTTGGTCAAATTCCCCAAAAACAGTGGAGCGTAAACGTCAGTATTTTATATAAAAAAGATTGTAAATTACTATTTTATCACCAACTTTCTGTAAATGGTTGTTCCCATTTATATTGATTGGGAATAAATAGTAACTTTTGCGACCAGGATTGTAGGCTAACTGTGAAAACATATCACTTCGGTGTGATGACAACATCTGGCCCTGATTGCATTTCCTGTAGGTCTGTTTATTTTTCTGTTCATTATTTAAAATAATAGGTTTGAAACCTCTAGATATACTATATATATATATATATATATATATATATATATATATATATATATATATATATATATATATATATATATATATATATATATATATATATATAGACTTTTGTTTAATCACACTGAGATTCGATAATCATATTAACAATGGAAACCCATGGCAAATACAGCAGATTCAACATACAGTTAGAACAGACCACTAAAATACCAATGCTCAGTAATGTAGATAGCAAGCCCTGGGTAATCACCGAATACAACAAAAATAAAAGTCCACTGGCATATGAAAGGGAAGACTAAAATATGTAATTTAAATTTTGCCCTGAGATGAGATGTTTTATCTACATGGAGCTAAACCATCTTGATATCATATGGCTACTGCTGTAATTATTTGGATTCTTTGATGCACCTCCACAGACAGAGAGCCAGGAGAGTGTGCTCTGAGTCTGAATACTCTGACTAGGTGACACTTGAGATACACTGTATGAATATGAATTCTTGACGGTGCTCTGCATTAACAAACAGTGGGATTTGGTGCCAGGAAACTCTCCGGTGATTGCCGTGCCAATCACTCTGCGTTTAAACCGAAGGACCAATGTATAAAAAGGGAATAACATGAATAAAAGCACCTCTGTCTGTATCAAGCCTTCTTGCCTGCTCTGTTCATTTATTCTTGTTATCTCGGTGCAGACAAAACATGTCAGACCCACAAATCACATTGATGCCAGTGTGAACTTGGACAGTACCCTAAGGATGTAAGTAGTTGAGCCACAAAGACCACTATGGTCTTATTTCTTAATATGTGTTTGCAGTCAGGCCAATTCATGTTCTGTGTCTAATTAAACTCAGCCATGTGAGTGTACCTTTGTAAATCAGTGTGTCAAATATTTCACCAACACTGCTGGGATTTGATTCCTGTAGAGGATTTACTACACATCTGTGCAGTTGTAGTAGCTTACCGTGCTTTGGATTAAAGCCACCCCCGAATTGTGAAATGGTTAAAATGTCTGTGCAACACATCCCTACACACACAATGAAGCTGAACCATCAGGTGGCAGCCCAGCACTTTTCTGTAATCCTGAGAACCTCATGCTTCTACTGTACACTGACCAATGGTGTCCTCTGGTTGTGTATCTGTGAAAAACAAAATCTCAACCCAGAGCTCCTTTGTGCATAATACTGTCCATGAAGTCCAGACCTAATCTTATTGAACTCTGGTTTATAGATCAGATCCACTACTCTCTTGCAATAATCTCTAAGGTTAGCAGTTTGGGCATTGATGTTACAGGAAATACATATCAACGAAGGACTTTGAAGTCAAGTAACTTAGACTGCTTCAAAGTGGGCAGTGAAAGAATAAAGTCATGTAGTGAGTGACAAGTCTCAAGGTCAGCAGTGCTCCGACAGCTCTATTGGAATGTTTTATAGAACATAAAAAAAAAACTGCTGAATTTCAAATTCTGGGTCAAATATCCCTTTAGGAGCAGGTGATACTCAAATAATGATTTCTGTGGGAAGTCACATTTCACCCGGAGCTGACCGGAACCACCTTGAGAATAAAGTCACACCCCTGACTTGAATTACAGAAAAGTGCTTTTGAACTTTCCCATAAACCTGTATTTTTTCCATAATGTGTAGAATGATAAATGCATGAGATGCCTTGACACACCCAAACACAACATGGCTATGTGCGGTAGTTTGCAGACGCTATTATCATGAAAGAAAAATACACTCCACACAGTTCTTGTTATATAGTTGTTGCTTCTTAATCATCATGTGCTCAAGTGTCCTCAACAAGCACTGGATTTACCTCCTGATTGACTGTCTCCATAACAATCATAGGGGTGATTGGTTCATTTAAAAGTGTTTTGAAGAGCCTCGTGTCTACTTCCTATACTACTGGGCTCCTTCCAAGCCATAATAGTTACTGCTCAGTGGCATGTGGAAATGTGTTGTATTGAACTTTTCCTCCTTCATGGTTATTGCTTTTTTGAATTTGTGACTCAAATCCCCTTGCTCTATTTTGAGTGATTTATACATAGGAATGAAGATTTATGCCAGAGAGCTCAATGTGCCGGTATTATCCAATCAAACTGGGCTGCTCAGCGGCTCCTGAGATTACATTAAAGTGTAATATCAATGCAGCAATCCTCGGGATATTGCCACTTTGAAATACCCAGTGTCCCTCCGATGCTAGTGGCATGTTATGATCAAGGGGATTTGTGTATTTAGGTAATGTTTCATGTAAGAGATTGCTTCAGTAAATCAATGAATAGTTGCCTACTATGTTTAATTTTTTTTCTCAAGGATTGGATGGAGAGAACAAAAAAAGTCAAAGCATTGCAGGTGACCTTAAAATAAACAAATAAAAGCAATGGTAATAACAACATTACAATCTCTCTCTGTCTTCATGTAAATTAAATAGAACAGAGTCCCTGTGTGGTGTCTTCATTGCAAAAGAAAATACATTTATTTATTTTAATGTCTCACCTTAGGTTTCTTTAGACATCATAAACATATTTTATTGTTCTAAAAGCTTGCAATATTGACATGGGCCGCTGTCTCCAAACAGTGACAAAATGACCAAGGCTCAGCAAGTAGTGTGAAGGTGCTACTGAGGCTGAATATAAACACCTCTAAACCATGTAACCTCAGAACGTTCTTGCTCCAGGGGGTTCTTTAACGACAAAAGGTGATGGGCCTGTGTGCTGATGCCAGTCTATGGCCAAAACATGTACACCTTTTACTAACTGTACAATGTGCAAATGCTTGGGCTCCAAATGAAACCTCTAGTGTGCAAAGCATTCAGCATGGTCCCCCGAGATCTTCCTCCACTGACGTGCGCGTGTTGTCTGTATATTCTAATCTGCATGGTTGTTCAACTTTGTGTGTGCATTTCAAATGAGAAACTCACAGCAACTTTGATGTCATACTATTACTTTATACAGCTGCCCAGTGCTATGGGGGCTATTCATGCAGTAATGATTTTTGTGAGGAGAAAAAACTAAACTGACATTGGCACATTTGTCCTTTTTTAATTCCCCTGCAGGAAAATGGCTTTCTTAGCATGCAATTTATCCAATTATGTATTTACAGCAGTGCAAACTCAACCATATGATATAGCCTAAGTCTATTTTTCAGCCTTTGGAGCAAATCCAATCATTCCAAATGGTTGCTGGTGGTAATAATTGCAACAACATTGTATTGATAGTGGATCCATGGAGTGGAAACAAACAAAGCCCATTAGGAAAAGGAGTGGGTACCCTCTGCAGTTGAGGTAAGTAAACGGCCCGGCCTCAGACCCTCTAACCCCCGCCAGTGCTCCTAATACTGTCTCTCTAGCCCTGAAACACCCTCCAGCAAGCTCCCCGGGCCAGCCCCAGGTCCCCTAACCTTCACCTAATACCCCTAATATTAAGTCTTCAGCCCCTGACTAGCCTCCAGCATGCTCCCTGGGCCAAGGCACAAAAATATTTGAAAAAATATATATTTTTCCTATGTGTCAAAACAGAGTACCAGAGGCACAGAAATCTTTGGCAGATTTCTTACGTCTCAGCACATAGTGTGTCAAAACACAACATTAACACTCTGTTTAGTGTGGCCAGCTCACACTCTGCCCACACTTTGTGCCCCAAAGTATGGCGCCCACACGTGCCCCAGATTTCACAACGGTAACATGGCCCACAGTGGGCTGCCCATACAGGGCAGAATTTTCTGCCTGCAGTGTCCCCACACTATTGATCGGAAGCCATTTGGCTGTTTTATTCCTCTCCTGCAGATAGCACCTGTATCCAACTAATCTAAATATCTTGCAGATATGCTTGTAGCCATGCCCTGCATTCTGTTGGTCGTTGATTTCTGCCACCATCTACTTGAAGTATTCAGTGTGAATGATAAATTGTGCTTAATAAGTTTATATTTATCTTGGTTGTTGTTTGATATGTGCATTGTAATACTTTATGCTGTTGGTTTATATAGGAGTGTAACATGAATGGATTCCTGCAAACTGGTGTCTCTTATAGAGGGCTAAAATGTATATTGGCTAAAGGGAAGTCTTCTTGCCCCCCTCATTTGTATAATTATTCCCCTCTAATAAATTCCTTTCACATTCACCTTTTCTCCACATACTTCATATTCAGCTACACATTGGAGACATATTTCAATTCAAAGTAACATGTGACAGCTTGCTTTACTATTCTTCCTATCATAATTACATCTTCTGTTGAGCTCCTGTTCTACAGTTTAAGTTACTGCTACACTGAGCCGCACTCATTGCAAACCTTAAGCTTATTTCCATGAGCGGATGGTCATCTGCTGCTTATCAATGCCACGTAACATTTCATAGAGAGAGATTATCAGCTCCTAGCTACAATTTTTTATGACTTTAATATGCTTAAATTCATAATTATCTGCTACGTAGTCTTAGTCTGGTGGTGCATATCAAGTGGGAAGCACCATTTAGATGTATCTATCTTAATTCATTACACATAGCGCCTTGCTCGTTAGTTAACTACTCATTAGTTTGTGTAAAGTGTTACCTAAATTGACTTTATACCGCATTGATACTCACATATGGGACAACTATTATTCTTTCATTTAAGTGGATTCTGAGAACACATTCTCAGTGCAGCTTGTTGAGGTATATCACACAGAGTTCTGTGCTAATAGAAAAAAAGAGTAAAATTGCCACTTTATAAAGCCGTGGGAAGGCCTGTTAGATTCCTAGCAGACCCACTGTCCTTGTTGATGCCGATGAGTCCTCTTCTAAGAAGAAACTGAGTCAACTTCATCCAAGGCTAACTGCAAAGGGCTATCACAGATAATAGTGTTATCTTTTTGTCAATGACACCTTTCACCCTCAGTCATTTCATACTAACATATTTTTTAAGAATAGATAAAATCACAGAGATCCATTCAGGTTGGCAACTTTTCCAACATCCGCTGTTGAATATCCAAGA
Source organism: Perca flavescens (assembly GCF_004354835.1). NCBI lineage: Eukaryota > Metazoa > Chordata > Actinopteri > Perciformes > Percidae > Perca > Perca flavescens. The sequence goes on from NC_041345.1 coordinate 13,858,292, forward strand.
GTGCTCATGCGTACACTTGAATGCTAAATTAGACAAGGGTACAAATGAGAGCATTTCAGTGGCACATGGGTAATGCATTCCAAACAGCTGACAACCATTACACATAATGGCCCCTGCTAAGGACAAGGCCTCAGATTCATTCTCATGTTAAGTGCCTTGTCTGAGTGACGGATAAGGACTCATTAAAGACTGGTTTGTGATACATGTGACGAACAATACCGGGGACCAAGCATAGGGAATGCAGTGTGAAAGTTAAGGTGATGTGTGAGGGCTGATGCCAGATAAATGTATCCTAATGAATGGAGGGAGTGGTGATGGTGGTGGGGACCCTTGAATCAGTACCACAAGCTGGGGGTGTGATTCTAAAGTAATCCATAGTAGATATGTACTCTCAAAACTGCTGCTATACTTCAATGAATTTAATCACTGAATTTTAAGTAGTTTTGTCAGTGTTTAAAATGCAACGTATTGTATAATTTAAATAGCTAAGAATGCAAATCGATGGAGTGTAAAGTCACTGGGTAATTAGACAGATAGGGTTCCTGGTGGAATAATGTCCAATTGTTTCTCGGATGTGGAGGGAATTTATGAAGCCACAGTCGGGGAAAATTAAACACTATACAGTATGTGGACAATAAATGCCACTTTATTCTGGGACAATACACAAAGGGCATTTGGTGAAAACAGTAAATTTAAACTCCTTGCACATCTTGACTAATCAGGCTAGTCAACATATTGTCCATTAGCCTTGGACATGAAGTGCAAGGTCATAGAAGGCAGACAGCGTTGTCCTGCATGGCATATTTCTACATTCTTGGGCTTTTCACTTCTCTGCAAAGGTTGTACTTTTTGTTTGGCAGTAAAGGAGCTTGAGAGTGGGAGAGATTGATTTAGTGTGCTGCAGCTACATGGGCTGCTTTTGTGTCTGGAGTTGCAATTTAGATTTAGAAGACAGAGGGGCTGCAATCAGGAAGATGTAGTAATCAATTTTTCTTGTTGATGCATGTGCATGTGTGCATGTACATGTAGATGTGTGTGTGTGTGTGTGTGTGTGTGTGTGTGTGTGTGTGTGTGTGTTGTGCTTGTGTGCCCACAGCTGCAGAGAACAGATCTATGGCCAGTGGCAAATGAGAGGAGCCTGTATAATAACCATTCTGGTTCCCTCACAGATACTGGCCTTGCTCTTCATTACATGGCATCACTTTTATTACATGCTGCAGATGTTTTTTTTCTTCATACCTACATCATAGTCATATATATTTTTATTTACCATGGACATAGATTGCTTCCACACAAGCCAACCAATTCAGAATTATTACTTTCTATGAATACAATTCCAACAGCAAAAACAGCTAGATTTCTCTTTTGTCAATGATAGCAAAAACTCTGTTAACACTGGTGGTATCTAATGGATTCCCTTTTTCACTGAATAAAGAAAGGTTTGTCCAGTTTATTAGCCTGAATATTTGCCCTTGTACAGCACAAAGAATGTTTTTAGAACGTTTTGCTGAACCCTTTATTACAGCTTGAGGACAGTTGAGCCAGGTGGGGCTTCATCAGTTTTAAACATCATGTCTGGTTTTGGTGGGCACTGTTTTCACAGAGCGCCATGATTCTGTGAATGAAAGAAGGAAGATAGATGAGCATACACTAAAGAGTTAGTTTTCACCTTGAACACACCATCACTCTTCTTGACTAATTCTTAGGTACAGGCTGTACTTGCAGTCAAAGCACTACTGCCTGACAGAGAGGCACACGGCATGCCTGGCATACAACTAAATGACCAATCACTACATTGGATCGTACAATCCCACGGAGCGTCAAACAGAGCGTCAAGCATAGCTGTGTATTCTTGGGAGGAATTATCAATGTGTCTATGGCAAAATTTAAATAAAAATAGATAATTGGAGAGTTAAAAGGAAGATTTGACCTTCTATGAAACAGCTGAATATGCTGACAAGGCACTGATTTCATTCCTCTTCTTCGAGATGAAGTGTATGCTTCATGTAATGACTACAAAGCACAGGAGAGGCTGGATGGACATGCCTAGTGGAAGTTTCTGGAAGACATTCGGTGGGGGAAGACAGCTACAACCTGGAGTGCTGGCAGCCCCACAGTAGGCCTACATGTCTCTGAGTGAAGAGCAGGTGGCACTGTGAGCCCCAGGCCTGCTATTAATTCATGTAACTTGTCTGTCTGCATACATTATGTGTGTGTGTGCGTCTGACTGTGTGTGTGTGAGTGTGTGTGTGTGTGTGTGTGTGTGTGTTACTGTGTGTGACCAAAAACGCTATAAAATGAACGGCCAAAATTCAATTAAACTCATTTATGCTCTATATGGAAGGGTTAGGGTTTGTCTGGAAGATGAGCCTGTGATGTAAGTGAGAGCACAGTTCTTCCATCTTTACAGCTGTGTTTCAAACAGATGGACTAAAAGCACATACTTCTTATGAAAGTAGGGAACAATATGTATGACCTGTCATATATATGATCTGTCTCAATAGCAGTGTGACATCAGCACCATATTTTTCTCTCAGTGTTCAACACGGTGCCTATTACTGCTCATTTACTCTGTAGGTCTCAGTCACCCTGCTGATGTCCAATCTAATGTGATGGGCAGGGATAAACCACTACAATCTATATAATGCAAGGGCAATAATGTGTTCTCCCATGTGAGGCCCTGAAGCCAAGGCTCCCTCTCTGTCCCTCATTATGGCAGATGTGTGGTATATACAGGGACAGCACAGGACAGGAGTGACACACACAGCACATAAACTGGACCGTGAAATAGACGGGCTGCCTGCAGATTGAGAACGGTGGAGGTAGTTTATTGTGTGTGAGGATGAGATGGGAGGAACTGATTTTCATTTAATGACCAGCTGTGTGATGTGGACTCCTACAGAGCCATCTAAAAACATTGGCATCCACACACTGAGGAGGAGAAAAGGCCCAGGATCAGTATGCCCACCTTCAGCCAGGAATGATAATAAGATTTGGCTCCCACTGACATGAATGCTAAGATTTGTCACTGAAGACAGTTGGGAGCTGCCTTTCAGGTGAAGGATAGAGGGCCTGAAATCTGCTGCGCCCATTCAACCTCACAATGTATCCCAAATCTCTGAGCCCTCATCATAATATAAACACTAGAACACAATTATATGTCATATCAGTATTGATTACCAGTGTTGGTCTTTTATCAAACCTGCCATAACTGATTTGTTTGGTCACTAGGGGGTAGCAGAAACAAGTGACCTGACACTGACATAGCATCACCTTTAATGTTGATATAGCAAACTTGTTAGCAAACAGTTGCTTTTTTAAACACCCAGCAGTTATGGAGCAGCATTAGCAGTCATTTGGAGTCGTGTTTCTTGCCACCTCGCAAATGTCCAATATTCATACTCAGATTTTGGTCTCTACCAACTGCTGAGGAAAATAGCTGTCTCTTCAGCTGCTAAAAGCCCCAGTATGTTCACCAGCTAGTTGCTTAACGTGTCTGTCTGCTGTTTGGTGCTGACCAAGTAGTGTACAGGTTTTTACAGCTTGTTCTTTGAAACAGCTGCCGCTGCAGCTGAAGACGACACTTTGAGAGCGGTAAGAACCAAAACAGTGAAGTTGTGGGCTGGGCAGCTAAACAATCCGCTGAAACTCTATAAAGCTCTGTAAAGTCAAGGGGAGCTGCAGATCCAGGTGATCATTCTAATACAAAACAAATGAGCCTTTTTATAGCTGAAAAAAAATATTGTAAAAGTTATTGGTTTCTACATTGCCCAGAATGCAATTTTGTATCTTTTTTCCTGATGCATCATTGTTTGTTGATAAAAATTCAAGGTCTAGGTCGTGGCAGGGTTTAAGCATTTTTGTACATTTCATGAATTAATTCTGCAAAGCCCTAGTGAAATATGACTGAGTACAACTATTTCCTGAATTGTTACTGACATAGAGTCAGAAGTGCAAATATGTCCCAAAGGATGCATATTGAAATAAATAATAATAAAAACACATTTGTAAACAAACTTATGAACTTACTAGCACAACATGTTCAGAGTTCATTAATTGTACATAATATTTTTAACTGTTTTTGGAGACATTACCCTGCATTGAAGAGATGCTATGACAACTAACCCACCTTAAGACTTAAGTTTTGAATAACTTGTCTGCTATTAAAACTTTAAAAAAAAAAAATCACGGCAGAAAAGTAATGTAATACTAAATATGTATAAATATAAATGTGTATATGAATGTAAAATGTAAATATATAAATATGTAAAACATCAAAGCTTGACATATTGTGCACATTGTTTCCCTCTTCCATAAATTACAGCACTAAAGGGATCAGCAAATACCCCAAAACAGATGAGACTGTTACCTTGATTGTGATTTCCCATCAATCTAAGTGAAGGAGCAGAATTGTCCCTTAACAAGATTACTTTACTTTGGTCTCATGGATTTGAATCTAGAGACAAAGTGATCTGGCATCCGTTCCTTTATTTATATAAAACCTAAATACTTTGTCACCATCACCAGCCACAAACAGACATCTTGATTTTTGATTCTTGATTGATTCTTGCATTACTGCAAGAAGCAATCGCAGGCCTTTACTCTCAATGCGTTTCCTCAATTTGTCATAGCAGAAAGAAGACTGCTCTCCCTCTTCTTCTTTCTGTCTGTCTTTTTCTCACATTTATTCATCTCTCTCCCTCTCCCTCACTTTAAGGCATGTCAACAAAGCCTGTGTGACAATCCCAAAGGTGCATTGTGCAGTGTGCTTCAAGTTTAGCTCAAGAAGCTATTCCATTTGGTAGTCAATTAATGGAATCCCCTCCCCTCTTCCACCTGTGTCTGCTCTGTTCAGCAGGTTAGACTGTGGACTGTCAGGCAGATGCACTGACTGTCACCACAGAATGACAGTGTCCTGACCAGCAAGATTTATTTGAAGCCGACGCCTCCGGGTCTGCCCCGGGGTTGTTGAGGCATGCTGGAGTTTGCCATAGGTGGAGGAGTCCTGTGGTACCTCAGCTCATTTTGATTAATGGACCTCTCTCTGCCCCTGAGTGAGCAATTATCAGAGAGTAGGCAAAGTCGTTCATCACTGTAACTGAGCAGCAGGACTCTTCCACTGTCCAAAGTCACACCTGCAGGGCGAGGGGTCTACATCCACATCTCCCACGTCCTCCTACCCATCAACTAGGATGCTGCCCCATGTTTGACCAGGAGGGTCTGTCTTCAGAGGGTCAGAGAGGTGTAGGCAGGTCTGTACAGCGTGTTACCGGCAGATCAGATTTCCCCACGGTAATTGGTTAGCCTGGGTTCTTTTGCTTTGATCAAATTCAAGCCTGCATGTTACTGTGAGATCAAGTTACTACTCAGTCCTGTGGCACCAAGCCTGGAATTCACTTAGTCTCTGCAAAATGACTGGCACGTGTCGTGAACAACCATTGTCCGTAGCTGTTAGTGGATGTGTTCAGCATACTAACTGTCCTTCACAGACTACAATAATAAATACAGCACTTTATCCTGTATTATGTGAACAATACCTTACATACAGTATAGTATATTGCAATAGATGCTCTTGTAGACACTCCTTAATTTATTGACATGTTTGTTAAGATGTACAATTCCAATCATTTTGATTTTCTATTCCACCTGCATTAACAGACTAAAAAACACATGATCAATGACACTTGATCAACAAATAATGTGCAAGATGCTTGCCCACATCATGGTCAAATCTGTTGAGAACTTCATACTTAGCAGGCTACACGAATGTACAACTTGAGCACAGACCTCCGCCAAGGCTATGCATGTTAACAAAAATAAAAAAGAATTAGTGTATCTGCCACATAATATGGATTGGGTCCAAAATGTAATGGGTTCTTCCTTGGACCGCACTACACCCTTCCACTAAGTTTTATGAAAATCAGGCAAGTAGTTCTTTCGTAATCCTGCTGACAGATAAACACACAAACCGAAAACACAACCTCCTTGGTGGAGGTGAAAAGCATTGACCTTACTATTGTTAGTGTCCATTAGTTTGACTGACAGGTGGCTCCTGAGGGTTTGTTAGTATTCAGTGGACTTCAGTTTTTGTCTAGCTGAACCAACCCTAACTCTTTATTTATGCAGAACTTATTACAACCTGTTCTTAAAATGTGTATGAATGTGCCAAACCTATCTCTGTGTTTATATTTACATCGTTCTAGGCTGTCTTTTTTTTTTTTTACCAATGCAACATCCCAGAATACTTTATACTAACTCTGTATTACTGGGATATTTGTGTTTGAGCTGGTAGACATGTGTTTACAGAACTAGAAGTAATAGGACTGTCATATGCTGGGCCCATTGCAGCACTGTCATTTCTGTTCTACACCAGCAATCCAAAATCCCCTCACCCACTGTTAAAAATGCAATTAACAAAATTGTTGTTCCTCCCAGGGACCAACAATTTACCTGCATCTATTGGTCAATTACCAGTTTGTCTTTAGCCTGACCCCATCCCCTAATGTCTTTGGAGGAAGGCCAGAATCTGATTTCCTTTTAATGCTGTCTAATGGGCTGTCGACCTATACATGCAAACCAAATGAACACAACTCATCCCACCATTGCTATTAGGGCCTTTTTCTATTCATTGATTTCTCTCTTTACTTTTAGCTAATGATTTTCTCCCTCTCTTTTTAGCATGCTGGTGAATCTGTTAAATACTTTTCATTGTAGACTCTACAAAAAATAGGGATTTGGAATGCATATGAAGTACAGAGATTGTGTTTGACCGCCCTGTTATCAAATCACAATGTGTAATGCATCCAAGATGAGCAATGTCTCTGTCACTATTTATATGTATGTATGAGTGTCTCTGTCTTTCCACCTGAGTGGAGAGTGGGCACGGCTGGCATTGTTTCATTTCACCTACGTTTTGAATATTAAGTGGCCATAGACAAATTACATACATGATTTTTAAAGCTGTATTCCTATTTAACTGATTATATTTTTTCTCAAATACCCTGCTACCTTTTTTATAAAATGCTGGTTTCTTATGCATTCATTTTCAGTAGTTTGTATTTGAAGCTAAGCAGTTTAAAGTAAATCATTTAGTGGAGTGTGATCGCTACATAGTTTGTTTCTCCACATGAGTAAAGGCTATCATAAGGAATCTGGTCAAGACATTTGCTGCTATGCACTGGAAATGTTGAAATATGTGTGCTGCCACCTTTTCCGCCCTGCATCTCACTCTCTCCGATATCTCGCTGTCTGCATCTTTTTGCCATTCCCTTGCCCTCCTTTTCAACCATTTCTGCCTGTCTTCTCCATCTCTAGCTCACATCTTTATATCACTTCAATTTTCGCATGGTGAGATGGAAATTGAGTGGGAGGACTGGGTTGCAGGATAAGATGGAGGTCTCAGAGTGGACAAAAATAAAATCCAATTTCAACCAAAAAAAAAACAAACTAATTGCTCCCCACCTCCCAAAACTGCAGCTCTCCTAGCGGTTCCTGCACATCTTCAGCAGGTCTCACCTGCACATCTCCAGAATCTCAAAACCTGACACACAGCAGGAGGGCAAAAATAGAGACCATGCAACAACCCACCTCCACTCTCTCTTAACTGAGATTGGACACACACCATTGCCCTTTTTTACTTTTAAAGTCAATACTCGCTTCATATAGATAAAAGTGTACCAGGTGAAGCTGTGCCACAAAGAATTCTAAACAATTTTATAAGTGAAAAGAGAAAAGCACTTCAAGGGGCTTCATGATGGTTTTTAGACTAAACTAAACTAAACTAAACTTTATGATGGTTTGACTTTGGACAGATGAGGAGCAATACACTCTTTGTCCATCATTACTTTGCACGCAGTAAGCATTGTGTGTCCATAGTGCTAATGATAGAGCAAAGCCTCTTACAGCAGTAATAGGCGTCTCTTAGCCATCAAAACACTATAAACCTCACAAGGCCACGGCTAACTAAGCTGACAGCTCAGTGGGGATGTTGACAGGTGAACAGAGAACTGAGGTCAAAAAAATACAATATGAACATAGCTGCAAAACAAATAAAATAGAAAGGGATTAAGGGTTTGAACCACACGTGTTCTGCTATTTTAGATCTTTGAATCTACAGGGTTATAGTGTGTGAGGATTCTTTGATAGCAGCTTTGTTGAATCAAACTAAGATTTAGTCTTCCGATTATGTCTCTCATGTTGAGTTTTTTTTGTACCACAACCTTCCAGAACGGGAAAAACAGACATCTATAGATATTTCTGGCCAGCCTTATTTTCGGAAGGTGAGCAATAAGGATCCTCCAGAGCTGTAATCTAGTTGACTGACAGCAGCATACAATGCCTTTTCCCAAACACCTAACCAGAAGATATTCAGTAAAGAGAACATAGACAGCGAGCAAGGTGAGAGAAATGCACTCAGCCACAAAGAGATAAGAAAGAGGGAATAAGATGAAAGACAGGAAAGGTTGGGGAAAATCCTCACAAGATCTTACATTTTGTTCTTACGCATTTTTTAGGTAGATCCTTATTTGGGGCCTCACCCGACTTACTATTACTGTTACCATGGTGTGTGCCCACCATAAGCTGGTTGTAAATGAACACATCTTTCAAGACAAGTCCCATAAGAAAAGATATTTAAATATATGGGTTTATTGATTTGTAAAAGTCCACACTGTACAAGAAAAAGACTCAACCCGGTGTTAACAAAATAGGACAAATACAGTAGATACATTCACAAAATACTCTTCTCCAAAACACAATATAGCATAGTTCCTGATCTTTTCCAGCTCAATGCAGCATTTGGAGACAGTTTGTGGAGACATTGTTATCATCTACTCTCTATATATGTCAAGCAAATACGTAGAAAAATCTATACATTGACACCAACATTCAGTTGCATCAAGGTGAGTGAAATATATACAAATTATTTTGGACTCACATGATTTACTGCAGATCTTATAAATGTAGACAAGCAAGCTTTTGCAAGGATAAGGTCAGTCCAAAGATTAAACTAGGCCACGCACCGTATCCTCTGAGTTTGAGAGGGATACAAATTTAAGTTGGAGTGAATGCACTGCAGAGTCCAGAGGGACTGGGAGGAGGAGAAAACAGGAGCAGGGATGGGTAGTCGGAGACACGAATTCAGCACATCATACTCTCCGTGTAGTTAGATTTTCCTCGTAAGACCTCATTCTAAGCGTCTTTGGATGCGGGGACATTTCTCACTCAATCATTAAAATGTCCATAAACTTGCAATTTCATGCAGGATAATAAAAAGGTCTAATTCAGTGGAAGCAAATAGCACCTTGTGTCCTCCGGCACCTCACAAAGAGATATCAGATTGTACGCTGTGTGCAATCAAATAATATTTTTGTTTGCCTCAAAGTGCAAAACAATCTTGCAGACATCTAATGAGTGCTTTGAAGTGCTGCTTGTAAGGCAGCATGAGGCAATTCTTTGACTTGAGCACTTGAGATATCTTCCAGATGTGAAAAATGCAACACCTTAGTTGATGTTAGGGAATCCTGTTTGTGTCTTTGAGAGTTCTGTACTGGAAAGTACAGGTAAATTAGTTGTATTTTTTCCAGATAGATAAGAAATAAATCCATCCACATGAAATGATGAGACTGGAAAGATGGTGTCTTGCGTGTTAAGAAGGGAACTGTCCTTCTCTTTCTCACATGGGTGTGAGCCAGGAATGCTTGTTTTATTCACAGAGCTTTTGTTCAGCCATGTTGGCGGGGATAACCTTAAGGTTAGGTAAGGGCCATTTTTCTGAAAATAGAAAACATACAAATCGTACTTGTAATACCTCTGGCAGTCCATCAGCAAATCATGTTTATACATTATTTACGACTCAATTCAAAACTTCTTATATTCTACCCTATTAGTGATTGTACATTATTTGTCTTCACAGAAACATTTAATGGACTTTGAACTTACAAATCCACATTGGCGCTCTGCAAAAAGCTCCTTTCACACCTCATCTCCATCCTCATTAGACAGCAGCAGATAGCTTGGCTTCACAGCCACTGTGGAAGGATGCAGTCAGACTCTCTTCAATATCTGATGTAAAGGAGAGATATCAAGATTTCACTGACCGTGCTGTTGTCTGCAGGTTATGATGTGGGTCAAACTAGCTCTATGGAATTTCACGCTGCCGTTGTTACAGCTTAGTACATTTAAGGTGTTGTTGCCATTAGAAAACAGCCATTATTTTGTTAACATGGGCATATGAATGTGGTAAAGTAGTGCATAATGCTTGAATAATGAATATACCTTCTGTATAACAGAGAAACCTGATCAGGAGCATACGTTGATAAATCACTTTAATGGACTTAGATTCATGGCATGGTTTTTATTTATATTTTCATTATTTTGAGTGTAATGAAATCCATTACCACAGTCCTGCAATACATCTTATCTTTGTTAACAACTTTTACGAATCCCTCTATGGTCATTGTTGAGGTTGAAGTTAGTGTTGCTATTTTGTTGCACTGGATTGCTGCAGATTGTACAGGTGGACCTGGTAAGAAAGTGAAAACATGGGTCAAAGTGTCCAAGTGCACTATGATGCCGGGTCTCTAGGGGGTGCATGAATTCCAATAAACAGGTGGCACTAGACCAAACTGGGCAAAACGTTGCATGTGTTCACCGTGTACTGTGTTCACCCAAAACCCAACATGCTCCACCACACAACACAGATCACAGTTTTATAAAAGAAAATTCAATGTAAAAAAAAATGAAGTATTTGTATTGTTTTTTTATTTATTAATGACCTGACGTTGTTGACTGTTTCTACTGCTACTATAACTGCACTTGTTGTGCACTGTAGTCTTTGTTTTATTTATTTATATAAATTTAAAGCTATGTGGGTGAAAGGCTAAAGTTAAATAAAAGGCTGCAAGACAGATGGAGAACTGGCCTTCTTGCTGTTGGACTAGTAACAATAGTAGCTGGCTTGCTACGTCTTTTGTTGTTGCACTTGCTTGATGTTTGGCTATGTTAGCAAAGTTTGGGACTCGCTAGTTTTTAATCATAAGTATTGTAATCGTAACAAATTCAATCATACGACAGCGGAGTATAAGGGAATTACACTCTGAAACTGTAGGGGTGCCAAATCGCAAATAAATATGAATATTCCGCAATATTGTTTTGAATGCATGTCTTGTTTTACATGTACTGTATGACTTGCTAGATATACACATTACATGAACACATGTATGGTTGCTAAGGCTGTTGAATGCTGTCCCGTCTAGTTCATACATCAATGTGCATTGCCCTTGTTAATACACCGATAGACATTTTACTTGTTGGATACAGCATGCATGCACACTTTAACTGGAGAGGACGTTTTGATTTTTAAAGCTGATGCATTTATCACATGGCATGTGTACTTCCCCATGCCACAATACAGGCTCACAGCCTCGATCTGTCTACTCCGCATCCACTCTGTCCCACTGAATCCCCATGTCAGACCACAATCCCATTCCTTTTCACTTGGAAAATTGTTCTTAATTAATGCAAACACTCCCCAGACCATCAGTTACAGAAATCTTGAAAGACGTTCGTTCTGCTTCTCCCCCACACTGGCAGCTCAACTTCATGATTGTCTCTCTTCTTCCCAAAATACGTCTAATGCACTGAATGTTTTCTTCTCTCACAATACTCCTCGTAAATCTCTAAACTCTCTCCCTCTTTACTTTTGGTGACTCAACTTCTCTTTGCAGTAAGATTGTCTCTTACAGTTTATCTACCCAGCTCTGTAATTATAAAGCATACTATTACATGACCATATTTCTTTTTCCTTTACTGTGGTACCGTTTGTGAATTCTCTTCCTTTTACAGTATAGGAAACTTCTCCAGTTTTCCAGCTTAGTATTTGTCTTCTGTCCATTCCGTTGTCCCCATTTCCTCATCTAGAAAATCTATGTGCAGACTTTCTCTGCCCTACAGTAGTTGTTATTTTGTTATTTTGTCACCGGATCAGCCTGTGCAGAGTGAACAAGCACTACACTGCTGTTTGTGTCTTGTGTGAAACCAAAAGTCAACGTTGACTTATTTTAACTTATATATGTAAGTTAAAACTTTTTACTAAGAAGACATAAACATGCCGGGACTGATTTCCTCATCTGAGGTGTTTTATTGAGTATATCTTAATGACTCCTTTATGAAACAGAAAAATACAAATGGCAAAGATAGGCTTTGATCTCACAACCTTCAGGCTGTGGGGCAGTTTTTCAATCTTTTAATTAACGTTCAACTTCTTGGAGTCCCTCTGAAGCAGGTTTCAGGTTATTTAATGTATAGATAAATGTATTGAACTATATTAAAAGGTTTAATTGTTAATCACTTATGTCTTGGACAGTGTTTAATCCCCTTAATTGAGAGCGATAGATCAGTGACCCCCTACTACATTTATTGTATAAAATTAAGTTGTATATTAAACTGGGCCTACAGTAATGTGTGGGTGGTCTCAAGCTTTTAAACATAACTTTTTAGTGCATAGAATCCTAAGCTCATAAAATAATAGTTGTTGGCTTTAAAACTAAACATAAATGTGGCAATTCTTAGAATTAACTTAACTTTAGACTCTTGGAGACTACCTTGCCTATGGGGCAGTAAGTCTATCAATGTTTTTTTTTCTTCACAAACAGGCTATTTTTTGTCCAGATTAAAGCAATAGCCCCTCCAAATGTCTGTACCCGTCCCTGTTTAATTTACATACAGTACTTAAATTACTTAACAAACGTATTAACTTATTAACATACTTATTTTAACCCAAACCACAATCTTTTACTAAATCAAAAGAAGTACTTTTGTTGCAATTCACAACGTTACATGTTTAAAACTGCAACCATTTCACATTGTGTGCCGGTTGCTAGTACAGTATGAGCATGTGTAATCTGGAAGAAAATATGTTATTCTGAAACGTAATCGAGAATGCAGTTCAGTTTTATGGGAACACAATTTTTTAGGAGAGATTGTTGTCCTCTGACAGGTCAACTTAAAACAACTTAAGAGGACTTACATACACAGGCCTGTTTTGACCCTTGTTAAACAGAGGGGGGTTATTGTTTTCTGGTTAAATGCATTGAGACTTCTGTTATTGTTGTCAAAATGTCTTGGGATCAAAGAGCTCTTTACCACTGAAATGCACTTATACTATCACTGAAATACACTTGGAAGTGAACAATGCAAATGGCTGGATCTCTTCCATAGTGCTCTTAGCAGGGATTTTAGAGGTCAATGTGGATTAAATAGCTCAAATGAAAAATCTTTTCATTTAGTTACAGTGTAGCTGAAATTGGCATTAATCTAGTCTTCGATGAAACAAAGGACCCAGTTGCATTAAATTCCAACAACATGTGCCAAGACTCTGGAGCTAACATAAAAAATACTGTGCAGCTACATTTCATTTACTTGGTGTTGTTTAATAAATGCATATTTTGGGTTTGGTCACATGACTGTTCACTAGGCATGCTGTTCTGGATCCATCATAGCCTCTAAAACAGATACAAACACTCAGGTTAAGTTTAATTTAGCTGAAGTAAATGTACTGGTAAACTGTATAATAGCATTATGCATAGTAGACTTACGTTGTGCCTCTGATGTTTCCGTTTGTTGGGTGGTAAAAAATGAGACACAGTTCTGTGCCAGGCTGAGGCAGAGGGTACAGAAGGTGTAGCTGCAATCTCCTGAACACAAGCCAGAGCACACATCTACACACATCTGGCAGCAGATGTCACAGCAGTGTTCAGAGCAATATGTCCAGTCTTCACACACACACGAGCAGCCACCAGCCGGTCTGGATTCCTCCTTACTTTGCAAGCAGGAGTTGCAAGGCTTGCAAGACTGTAACCCCATGGGTCTGCCTGTTGAAAACACACACAGACACAGGGAGATAAGATACTGGAGGAAATCACTGTCTGGAAAAATGGTCTCCTTTTCAAGTCCACAATTGGAATTGATGATGTATATACAAAAGGAACTCTGTGGAGAAAAAGCTGCTGATAATTGACTGTCAGCCTGTCCTGAACATTGTACAAGTTCCCTGCTAGCTTGAGTTAAGTCCAAAGTTCTTGCAGTATCTGCAGAAGTTTTTTTCACAGTTTGACTAACTTTAGATAATGCTTGATGCCATACTCTGCCCCCTGAGGTCTTAGTCCAGTCTGCTCCGTCATCTCCCACGTACATGAGACAAGGAATGAAGCAAGCCAGAACAGCTATTCTGCCCTTCATAAAAAAGCATGACACCCTCAAACGTCACTACCAACAGTTATTCTCTATTAACACAAACCCAGAAGGCTCATAACTCCAAATAAACTTTAGTTCAGTTCTGAGCATGAAATTGAACAGAGAGGCTCTTTCTTAGGCCTACTTGTCACAGGGCCTTCAAGATAGAGATGGTGATAAGCAAGGATAATGAGCTATGCAGCATGAATGAGGAAACACTGATTTAATTGCGACAACAGCACTAACTACCCAAGTTTATGAACAAAAGAAAGATACTAATAGTATGCCAGATGTTTGAAACTATTTGGAACAGTAAATTGCTTTTTGTTTTCCTCACAAAAACATGCTTTAAGAGAAATCTGTGCAGATTTTTTTGTAATTATCCTCATTTTACACATTAAATAAATGCTTGAATGAAAGAAACGCATAGAAATGAGAGAGCATTTACTTTGCAAGCTGAAGTTTGGCAACAAATCCTGAATTTCCTGGAGAATGCAGGGGCCTGTTTCACAAAAGCAGAATATATAAATCCAGGATAACTGATAAAGCGAGGCTTGACCTAGTCTAATCTGTGCATTCTGGCTTGGTGCGTTTCACGAAGGCCAAGCCAGGCTGAGGAGGAGCGACTAGGTTGAGTAAGTATTGATCATATATATATTATCTGTGATCTACGTTGCAAGCATGGTTACTAGACATTTGTTGTTTCGTTGTGCTAGCTAGATAGTAAAGCTTTTTTAAGTTAGCATTTAACGGTAGCTATACTGCTAACGTTATCTAAAACTTACTTACTAAGGCCCAATCA
The DNA here is from genome assembly GCF_004354835.1 of Perca flavescens. Classification (NCBI taxonomy): domain Eukaryota; kingdom Metazoa; phylum Chordata; class Actinopteri; order Perciformes; family Percidae; genus Perca; species Perca flavescens. Next base: position 13,873,326 of record NC_041345.1, read on the forward strand.
TGGGAAATGAAGGTCAACCTGGGAGGAAGGCTGCGGTTCCCCCAGGTTGTCCAGACAACCCTGAGGCCAGATGTGGTACTGTGGTCTGAAGAGTCAAAGAAGATCATCCTCATAGAACTTACAGTCCCATGGGAAGAGGGGTGTGAACAGGCATTTGAAAGGAAGAGCGCCAAATACCAAGACCTTCTGTATGATTGTAGGGGGAAAGGATGGCAGGCATGGCTGTTCCCGGTCGAGGTTGGCTGTAGAGGATTTCCTGCTCAGTCAGTGTGGAGAATGCTGACAGCCATTGGAATGACAGGGAAGGAGAGAAAGAAAGCAGCTTGCAGGATGGGGGAGGCAGCGGAAAGAGCCTCTTGCTGGGTATGGAACAGGAGGGAGGAGTTGAGCTGGAAGCCAGGAGGGGAATATGGGCAGTGACTTGGCCACCATTGCCGACCCACCATCGGGAGGGTGTTGCGGATAAGGGTTGAAACACCCAATGAACGATGGGTACCGCCTGACGACATCAACCCCTCCTGGCCAAGGCTACATTCACTTAAAGTGAATGAAGGTGAGAAGCATTTTCGGATGTATTTGTAAACTTACTGAGCTAATTTACCATGGGAATCATGTATTCTTCGTGAGGCCTTACTCAATGGAGCTGTATTAATTATCGTCTTCTCTATGTAGAGACCTGCAGGACCCGAGCAGAGCTACGATGCTCTTCCAGGTAACCTTAGGTTAGTAACGTAGCTATATGGTCTATTAGGAAAAATGATTATCCAGCTAACTAATAATTGTTGTGGTTGCTATTGGCCTGATAATACACAATGCTAGGGTATTGGTTATACAATACAATGTAGAAGCTGTGAATGTAATATATTATATATAGAGTTCGACACATAGATAATGTTCCATCTGTACACACTGTTTCTTCTTTCTTTGCACTACCTTAAGATGGCAGATAACGGACGTATTTTTTGTATTTTTTAGCACTGTAAATGTCAACAATATTTAGAATTAATGCATAGTGTTACTACTGTCCAAACTATGTACTTTAACTAACACACAAGGCCTTGACAAATACTTTGCTTAGTGATCCTTATGGTTTGATGTGATGTGCATGTGTCCTGGTGGCTGGCCATATCTTACTTTACACATATACTGTAGTCAACGTGGAGGTAGGAATCTAGAAAGTGTGATCAATAATATTCCAGAAATAAGTGTTCCAGTAGTGTTAAGGAAAGCTAGAAAAATGTATCTAGAGTGCAGGCTTTATTACAATTATTTATTATTGAGCTAATTTCAAACACTTTTTATCATCCAATAAGGTACTTCTAGCTTTACAATAAGAAGTCAAGGAAGTGAAGAACTACAGCCACATCCCAGCCCTTCAGAGATCTTTCCTGCAGAAAAGGCTGTCGTCCAGACTGGAGTGGTGGGCCATCAGTGAGCTCAGGAGACCAGATGATCCCAGGCGTCCAGGAGTTGTGTGTGATATTCCTGCACCACCCTCAGACGTGTTGTTGCAGACACAAGTCAGCAGAGAAATACAGCTTGCCTTAGGTGAAACTGAATATGTGAAATATATACATAACCCAATTACTCAGTATGTTTGTGTATTGTTGGTGATGAAAAACTGACCCTGACCTGTGATGTACTGCAAATAATGACTGACACTGAGTTCCAGCTTCTTCTACCACCGGGGACCCAGCTAAATATGTTCAAATATCCATTATGTATGTTAAGTTTTATATTGGACTAAAAATAAAGCATTATAATAGTCTCAACCTTATTTCCTGTTTTATATAATGAACCAAATAGACAAGGGTGAATGTAAAAAAATGTTTTAATATATTATGTGCATTTTAAAATATAATTACAGTAAGACAATGTAAACAAATTAAATTACAGGACAGTATACTAGTAGGATATATTGACATACAATGGACTAAGAAACTACAAGTAAACCAATGAAAACTTAAGAAAAGGGTTATTGTAAGTGTTAATTGAGTATCTGAGCAAAATATGATCAATACATACGCTATTGGTCTATACCCTGGCTGTTTGAAGCCTTCGCACACAGTGTTTCCTCCACAGAGAGACCGAAGGCTCCTCTCCCTCTGCTACTCCCACATCCTCCTGGTTGGTCTGCCTGCTGCCTGATGTGAGCTGTGATAGAAAATTATAACAAAGTTTCTTACACAAATCAAATGGTAACAAAGTTCTTACTGATAACTGAGGCTTCCAAGGTTGTGTGATTTACAATTAAAATAACTTGCTTTTAAGTAGCCATTAGCAAATGTGTAGGCTTTAAAAACACTATGAGCATTTTCCTTATGCTGACCTGCTTGCAAATGCAACAGAAGACATATAATTAGAGTTAGGATAGCCAGTCTTTGTCATAACTAGGAAAGTACAGATGAGCACAAAACTATAAAGATGAACCAGTTAAGCAGTGCTAACACTGCATTTGTACTGTACAGTATGTATCGACCTCTAGATATAATACATTATATTCACAGCTTCTACATTGTACAACTTAACCAATACCCTAGCATTGTGTTTTATCAGGCCAATAGCAACCACAACAATTATTAGTTAGCTGAATAATCATTTTTCCTAATAGACCATAATATAGCTACGTTACTAACCTAAGGTTACCTGGGAGAGCATCGTAGCTCTGCTCGGGTCCTGCAGGTCTCTACAGAGAGAAGACAATAATTAATACAGCTCCATTGAGTAAGGCCTCACGAAGAATACATGATTCCCATGGTAAATTAGCTCAGTAAGGTAGCCGGTGGCTACAAGTTTTAGATAACGTTAGCAGTATAGCTAACGTTAAATTCTAACTTAAAAAAGCTTTACTAGCTAGCTAGCTAGTAACTTAAAGGAGAATTCCGGTTGATTTCAACCCGTAGCTCTGTTGTTTGTAAATCAGGAGTACTGTCAGTAGCGAGAAAAACGAAAACAAACGGTGCCGCCTACACCGAGTTATCCTCCTGCTAGATTTTGCACCCAACAGTCTTAAACAAGGCTTAAACAGGGCAAGTTTTAAACGTGTTTTTAGCCTCTAAACGTGTTTGAAATGCCATTACTAGTGCTTATCCATGTGCAGTTATTCCTTACGAGGGAACACAGCGAATTTGACGGCAGTAGATGTGACAGAAAGGCATAAAAGTTGTGTTAATCCTTACCTCTGTTTATGTACTGCTTTCCGGTCAAGTCCTCAACAATCGAGTGCCGATCTCATACAATCCAATAATCCAAAATGTTTTTTTTCCAAAAAAAAAACGATTTGCCGAGGTCCTGTCCATAGTAATGAGCATGTATCAACAGGCTGTAACCTGACACCGCAGTGAAGCAGAGCTGACCTACAGTTCAAGAGTTCAGGAGCTCATTTGCATAGGTAACCTAGCAACGGCGAGCCTGCCTGTCAGCAGAAGCAGGGAGGAGCTCACAGAGCTGGCAGACGGAGCTTGGAGTTAGATCAGGACTAATATCAGAAAATGGTTCGAGTTTGTGCCTTTCCAAATTGCGGCAACCAAATGAAGAGATATTTGATTGAATTCATTGGTTAGACGTGGGAAAAAGCTTACGTCATATGTAGACGGTGCATATACCAAAACAAAGGCTATTTTCCTACTCCTTATTGTGGTGCATATATAAGATATCCTGCCTGATAAATCTTTACTACTTTTATCTACGGTGAACGTGCATTTCCGCAACAGTAACACAATGGAGCCCTTGGTTTTGGTGTCGTCACTAGATGAAGCCGCAATCTTGTAGTATTTATTTTGTAGGCGATTTACTCTTTTATGCAAATGTGACTCTTGTATAAGCACTACATATATATTCTTTCTTCTTAAGTAATATACACGCATACATGTCTTGTGTAACCTACCGGAATTCGCTGATAAATTTGTAGCAAAGGTTGAACTGTTAGATTTGAGCAAGGTGTGGTAAAAACATAAAAAATAAATCCCCTAACCCTTTGAGACCGCAGACCCCATCCCCTATCTGTAAGATACGTGGCCACATCAAACACAGCACACGTAAACTCCAGCCCACAATTACCCCTCCTGTTTAAAGTCACAGGTACATTGAAACAGGTTTGATGAACTTCTTATGCTAAACATGAACAGTGTTACAAAACCCCCTAGAACTAGGTCTCACCCAGCTATCAAATTCTGAAATAACACACCAACCTGGTTGGAGTAACAGACTATAAGCTGAACAGTCAGCATCCATCATGTTCTTTCAGTCTGGCTAAATGTTAACAAACATAGACTATAAACTGAACAGCCAGCATTTATCATGTACTTTCAGTACGGCTAAATGTTCCTTTAAAGCTTGGCTCCAACACTTACATACAGTGTCCTCAAGTCAAACTTGGTACAGTAGCCCAGATACCGCTAGTCCACAGCTGCTGGGTCCGCCAGCCTTGGCCCCGCAGCTGGCTCCAGCACCAGACGCGAAGTCCCCCCGACGTTCTCTGGCTCCGTCGTCGGCAACAGGCACGATGCGGAGTGGCCCGTGTGGATGTTGCGTCGTCCTCCATATCCAACTCCCGACAGAAAACGCCCGCATCTGTGGCTGTAGTTGGTAGGTGAACTCTCTCCCTCCGTGGGTCATTCTCAGGGTGGTCGGGCAGATAAGCGAGTCTCAGATGCCTTTAGCATGTAGCTTGTGTTGTGCCCCTTCAAGCTCCAGATGCCGCTGGATCAGAATGTACCGCAGTCAGGTTGCATCAGATCACATACTGTAATTTCCTGCATTTCAGGCTCTGCCCCGATGTGTTGCGTCAAGGCATTCATTTCCACTAGGGCTCCCCTCACTGTGTCGTAGACCACCGATTCAAGCACACTTCGTTGCTCCTCCAAGACCCAAGCGATCAAGTCCTCCATGTTCGGGACTGCGCTAGCATCAGTTGCTATGTTAGCCACCGCTCTGTTAGCCACCGCCATGTTAACAGACTTCTCTGTCCGAGCAGATAGTTTAGACCGTCTTCAACTGTCTTTGAAAACGGATCGCTTCTTTCCAAATACCAATGATCCTGTGATTAAAAAGTCTCTCCAGGAAACAGATTGTCTTTATATTTTTACTTACATTTTGTATTCTCACAGGAGCTATACTCATCACGGTTAATCAAGGACAGAGAACAGACTACATCTGTTCACATGGCAGCTCTCCTGATGTTTTATTATTTCCCTTCCTTCTCCTCTCTGTCATTCTGTCTCTTTCTCTCTTTCACCCTCTTCCTCTTTTTTAGACACACACACACACACACACACACACACACACACACACACACACACACACACACACACACACACACACACACACATTCCTATGTGCTACCCATAACACAAATGTCAGCACACTGAGTTTGACAAGTGAACGACAGTGAAGCGGATTTGACCTTGCCGGCTCTGAGAGTGAAGTGACAGTAATAAAAGGTGTTAGTGAGCTATTGTTGGCCCTAGGGCATCTATTAATGAATGACATGAAACAGCCATGAGATTCTAGGACAGGCATTGAAGGAGCAATGATGGAGGACAGGTGACAGCAACCCACACACGGCCCTCACCTGTGATGAGCTCAGACAGCACCTCGCAAAGGGTTCACATTTATACTTTCCATGGCATGTACTCAGACAACTGCATCCATACACTGATGTACACACAAGCATGCAAGCAATATAAGGAGCCAAAACACAACCACCTACAAACACTCTCCGTCTGAAGACATTCCGTCAAAACCTTGTGTTTACTGTAGAAATAATCACCAGCTATTCCATTACATTATTCATGGGTTAAGCAGACCTCTCTGCACCTGAGGGCAACTTACATTTTTTTCACCTCCCACTCACTCTGACTCTCATACCCGGATCATGCACTGATACAAACCCCAGCGACAATTCAGCTTAATCCCCAGCTTCCCCTGCTGCAGTGCATCCTGTTAGAGAATTGTTGGCAATGAGGCTATTTCAGGGATCTTATATATATATTCATATTATAATCATCTTATATTCAACACACTAAAAGTATAGCACAATTTTGGGTTCAGTCCCTCCAGCCGAATTTGTTGGTCTTTTGAACTGATATCGGGGATAATTATAGATAATGAATTGATAGGGGTGATATGTGTCAGACCACTAATGGAATGCAGTACTTACCCTCCGTAATCCCTTTGTGCCCTTCACTTAGTGTCAGGATAATTAGATTACTGCTGCTGATACTTTCTTTTCTAGCAGACACCAGCATATACACACACACACACACACACACACACACACACACCTATATAATGGACTTGGATGAACTTGTCAACACATTTGGATGCATGGAAATACTGTAGTACACATGTGGGGGGAGACTAGTTTGGATGTAGAATGTAGTATGAAATGTTGATAAAAATGTATTTTTCATGATGTGGAGATTTTGACACATAGTAGTGCTGTGAATCAAGGTTTTTATTTTAATTTTATTTCTTTAGTGGGTCCAATTTTATTTTCTGAAGCGTAAGAAAGCTTTTTTGCACACCTCTTTTGTCGGGCAGGTGCGTAGGATATGATCAAAAGTGGCAGATCAAAATTTTTAGAGAAAATCCCGCACACCGACCATTACGCAAGCAATAATTTATTTAGAAGAAAAATACAACGTTTCGGTCTCAGACCTTCATCAGGTAAATTTACACTTAATTTCTGAAGCGTGCATGTGCTTGAAGAGGCAGATGCATGCGCACGAGCATGCCGGCAATGCAACATCCTGCAGTCCGTTTCATCCTATTCATGCTAAGTAAATTGACAGCACAAGAAATATGCTTACAAATTTAAAAAATCTTTACACTAAACTGAAAAAGGCTGCAATTTTGTTCATTTTACAGGAAAAAAACCCACTGTTATTAGATGAGGGGCCTACTTTCAAAATAATGAAGTGTTTAATGCAGGACACTTTTTTCACGTTTTGGTCAATTTAGAGATATTGGTCTATTTTGCATCCATGTCTTCTTTTACTCTTATTGAAATAAACTTCAAAATTAGATGGTATTTGTTTTAGGCTGCATCTGTAGATTTCTTCTAAATTAATCTACATATTTAAACCTAACATTTAAGGAGGAAAGACTCTTAACTCATTAACTGGGAAAGCTCCGTGCTGATATGTTTTAGTTATTTTGTTTATTCTGTTCACCTGCAGTGCCTTGTCAAATGTATGCAAATTAGCACATTTTAATTACGCCTAATTTGCATATCAATGTGGCGATTGTGATGACGTTATTTGACACAGATTTTAATGTCGCTGTTCACCTGGAGTGTCTCCATTAAGTACGGAACATTAGCCTGTAGGTCCATGATGCCTCAGCTAAACCTTATCTAACTTAATACATAAGCTAGTAGCTCATGCATGTTAGCAAGTTAACTATTTGTTTTGTCTTTTGGGTAATTAGCTGTAGGCTAAACTCAAGGCACTGGCAAGCCAAGAACAACTTTCAGAGGTAGGAGCTGGAAGGGACTGCTGTCTGCCTGCCTGCCTCTCTGTGTGTGTCTGTGTGCACTGCTGACGAGGTGACGCATCGCAGAGAGACAGAGTATGATTCAATATAACGATGCATGCTTTCCCTTTGCAATTTCAAAAGGTTTCCCAGGTTAGCTGCATAGCTGCTAGCTGGTATAGAAAAGAAACCGAGTGGTAGCCACTTTCACCGGTCAATTAAGTTTAAAATGATGCATGTTGAAAAGCTTTTGTTGGCAAACATATACTTCGAAATTATACTACAAAACTAGATAAATGTTACAGTTTATTTTTCAACATCAGCGAAATGGTTTTGGAAACAGTCTGTGTGTAGTGATCTTACCCTGCTTTTCACCGTCTCTTAACACAACAACAATATGATGCTCTTGCAGGCAGCCAAATGTGAAAGGTCACCTACCGGCAGCAGCGCAGATAGACGAGGCTACCAACTTTACTTCTTTATTATTACTTTTAAACATTTTTTATTCTCAAGTAAGTGATTCACACCTTCATTTTTAAATGTAAATGTGTAATTTTACGAAGCATTGATAATTTAAATGGCCACTCAAAAGGGCACTTTGGACATTCGTAAGCAAAGGGGCAGGTGCTGCACGTGACAGTTCTAAGGAGTAAGAGGCATCATGAAAAATTACACGTTAGATTGTTGCAATTAAAGTTCTATCACTTCAGCACTGGGCCCAACAGTCCACAATGTTCTTCCACAAACTACCTTGGGAGGATGACTCAAGATAAGCAATGAGGTTAAACAGTAAAAACAGTGAGAGATTTACTGAACCTGTTGGAGAAGATACGGCAGCGCTGGGTGATATATGGCGGCGATGAGGGCACACTGCGTAACAGGCAACTCCAGCATTTCATCAGGATTGGCAAGACACTCATATTTTACCCTAGCCATTGCCCAAGGGCTCTGCTCCAGCACCCCACATCTCTACATCACTCCTATCGACTGGATGGGAAGCAAGATCTAATTGGCAGATAGCATGTCACCTTCAGGGGTGACACAGAAAAGAAAAAGAGGAGAAGAGAGGAAAAAGATGTTAGCAGGGAGGAGCTTGGATCGGTAAAAGAACTTGTGTGAATTTATTTTAGTTATTTTAAGAACTACTCTAATGGGTGGACTGCCATTCAATTTTGTACAGATATCCATGGTATCCATATCCCCTGACTTTTTTATCTAGTGTCACCAGCAGGTCAGTTGTTCTACTTGATGGATTGGCACCAATGTTAGACATTCATGGATCCATGTTTTCCTAATGACTTGGATGATTTTCTGTCTTCCATGTAAAAAGTCAGTAAGGATAGAACCAGCTCTATTTTGACCACATCTGCCATTGTACCAAATGCCGTCTTATTTGTGACGCCTCACAAAGGAGATAAGGGCACACACTCTGACGTTACAAGCCAAAAAATGTTTTCCCCATCTACATAACAACACTGAATACAAAGTTTCTGAAAATCTTCACCGTGGAAGTTTTCCAAAAGATCTGTGTTCAGTGACCTAAAACGCAGTTTGTGTGTTGACGAAAGACCAAAACACAGAAAAAGCTAGGTTTCAAATAATACCAATAATATGTGTGGACTAGGCCTTACACTGTTAAACACTGTTGACCTTCACTTAGATGAGCTTCTCTTTAACCAATGTGCAGCTTCGTCGGACCATATGATGGTTTAGTGCCTTACTAAATGGTACCTTGTGAAAGTAGTACTTCCTCATGTAGACCTCCAGCCTGTCTAGAGATTTGAATGAGCAATCTTTCCAGAAGGCTGTTTCTTTAACTTTTATGCTACTACCATCCAAGGACAGACTTGCCATCTGGAGTTGTGGAGGACCTTTGGGCCATTGCTGACTCCAGCACCACTGATATGAAAACATTAAATAGCCCATTCTGTTTGGCTAGCCTGATTTAGACTGGCCCGCTGGGTCCAAAGAGGTGCCTGTGTCCAGAGGTCATCAATTCATACCATCTCTGGAGTCGCGTTTTTCTTTGCTGTCACCTTTAATTTGGTGCGTGGTTCTACTCGTAGATGGTTAACACATACAGATTACCGTTTTGATTTTTAATTTAAATATCACATTGCATGTAAAATACAAACATAATTTTAAAGATTCTTATATATCTTAGAAGAGAGATGTCCCTTTAACATGTGAGATCAAGGCTATGGATCTTTTTCAGAATTTATCTTGCAGTTGTTCTCGATAAGATAATTTAGTGACTGTTGACCAGGGAGTTTTCGCTTCAAATGTTTACGACAGTGATTTACCTTTTTAAGCATACAGTGTATTAATGTGTCATTTATCAGCTCAGCTCAGTCAACAACTTCTCCCCCTGTTTGCCAGCTGGAGACCACCAGCATTTCCATCATCACCTGTGAAGTATAAGGTGGAGTTGATACTGAGCTGGCTGCAATGGAGAGGTGCCATGACAGGCTTTTCATAATGACTGATGTCATCTGTGACACTTTCATTTACTGTTCAAAGTGATGGACAAATGCCCAGAGTGTGCCAAGAGACCGTGTCATCAAGATGTCTTTTTGAAGAAGTGTTTCTGGCACTTGACAAGCTAGCGGGGTGTTTCTGTCTCTTTCTTGCACACAGTGAGTCTAGGAGATCGATTATGATTGGTTTCTCAGCAAGTAGTCAAGCTGTAAGATTGACTTGGTAATGTGTGTTGACATGGAGATCAACTGAGCCGACTCAAGCAGCTGGTATTAATGAAGCACAAAATAACAACTGTTTGGTAGCTGGTGGCTGCACAAATCCTCATTCCCTCTCATTAAGCAAAACACCCACTCATGGCTGCCCTGGTATGGCAACAAACTGGTCATTTGTACCAAACTAGCCCTGACTCGTGTGTTGTTATGGCAATTAAATGATCCAGTGTCATGCTTATAGTCAAGCCTCAACCTTTGCTTGTGACTTTGAATGTACACAGTGTAAACATTTTACTAAGAAATTGAACCTTCAGAACATTGCCTTTTTTTCGTCTTTTAATGAGTGAATTACTTAAAATTGACTTTTATTGTTCTATGTAATACAATAGTCCAGATTTTTAACCTTCATAATAAACTAATGCAGGTGTTAGGGGACACATTGCAAAAACAACTTAAAAAAGAGCAAACTAATGAAGCTGTCAGCAGGGTGAATGCCTTTGTATTGTTTTCTACATTAGAGGTACTAAGAAGCATGAAATAAATTTAAAGAAAGACATGCTACTGCTAACTTCACTGTCGGTGTTTGTGTAGACTACAGTGCTGGAGCTCGCTTGGCATCCAGCGCTTTCTCTCGCCCATTCATCAAAAGGACCAGTGCTCTTGTGAGTGAGAAGATTTATACACCACAGAAGAGAGGTGGAGAATTAGCTTAGATTTATGAGCAGAGACTGCAATGGCAAGGCACTGGCAGCTGCTACTTGACATTTGAAATAGAGAATGTGGAAGAAAATTGGTGGCAGGGGAAACAGGAAATTGGAACAACAGAGAGGTGGAGAGGGGCTGAGAAATGAATGAGACATGAGCAGGTCCAGGATTTTAAAAAAAAGTATGTTATTGGGAAAGCTAATTTGTAGTAAATAAGGCGAGTATTCAATCACATCAGTATATTAACTTATCAACATGAGTGCCAATTCATTTTAGATTTTTTTAAATGTGTCAGCAGATATTATTTTTATTACAGGTGAATGGAACTTTAATGTTAAGCATTATGTTTGACACTGAATAGCATGGCCTATTTATTCTCAATGTGAGAGGGTTAGTGATGTAGATCCCACTGAGAATGTATTTTTGGTGGAGATCCAAAGGCAGTGGGGTGAACCACCCTAGACCTGAAAAACACTTGATAATCTTAGCCGTAAAAACTAGTGTTGCCTGAGTGAGTGACTAAAATACAGCTTTCAAAGCACCAGTTCAGCATCCTTCCTTCTCCTCTCTCCACTGTCACATTGCTGTTGATAACATGGTCCCACAACACAGTTGCAGACAGCAAAAGAAAGCATTGTAAAGCTTTTTCAGTGGGTCTGTATTTGGGAAAAAATGGAAACAATGGAAAGCCACAAAAGGATGTACAAGCAATGCAATAGGTAAACTAAATTTTAACCAACAAGCTATTCTCTATTCATATTCTTTTTATTTTTTTTATTCAACCTTTGTTTGTTAGTCGATTGTGAACAAATTCTCATTTGCAACAATGACCTGTCACACAGTTCACATTCATACCTGGAAGCTGCCCAATACACAGTCTGATCTGCTGGCTGCTGAGCAGTTCCACTGGAGTGGTGTTTTTTTTTACTTCTAGGATATGCTTGCTTGCATACATAGGTATGTTAACCTACAGTACCTCAAAATTGTACTTAAGCTCAGTACTTGACGACAGCGTCAAAAGAGAATCCACAATGAGTTTGAATTGATCTGGTTCCAAATCTCAGTAATGCAAATGGCGGAGTGTGCTGCTATCTCACTCCCTGCAGGAAACGGATGGTCTACACCACAGTGGGAGGCTGCCCTTCTCACCTGGGTTTAGAAAGCATGCTGGGATGGCTGGGAGATCAGACAGAGGTGACAAAAAGCATAGAGAGGGCTTTTTGGCCAAGCAGTCACATCCACTCAAGGTGAACTGTCGAGAGGTGACACAGAGAACCACAGAGCACGGTGGGTGCTTGGCCTTGCGGCACGCAATCGCATCCAAACTGAATCCAAATCTGACTCATGGCGTCAGTGTTCAGGTTCCATTAGTCTACCTGTGGCCTGCACTCTACCCACTGACTTCATCATGATTCCCCCATATCCTTTTAGCCAGCTGTGAGCACCAAAACAGTGATGGCTGGTCTTGGTTGGGGACAGTCCCCGTCAACGCTAGTCAGACTCGTCTTGGCTGGATGGAAAGAGCCCTAGGAGCAGGCTAGCTGGCATTAGTCCATGGTTCTTTACCGCCTGAGAGTTTTTGCAGCCAAGTGGGATGTTAGGGCTGACGGGGCTGGAGCTGAACAGGCTGAGAGCCATGAGAATGTCTTCCTCATTGCAGATCAGCTCCTCCTGTCTGATGCTCTCTTAAGCAGATCAGAAAGAAGGCAAAAAAGAGCATCCTTTTTGGCATTTGTATAGTGTGTGTGAAAATGTGCCCATTCTTGTGATATGTAACCATAAAGGAGTGTGTTTGGTCACACACAGATTATTTCATGATTTACTGATTCTAGGCCAAATCTCTCTATACTATATATTTTTAACCTGAAAACCTTTCTGATTTGATGAGGAGACATTCAAATTTAAATTCATGAGATGACAAACTATTTTACCCTAAAGAAGAAGAAGCAACAAAAATTTCAGAGGTTTGGTAGCTCAGTCACTCTAAAGTCTCACGAGATAGTCAGAAACTTAAGTCAATACAGACCTGTGAGGACAGGTCAGGATCCGAATTTATCCAGCAAACGTCAATCAGACTGCATAAATCTTTTTATTCTATTTGATTTATTGATTCAATTAATTACCTACACTTTACCTAATCATTACTGGATCTTTTTAGTGGAATTACTTGGGGATGACATCATCTGAGGCAGTCTCTCTTAAAACCAAATAAAACTTTTTTTATGGGTTGCCGTGTACTGTCTGTGTGTATGTATAAAATAAAGGAAAGGCAAACATGAAATGATGAAGATAAAGCTGTTTCTGATCTGTTTGACTACGATCCCTTGGCAGTAGTAAACCCCCAAGATGAAACATAAAGACTTTGTGTTTGGGCAGAAATAAGGGCTCAGTTGTAGGCTATTGAGGCTGCTGAAGCCCGAAGGCATTCTTCCTGGAGGTTTGGAGACTGACTGTATGGACTGATGGAGGCTGTTGCATCAACAGGTGATAATCTCTAACTCCCCTCTCTTACTGCCTGGGGGGGAAAAAATACTGTATGTGAACCTGAAATGCGCTCAGTCTATTCAATCCGAGACCGTCGTAAAAAAGACAACCACGGGCTGGCTCAGTGTTTAATGTTTAATGGATTTAAAGGACATGATTGCCTGTTGGCACTGTATCAAATTTATGGAGCAGCCTTATTTAGTGCCAGGATAAAATGTTCGGCTCCATACTACTAATGACAAAAATGACCTCCATCATAAGTGTATGTCTGCTAAAGTTGCAGCTGTCCAATCTCAAACACGATGTCTTGACGTCACAGGGACACTAATTATGTTTTCGATAGAATCACCGCACAAGAGCTCTCTATGATTAGCTCAAGTGGCTTCTCTAATCAAAATGATGTCTTGCTTTGTTAACCTTGTGTGGGTTTAACACTCAGGAGTTAAATTGTGGAGGACGTGTGCTGCATACTGAAAATAAATAATTCACATCAAGATTATAAACCCTTAGCCTGAACAGCTCCATCAAATCTCATCAACTTTGATGCTGTCATAACTGGCTTATGGTTGGATGTTCTTTACAGCCCACTTTATAGTTGCTTTATGAAAATCAATATGTCATTTTATGGTAAATCTCACAAATACTTTCAATAAACGGGTCATCTAATGTCCTGCAGCCAATTACATTAGGAAAGAAGAAAGGAGCAGTCTTTCAAGCCTCATTTACAGGACAGGATCATGCTGGTAATGTTTTAATCTCTCTCTATTGGGAAAAATTTCCTAATGACAGTCGGCAAATGCTCTTGCAAGACATCTGTGAGAATCATCGTTGTCATTACTCAGTCTAACCAATTGTTAGTATGTCAAAGCCGTATGCTACGTTATCTTTTTGTTGATGTCTAAATAGTGATTGATGCCAGACTCTTTGAGAGCCAATTTCTCTCACTGACACTGTACAGTTGATGCAACTTAACTAAATGACATTATACACCAACTTGCCGTGCAGTTTGAAAAGAATGAGTCACTCCTTATTTTATAGTCATCTCATTTTCACTGTGATTGTGTTTACAATAAGAAGGAGAGGGCACAGCAGAGCATTTGGACTGAATGCTAATTTTTGTATATACCTTGTCCTTTCTAGACAGCCCAAACAATGCCCGACCCACATGGGAGCACTCCAGCTCTACCACATTCATTTACATTACACTACAGGTCAAACCTGAAAACTACATAAATCACTCTGTCAATGCTCAGATACTTGGGCATTTCAATTGGTTTAAGTTTGGCCAACTAATATGGTATAATGCCATCCGTACATGTGCAATAAGTCAAACCCATTGATCTGATTAAAAGCATTCTGCCCAATAATTCACCATGCTGGAATTGCAGACAATGTATGCAGACCAAGCAGACAATAGTTTAATCTCTGTGGGATCGACACAGCTGGGTCAAACCTGCTGTTTATACTTCAGAATTCTGCCCATGCTAGCTCTGAATATACCGGTGTTGGTTTTGGAAATCATTAGGTTTCAAAAATCTTTACACTGTGAAACTCCAGGGGCTGTTGTCACCCTGCCTGCTGCATTTCTCACGGGCAAACTGCAACAATGCCAGGCTGTAACGGATACCTGCAAAAAGCTACCAAGTCCACAGAGACCCTTAACTTAATGTTATTAAAGCCAAGATATGGATTCTTCTCTGTTTAGATGTTGGGTTGAATAGGTGCAACAGCATGGTACACACAGGAGACTTATTTCAGAGTGATGGCTACAGGGAAGAATTTCACATGCTAAAACCAGTGTGAAATCATAAGAAACCTCTGGCTTCTATATCTCTATTCATCCCACCTAATCTTCAGTGTGCCCAGGGTATTTTATAATGCCATGATATACCATGTCGGGGTTTATGGGCTAAAGGATTTTGCAGTATGATGTCATCAGCCAAAAGGCAGTCGAGAACTAGTGGGGGAAATTATTTTGCTCTGCATGTAAATAGCTGCTTTAATTACCTTCCAGCAGCTGAATATGAAGATGACAAAGATGACCTTTATCAGCCGGTGATCTAAAAATTAACAGGGTGCTCTCTAATGATTCTTCCTCCATTTTACATTTTTTATCTAGGTTTTGTTTACAGTGATCCAAACTGAGTTATTTATGAACTGCTTTTTAATATGCAAGGAAAAACAAGCAGTCATAATTATTGATTAGTTGATTTGATTTATTTTGTGAGAAAATGCATAACTCTGCAGCACAATGTGGTAAACATTGATTATTTCACTTGTGATGCTGTAAACTACATTTTTTGCACTCTTTCTACATCTCAAAATGACCATATGTAACAGTGAAAGTAAGTTCTTTATATGCTGTAGAGTGCTGCAGCTGTCACACTATCAGCTGCTCAGACGGAGCCAACTAAGTGAGAGAAAGGACAGAGAAACAAAAACACAATTTCTACCAGCACTGCTTTCTCTTGCAAGCTATTCATTCTAAACAAGGACTTGGAGAGGAAGTAGAAACAATAAATTGCCCAATCAGTGTGGTGAAGGTCAGGGAGTAACACAGGAAGGAGGAATAGTTCCGAACATAAAATAGGACACAACAGTCACTAAACAAATGTCAAATTGTCAAGTAGCACGGTGGATTTATGAGAATAATTGTTTTGAAAGCAAACAGTCTGATAAAGAATTGGCCCTGGAGGGGCAGTTTACAGCATAATGTGAAGTCATAATGTAACTGTTTGACTCTGCATTGGCCATCAAATGTAATGCGAGTGCATGTGTATGTATACCATTTCATGTGCTCATTTCTGTTGGTGTATGGTGGTGTATTGCCCGTGGCAAGACATAGAATCAATCCCAATAGTGTTGCATCTTTCAGGTAGTGCAGTTTCACTGAAATCTTGAATGAAATGCACCCTTCGCATCTCCAGTTTAAGACATTCAATTTCCAGCTGCTTCTTGGGGGCAGAATTCTGCAGTGGAAGATCAATGCAAAATGACTGGAAAATTGCTAATGTTATTTACATCAAAGTGAGACTGGAGGAGACCAATTATGGCAGTGATTCAAGGCAATATTCCTAAGTGAGTTGTCCCTTGGGTAATAACCATAAAACATTTTGATATTATTAATATTCTAAAACCTACACAGAATTGTTTTTTAAAAACAGGTATTTGAAATGCTGTAGATGCTATAGTCAATACACTTGTCTAAAATCATTTATTTTGAAACTTAAGTTGTTATGGTGAAATCCTAAAAGTATCTCAGCTGCCAAGTCCAGAATATGCACAAAATTAGCTTTTGTTGTGCAGTGAAAACAGATCTGTGTGTGACATGATGTCCCTCTGATGTCTTTGCTGAGCTATGCATCTCATAGCAGCACTTGGGTTGTTCTTTCCATGTTTCAATTTGCAGTAGGAGTTTTACCACTGTCCCAAGAAGCAAGAGCTGTGAGATGATCTGTTACTGCGGAATAAATTAGATTTTCTATGTGAGATACTAGAGATGGGGTGTCACGACAGATGCAGCAACATTGTTCATTGTATGTGTGTGTGTTGGCACTTTTAAGGGAAGACTTTTTTTTTCTGAGGGAAGCACATCCACATTGGAAAATCAACAGTAGCAACATGTGTGACAAATGGCAGCAGCGTCTACAGAGGAACACAAAGAGGAATACAACAGAAGAAAGCTGAAGTAAATGGCTGGACTGTTTTCCTGTTTAAAACAGATAGACCATAGTAACTTTACCGTTTGATGTGATAGGCAGAGACTGGTAATTCATGGCCACTTTGTTTGCCTTTGCACTATCATGCCTGCATGCACAAGTGAGGCAGTGCATGGCCAATCCAAAATGAAGCTCGTTTCAATCAAGCCATTTCAAATCAGGCGAGCTGATGGAAAGAGAACAGCTTTCAAAAGGCCATAGTGCATTTCCCATTTCCTAGACCAACATGAGTATTTATTTAGCTGCAATGCGTGAGAGTGCATCATCGTCACAGTCCCACTGGCGGTGAACTGCAGGAACCTGCCAAGCAACTGTCAGTGACCCTGAGAAACATCAGCTGCTTTGAACATGTTGGAACATTCAGAATTCCTGATGTTAGAGTTAGATAAAGACGAGTGATGCCTCTAAGGAAAGACTAATCTCCACAAGTATCATGTAAGTGAATGTCACATCTATCTTAACAAGTTATTTTTTTTATCTCAAATTCAGCCTTCAAGACTATCAAAACAATTACACTTGATGGAAGAAAAAAAACTCTTGAAACATGTTGTCTTCTAGGACAATAAGAAAATGTGACTTGTTAAGAGGTAGGTATAGGTTAAGATGTTAATAATTGAATCCATTAAGAACCCTTGCTGTACCTTTTGAAAAATGCCATTACTTCGTATAACACTTTTAGTTGTCATTTAGTTTACTTGTAATATGAATAGGAAGTGCTTTGTTTAAACACATAATAATGCATTTCCTTTGGAAATTAAAGACGTGTTTAAGTCAACTGGAGCAGTTCCGAGAGTAGATTTATAAATTAGTTTTTTTTATATTCTGTGTAGCACTGTAACACACTGGGTCTCACTTGGCAAGTAAAAATAGCTATTCACATACAGTATGTATAAATGTCAGCTACACAATACCATATTGTTTGACACCACCCCCTCCAGTGTGGTTTGTGGCATCAGGCGGCCTCTGTTTCCTCTGCTGCAGAACAGTTATAGAGACGGAGACAGAGCACCTGCCCTGGTGCCTGAGCACTGTTCCCAGCAGCTTGCTAATGTCAACCTGCCTGATACGCACAGCAGGGTGGCTCCAAGACAGCAGCAATTTTCCACTGCATGCGAATGAGACTGGAGAGCAATCTGCTGGCCTAAGAGCCTCATAATCAGCACATCATTATCAGGAGGGGATTGGCGCATGGGGTGGCAGCGGGGTGAAGGGAGAGAAAATAAAGGGAGTGAGCAATGGATGACAACGAATGAGCTCCAATGAGACTTTGTAAGACATGGAGACAAAGGGAAGTTGGTTATTTGTAGAACAAATGACAGGGGAAAAAGATTCACTGTGGGACTATACAAAGCAGAGCATTAAAGGGACTGAAGTGAGGAAACATCCCACTGGCAGTCTAGTACCACCTCTGTTTAAACTATAACCAGGCTCTTTGAAAAGCAGCGACAGGCTTATAGCGGGTGGTAGCTTGGCTGTTCCCTGTTGGGTCGATATTACTCACAAAATCTAATGGCACACACTGGTATGTTTTTAAAGCAGACATATTGTGACAGCTCTTTCAAGCTTACCTTGCCCCGCATGCATTTTTCAGTGAGCTCAAAAGGAGCATGGACAACAAAGCTGGCATCACAGCTCACATGTACCCTCCTCTGTTTCAGAAGTGCCCACCATTTCTGGGTGCCTTTTATCCTTAGTCTGATAGAGGTCTTCCATCCTTCTTGATCTCAGACTAATTTCTGAATCATATAAAATTGTCCAGGTAAGCTTTTTCCTATTTCATTTGTTTGTGTAATGGTTTGGCTGTTCTGCTTTTAACCACACCACAGAGCCAGGGCTAACTGGGGCCAATGCAGAACAAATAGATTTATAGTGGATCATAGCCTCACATTTACTTCTAAATGTGAGGCTAAGTCTGTGACCCAGTTAATGCTTTATCCTTGGCGGTAAACACTCAAAAACAGCTATTTGGAAAGATTAAGTTGTCATCAGGTAGTTTTGAAACCCAGGCGTTTAGCTTGTATGTGTCACCAATCAATCAGAGCTGTCTAAATAGACATTTCCTACCACCTTCCGCCGCGTGGTGGCAATAGCGTACAGAACACTTGTCCTGGCGTTGTTTGGCTCGGGTTGTGCGCACTGCTATGGACTATGTGATGGTCAATTCAAATAAAAACGGCCATAAGGACACAATGGCACAATAGAGGTCGTTTTAAAAAATCAAGAAACCCTTTTTAACCTCTGTAGGAAGGTGGACTGAGTCGATTTACACTTTTAAACAGCACCCACACCTGGGAGCTATAGTGCAGCCTTCTGCTGGTCACTAATGAAGTGCCTTGCTCAAGGACAGCTGCAATGGGAAGGTATTTAGAGAACAAATATACACATAGCTGATATTTGTATTTGATTTTAGAGGACTACACACTTCAAATGTCAGTTTGAGCAAAAGCTGTAATCTAGACATCACATGAACTTACAGACTGTGTGTAGCCACCATCTCGTTTTATATTCCTTATTTTTATTTCACTAATCTCTCTGTGATACATTCAGTGGTTATTCGGAGCAGTAGGAAGATGATGTCAATATTCCGTCTCGCACACTTGACAGCCGAGCAAATTCAATTGGACTGACTCCGCCTTGCTCATGCGGGACTTGTCCACAGGCTTTTCATACTACCGCGTGCCTGTCTGCATGCCTGGTGCTTTCTGGCGGAGTGAGCTCTCTCCACAATCCCCCAGTCACTCACCCTCATCACCAGTAGGCACTCTGACGCACAGGACCAGCAGCAGCGGCAGCAGCCAGGACTCTTCTCGGGAGCGTGTGGCCGCCGAGCAACATGTCCCCAGCGTGGAGAAGGGGAAGGCGCACCGGTGGCTCGACGGTGGCGCCGTGGACCATGGTTACAGCTGGACGGACTGGACAGGTCGGACAGGTGTGGGTCTCCTGTTGGATTCTGCTGTCGGCGACTTGTATGCTCAGCGCTCGGGCTCAAGGTAAGATGCACAACTCAGATTGTTTTCTGTCCACCTAATGTTGTTGCTGGAGGCGACCAGAGAAGCGCACAAGAAAGTATGTGGAAAAGCTGTATAGTGGCAAATAGGTTAGGCAAAAATATTAGGCGACCAAAAGCTGTTCCAAAATTGACATGCTTTTACAGATGTGGTCCAAACTTAGACCAGTTAAAGCACAATGCCTGACAAACACTAAATGAGATTAAATTAGTAAATTGTTAAATTCATTTCCTCCAACAACAACGTGAAGAAACTGTCGGTTTCGCCTCCACCACATATTCCCCATTGTAACTACAAGGCCACTTGCATGTTCTGCTCCAAAAGCTCTAGGAGCACAGCCAACCTCTGCAAAACTGTGCACTATTTAGAAGCAAATGTTAGTTATTTTAAAATACCCTATACGATTTTTCATTGTGAGCAATTTTAAATGCATCAGTTACCATATAATCATTATGATACAGTACATTGCTCTAAAATGCTCTGTGTCTGTAACTTTAAATCTTATAGATATACTATTTTCATAACATTTAAAAAAAATGCTCCAGTGTAATATGTAAAAAAAAAAAAGACCAGTGGCCCTGGATGAGAAAACTCAAAACAAATAGTTTCACTGTTTGTA
The DNA here is from genome assembly GCF_004354835.1 of Perca flavescens. Lineage (NCBI taxonomy): Eukaryota > Metazoa > Chordata > Actinopteri > Perciformes > Percidae > Perca > Perca flavescens. The sequence continues at coordinate 13,894,030 of NC_041345.1, forward strand.
GCCCTTCCTGCCTATATGCCACCTTAATAGCAGAACCATTCATTAACTTGTATGAATATGACTATGGAACAATGAAGCATAGCTGTTATTTGAAGGTTGTGTTACATTTACCTAATGTCCATTTTTGCACTCTCACTTGAAGTCAGTGTGAAAGTAATGGAGCAGAATGAATATATCACAACATGTAGGGTTCATTCACATCCAGCACATTCAGAAATATGTGGATAAAGGTGTGAACATGATCTACACTAATCATACAATTACTGTGAAATTGGTACGACTTGTCACTTGCCATCTGTCAGTGGGTGACATGTGCTTCTTGACCAGTGAGAAGGTAATACACTTGAGAGAAAAAGCCAGCAAGAGCAAATCTTTCCTGCCTCCATATTTCAGAATTGGAAAGGCATAACTGCCAGTTGTCAGATAAACTGAAGGTAAGTTGATTAAGGACAAAGTATATTGTGTGGGCTTACTGAGCTATCAATTTTATCAGCAGTCTTGATGTATATATTCACATTACTGGCATTCAACTTCTGCTTCAGATTCCAACCACAGGGTCATGGTTTTTATTACAGAGGGTCATGTATAACCACAACAGAAAGACGTATGTTTGACGTACAAATCCTTGAGGCATTTACTTCAATAAGTCCCAAAGGAGGGGAAAAAGTCTTGTATTGGAAGTTGACTCATATGAGAAGTGGCTTCTCTATGCACTCCATATCCTATAATCACAATGCTCAGTGCACCAAAGTGCTAAAAGCAGCATAATCCCTTTGCTTGTTTGTCTTTGAACAGGTTGCATTGCTAAAGTGCTCCCAACCTTATCTGAAAAGAGTCTCAGGCGTTTTTATTATGCAGGGCACAGTTCCTTTAGCTGTTATTACCACCCTTTTCTCGAGCTAACATGCGTGGAGTCTGTGAGGATCTGTTGAGTGCTTCAAAGCTACTTCACTGGCTTTTACCTTTCCTCCCCAAACAGACCTCTTTCTCATCTTGCAGTTGGTATTCAGGCCCCTTGAATGTTTCCGTCTGTGCATTAGCATTGGTGAGAGATTCACTCCTCTGTCTGCCTGCTCTTTCAATTGCGAAGGACCTCCTCTATAGCGCACAGTCCCTGCTTTAGGTCCTTTAGTGAAGACGCAGTTGCAGTCTTTACAGGGGGTCCTCTGACAAGCCAGAGGTCTTGTTCTTCTGAAGTAGGAAGCCAATATCATCCTCATGGGGCATCCGTGTTTGCAAATGACTGGCTGTGTGGCTGTGCCTTTGCCTGTACATAAAGTTAGAGATGTCATTCCCTGAGGATGTCATAAATTAGGTGACATACAGACACACAAGGTCCCCGGGAAACCGGAGGTGGCATGTACTTGTTTTTCAACAGGTTCCTGCTGAGGCTCCTGCTGTGTTTAATACTGCTGGCTGAGTGCACAAGAGGATACCTGATAGAGTCCACAAGGGAACCTTTCTCCTGGCTGCTCTCAGCATGCCATTTTTAGACTTATTAAGACCCCATCATCGAAATAGCAAGTAAATATGTGAGGTTTTGTCTATCTTCACCTCTTAGCGGTCTCTGTATCTTCTCACCCCTCCTCAAAGACTCCATTGCTGAAATCTACCCGTGTGTGTGTGTGTGTTTGTTTGTGTGTGTGTGCGCTTGATGACGCTTATTGTATATTCTTGTCTATTGAGCTTTAATCTAGCAGCATGGACATTCTGCCAACCGGCAGCTGCTATAATTTTCTGGACGTACGTTATTATGCAGCTTGACAGCTGTCAAGCATTTTCAAATCTTTAAATCTTATGATAATCCACCATGCTTACAAAAAGCATTTGTTTAAAACACTCTGAATCCTTGTGTGATTAAAACTCCCTGCTCTAATGCGGGCACCAGATCATAATTCATCTACATCAGTGACACACCAATACACACCCGCACGCAAACACATCTACTGAAAGATAGAAAAATCAATGTGTACAAGATTACACAACTCCATCAAGAGAAATATAAGACAGTTTTAATAGAATCAAAGGCATCTCTTAGTTCCAAAAAGACTGATGACAAACCAGATCATCTCCGCCCACACGTACAGCACTCCATCACAAATAATAGAAAGCTTAATCTGTTTTGCATGTAGCTCCACAAAAGTAGACCTACATACTCACATTGATGCCACATTGGCCTCAAGCATCTGATTTTAGACATAATAACAAATCCTGAGCCATATGTGATGAAATCATTGCGTTTTCCTAATCTTAAAGTCTGGGCTCTTGTACCCTAGCAGTGTGGTTTCATGGACATATCCGGAAAAGTCTGGCGGTACGCGGACATCCAATCGAACTAACACAACTGCAACGAGAGTCTATGGATGCACAGCGACCCATGGCAGTGGCTCGTTCTTCGGCTCAGCATCTTCAGGGGACACGCCCCCAGCGTCTCAGAGCAGATTTTGCACAATTTTGAAACCTCATTTTATATACTTGGCCATTTTTTTAATCATTCAAATTTGGCGGGTGGTTAATAACACATTTTCCTATGGTTTGACAGACACTATTATTTTTGCCTTACCAGGACTTTAAAGCACTTTCATCACGTCACAAGTTCCTTATGGTGCACAGTGATGTGGGAGTGCTGTAACATCTCAGCCACCGTACCATAATTACATGCAGTGCATATTTATGACATATGTATCTACCCTGTTTGGTGAAATGTAGTTAATTAAACATGTTCACTTCTCCAGAAAGCTAACAGATGTCTGCTGAAATTTGGACTAAATGCTTGTTTTCTTCGCAACATGGCTCATGCTCAGAAAGACCAGCTAGTGGCTTGCACAGCCTCAGGTGAAACGTGGTGGCAGCCTGGTTTCCAATTCAGGCTCCTTGTCAGTCTTCAGTGCCTGCCTCCCATGTCTGGCTGGTTGGCTGCTTTTTCTCTGGCTGCCAAATGCTGTCTACACATGTTTATTCATGTTGCCACAGGATGCTTTATTCACCAAGATGGAACATATCACAGCTGAAATAAAAAAAGAAAAAACAATCTGTGCTCATTGGCAGAAACATTTGAGATAAATTAATGATAACGCCTGATACCTTTTTTTTTTTTTTAAATAATAACAATGCTAATGTTTCAGAAAAGAAAGAAAAGTGCCTCGAACCTGTGTAAGGGTGACAGATGATTACGATCTGCTTTATTGTTGAAGAACAATCGGGCCGCTGTGCTGTCATTGTTTTTTAGCTTAAGGAGGCCTTTAATTGGCTCAGTCGAGCAGCAAAACTGTGTTTATAGTTCATAATGGAAATGTAATCAAATTAACTTTTACCGCAGGGTTTTGGCATTCACCCCTTGCCCAGTAATTGCCATTTGCCCGAAGGGCTATGGTAATGACTATTTGCATGGAGCAAAGAGTCCTATCTCCCACCATGAGTCTGTCATGCTGCCATATTAGAGGAGCTGGCTGAAATGATTACTTACTATGCAGGAGTTTAGTTTTGCTGTGCTAGGGTTAAGTACTTATCACTATGATATGAGTTTATGTTGAGAATTATATTGGCTAAAGAAGGCCCACAGTAACTACATGTTTTGTTATGATAGGCTAGAGAATTCAAGGTATGATGCAACCTGTGGGGTAAGACAAGATCCTAACCCTAAATGTTATGCAGACTGATTTTCTTTACCCACAGACAGCCTTTCTTTGTCATATTGTGTGAAAAATACAGATAAGGAAAGGTAAAGGCTTCTCAAATTATATTTTCCAATACTAGCTGCATTGACTGAGGAGGCAAGTCCTTCTTTTGGGGCCAATGTTAATCATAGCTGAGAGTGGTTTTGTTTCCATGTCTCCTTGTTTACTGATGAGGCTAAGGGGGGAAGAGACATATTCTTCACATATTAATTATCCTGGTTAAAAGTCTAATCAATCTGACACAGGACCAGGAGGCACCTCTTCAACTATCAAGAACAAAAAGAAATGTCAGGCCCTGAGCTGGGACTGGGAATGAAAAAGAAATGACCTTGTATAGGGGGGAGGATTCAAAGTGGCACTATTCCTTTAATTTGTCTAATATAATTATGTTATATTATATATATTTTGGTAAAATTCTGTTGTACATGCTGCTTCATCAAAGCATCATTCTAAGGATCGATTTGAAAAGCACTCAAAATGGTGTCATTACTTTCATCCAGAGAAAAGAGGGATTGTGCTAAGGCAGTTTTCTTGGACCATACATCTGTCTTGAAGCCCCAAGCTGTTCCTTGTAAACATTTAAACAACACAAAGGCAACTCAAGGAACACTGTGGTGAGAAACAATGCCTTTTTACAGCATAATGTGCACACTGAATCTCTGCTCTCGTTCGGCTTTCCCCTCCTGGGGACTGGTGAGTGTGTTCTTGTGTTGTGAATAAAATGGCAAAAGAGGCAAAGAGATAGAGAAATGGTGGGGGTGTGGGTTCCATGTTTTGTCTCCCTCTCATAGTAAAAACAACTGTTGGTGCCAATCCATTTTTCTTTGTACTGTACATTCACATGAATTAATTCACATGTTGACATTGGGTTCCATTCTTCTGCTGACCTCAAATTAAGCCAGTCACAAAATTGGTTATGTTACCTAACCGCCAGCAGCAAGTTTCCCCACAGGAAATGATGACATGGATAAACAATGTTGCTGTTTCACCTAATACAGAAACATGTAAAAGGAAATATAAACAAAGCCCCACGACATATGGAACTGGATAATACTGGAAGAGAATATTTTTTTTTGCTTACAGTTCTTCTTCACTGCCTGCTTGTTTGACTATTAAAGTTGCATCTTCCTTACCTTGCACGGCATCTGGATTCTTATGATATCACGAGATCACGCAATAATCGCAATGGCTACGCGAAAGACAGATGGTTCATCTAATCACGTGCCAGGTATTTTTTTTAATAAAGTGCCTGCCCTTTTTCAAATAGTTTCCAATGACGGCTTCTCATTTTGTAACAAACCATCTGGTACGTCAGGTTAGCATCTTCCAGCTGATACTGCCAACTTTAACTTTGCTGTTTGAAGAGAGCATTTTTTGTTTATGTGCCATGTCCCATGCATGGAGGTGAGGTCAGGGGTCAGCAGGTTGGGCATGGGTGAGCGGATAAACTATTTCAGTTCATGGCAGGTCTAGAAAGAAGAATCGTCCGTGCTCTCCATCTGCAGGGCTGAGTTTGCTGCTCTGGCTGTGCTTGGCAGTAGGCCTACCAGTCCCACTAGGGGCCCTGGCGAAATGTCTCAAGCTGCATCTCAATGCCGTGTGCTCAGTATTGATTAGGACCAGAGCTGACTCTCACTCACCATTGTCCTGTTCTTGGCCACATGGGATTCCATATCATGTTTGATATCAATTTTGTTCCGCAACACCTGGTTTCTTCCTCACAGTGCTCCACCTTTACTGTAAACAAATGGCTTGCAACACACATACCAGGCAATGTCAGTGTGGATGTTAAAACGCGGAACATGCAAAGGCATCAAGTGAGATAAATCTTAAAAATTCCAACCGACAATCTCATCCAGCAGTTTTTTTGTCTTTGCTGATAAGGAATTCTCGTCTGGTATACATTGCATAGAGTATAGCTTGATGTCATTGTAGTATGGCAACACTTTAATATATAATATAGAGAAGTACATGTAACACACACCAAGGGTTTATTAAGATGCTGATCACTATAAGTACACTTGAAAGAAGGAAATAGTGTTGCACACTCTGGCTCCATATACCTTTCTCTTTTATTTAGATGATGTTTTGGCCCTCAAGAGCAACAATCATGAAGCACTTTTATGTACACATATCATTGATCACTGTCCTTGCCTCTAACATCAGCAGAGTGTCAGTTCAGAAGTGTGATGGTGATGGGAGCTGACAGTGGCTCATGTCACATCTGGATTCCCTTTCCTTGACCTCTCAGCACAAGCCATGAAAGTGCTTCAGGTGCGAGACTAAACCATATGGTGGGATTCAACCATGTGTCAAATCCCAGACAAAACCTTTGTCCAACACTGTATGGAAGCCTGCTTTCTTCTCCTAAGGCACATTGCACGTAGAGAGATATTTACAGACGTCAACCTGATGATTTCTGTTATAAATCTTTTTTTTTTAAACTAATCACAGGTATGAAGGCATTATTACAACTACATTATCTGAGAGCTCAATGATGGATGACATATTTGACTACAATCTTCTCTACCGATAATGATCATTACATATTATTTCATGTGCTAAAGAAAGAATTGACTGGTGAGATTTAAAGTACTTAGAAGACAGAAAATGAACAAAGGTTCCAGAAACAGGGATGGTCCGAGAGCTTGACTGCTTGACTGATACAAATTATGTAGGTGTGCAGTACATACAGAAATCAATAGAGCACAGCAGCTCCTATTTAAATCAACGAATTGAGAAACTTGTGTTCACTCTTCCTCTACATGGTTACAGGATTAATTGATGCAGGGCCACAGAGAGCCAGTATTTGACAATGGAGCATGATTCTGCCAATACGCAAATCGAGTCCATCATGTGTTTCTGCCTGAAATGATTTAGGGTCATTTTGGGAGAGCTCCTCAGAGGTTAAGTGGGAAGTCTGTGGGACTTTGCACCTCTGAAAACAAACAAAACATCACAAGGATGAAAGAAATCCTGTGCAGAGACATATATTTATTTCAATTTCAAAGACAGCTTGAAAGAGGAATCCAATAAAAGTGCCTTTGTTGCATAAACGCATGTTAGCAGATACACAAACGCACACAGCAAAAGAGTGCATGTACACCAATAAGCAAACACATTTACCTACTCTGACACATGCACCTGCAAACACATGCGTGAATTGTTTCATTATCGCTAAATGGAGCTTTATCAAAAGACCAAAACAGTGTGTGAATGCTGTTTTCGGCACGACTAATGCACAGCCATGGTGTCTCGTGTGAATAGACAAAATCAGAATCAGCTTTCTCAGTGTGAAACGTCATGCTCTTATGGTCCTCTGTGCAAAATACTTTCCAATTTAACTTGTCCCCATGCCATGTTGCAGTCGCTGCCAACTGCAGTGAGGTGATGGAGAAACGGGAACAGAAAGAGAAATGAATATTGCTATGGACATTGTGAGGAGGCAATAGGTGGGGGGATGGTAGGGTGGGGGCTGGGGGGGTATTGATGGAGGAAAGAAAGGATAGCGCTGCATCAGTGGGGTAGAGATTGCTGTGGTATACAGTAGCACAAATCCTAAATTCTGTGCAGATCCGATGGTAGCTAGGAAACAGCTGACAGTAAAATGGGGGGATCAAAGGGATTAGTGTGCCCAGTTTGAGCCCAAACAGTAACCCTTCCACTTCTCCCTCTGCCAGCCTTTTTATACATTCACCCCTGCATTTCAGTAGTGTGTTCTGCCCGTTAGACACAACCCATCTCTGGTTATCCTACCCTGAGTCTAATTGTTTAATTTGGAATGAGTCTTTTTACACACTCTTTAGCTCTTTACAAACTCTTACAGAAAGGCAGTGTGTAGAAAAAGGTCACTCTTTCAATTTTAGAAGTGAATTAGACACAGTGGCAAAAAACGTCCCCGCTCGAACACACCAGAGCTCCAGAATAACTTTTTTCACTAGGAGCACAGTGACCTCCAACTGAAAATTTTATGGGCGCAACCAGAAAATGTAGGGGCACACACCGTAAATCAACATGCTAACCAAATATTCACATTTCTACTAATTTCTACTGTATTACTAATACATGCTTTGATAAAAGATGCAGACATTACAATGTGCTGTTTCAAATTCAGTGTCACATTTTATTGTGCACTTTTGAAGATGCAACATAGAAGGTAAACCGACAGCACCATCGCTGTCATGACAGTACAAATATAAAAAAATATAATAACATTCCACTAGAACAAGTAGCCGGCTTTTGAATTTGGTGAAGGATAGTTCCTCCTTAGCAGCGAAGTAGGCCGTGTTAAATTTCATGAAAAAACCTTTCTCTGCCTCATCTGTACTCTGATTTACAGCCTCTTGTCTTCTAAAAGCAACCGGCAGTGGCATTGCTTTTTCATTTATTAACATGTCACGGCATACTCTATGCTTGAGGCTAAGATTGTGTTTAACTAGTATCTTGTGCTTATACTGGCAAACTTTGTGTTACCCGCAGTTATGGGGTAGCGACTGCAACATTCGCAGTTCATGGAGTTTGGCTCAACCAGCTGAATTCTAGCAGCCAGACGTCCCGAAAATGGTTGGTTCGGGCCTTTTTCGCCACACAAACCTCTGACTCTGAATCATTATCCGACTGTGACAATGTAGACTCCGGCACTAGCACACTAGCCGCAGGTCGGAAGAACGAGTCAATAGTTTACTTGCTCGTTGTTCAGACGCACATAGCAGGTTGTGATATCTGTCTCCTTCCCACAGATGTTTACGCATGCTCGATTATCTCTAGGACCCTCCCCCTCCACACATTAGCCACTTGAAGTGGCCATTCCCTATCCTTCTCACACTCATTGGCCTTGCCACAGATGTGACCCTTCCACGTTTAACATGCAAAAAAAAAAAAAAAAAGGATGCAAATTTACTGGTCGCACATGTGCGACTGGATGTAAAATTCAGTCGCACACTCTCACATTTTGGTCGCAGTGTGGAGCCCTGCACACACACACATACACACACACACACACACACACAGAGTACAGAAAACAATACAAATGCCTACACACAAGTAATCCAGACAAAACAAAGACATTGCATCTGAGGGAAGAGGATGCACATGTCAGACGCAATCAGTGCTGCCTTTTGTGATCTGAGTAAGATTTCCTGTCACTTGGGCTTGAGACGCAGCCTGCTTAATTCTGCAGGGGATTGCCATGTCCCAAATGCTTCGGTCACTGTCTCCTCTTGTCTCAGAGTCAGAGAGACATACCTAAACAAACGAGCCTGAGCGTCCCCTGTTGGGGACATGTACTGTACCACACCAGGAAGACTTCTGTCAATGTTGGCTCCCTGTCTCCACGCTGGAGATGCAGCGGACATGTGAACACACTCTAGGCTGACACAGAGCTTTACCCAAGAGAGTAAAGCCAAATCAGATCTACATCATATGTGACATACATATGATGGCTCAAAACTGATTTGTGATGCCTGACTTAAGCAAGAGCATAACGGCAGCAACAAAGGGAGGATTGCCTCATGTTTGTGAGCAGATTCTCCATGTGGACATATGATGGCTGCAGATGCTCAGACTTGTGTTGCTGTTGCAGAGGCCTCGGGCTAAATTTCTGTGTCATTGTCCTCAAAGCTTTCAAATTGCTGGTCAAGCTATTTTCATTTGCAAGTAGGGGCTTTAAAGGGGTAATTTCCTTGTTCTGTGAAAGGAAATGTTCAAGCACATATCTTATTGTAGCAATGCTGGACATGTTCTCTGCCTGTGGGGACAACAGAAATGTTAGAGTCAGTGGGATTATATCAGTTTAATGAAGTTGCTCCGGCCGATGTTTAATTTCATGAAATTCAATTAAAAGCTTTATTTCCATTTCTGTGATCACTCAAGGGGTCGCGTTCATTAGATTATAGAGAAGGAATTGTGAGAAGAATTTACCATTAACAAATGTGTTCTTTGAGTGCATGTTATGCTGATCCGCTAGTGACTTTCAAGTGCTTTACAGTGAGTATTGTGACTGTATAAGAAGAGAAAAGCTGCAACAGAAAATGTAATTGTAGGGGAAGGAACAGAGTGGAATAAGTGGGTTGCTTGGGTTTGTATGGTATGCAAAGATAGAAAGAAGTACAGCTGTTAGAAATGGACAATAGCTGCAATCACAGTAGCATAGCAGCTACCCTTCCACTTTTATCTTCCTCTTTTGGCCCCCGTTCTGATTTAATTGTTGAAGCTCCTGTTATATGCTATATATATTCAAGTGGGCCCAGCACTTTTCTTGTCTCCACTGCATTAGTGAGGAGTAGTGAAGAAGAGAAAAAGAGACCAGGTAAACGATAGAGACAACATGTACCCCACCAGTTATGACAAACACAGACTGCAGAGCTGACACATGCAAACTCAAAGGGTGGTGGTGTTTAAAAGCTTTAATCACACCACTGCTCGGAGCCCATTGTGGCGTTGCACTCCGCATCATTGAAAGCTTGTTTTATTAATGTTGTCCAGAGTGAAGTACCGTGGGGTAGTGGGGGTTGGGGGGGATGCATTGTGTTCTTGATTTAAAGTGGGGTGGAGCAGAAACAATGGCCATGAAAAAAACATGGCAAGGCTGTGAGAAGCAGCCCACTTCCATTACTTTAGAAGGCACAGTGCCCAAAATGGTGCATAAGCAAGTAGATGTACAATATAGAGAGAAACAGTCACACATTGTGATTCTATAACAACTCTATTCATACGTCAAAATGTGCAGTCATGTCAGTCTTACTACGTAGAAGAGTCTTTTTCCCCCCCAGATATCAGTCATAGAGAAAGTCTTGGTTTTTGCGCTCTGGTTGACTGTTTGAAATTAGTTCATCATGTGTCTTATGTGACACATACAAGCCAATCAAGGCAAAGTGTGCTGTCCTTGAGTGAGAGGGTGAAGTGAAATCTTGTGCGAGTCTGATGCCTAATTGCTCTCATTAGCAGCCGAAGTTCACACCAGTTATTCTGCACAATTAACCAGCTGCCACCAAGATGTTATGAGGCAGAATGTTGCAGTGGGTCAATGAAAAAAAAAGGGGTTGTAATTAATTCTCACTTAAATTAATGATTTCATATTTCAAAGGTTGGTACAATGGCATTTTTGGTTGTTGAAATTCCCCAAGGGGAGACCACTGATGAGTGTTTTTGTGCGTCATGTGTAAATGAGGTGTGCGCAAATGATGGAAATCAGGAGCCATTGTTGTTTGACAGTAGGCACCTTTGCAGTGATTGCCTGTGTTATTAATTTATGGGATGAGAAGAGGCAGGCTTCTCCAGCCTCTGATGGTTACGTACCACATTAAAGAACTGCTGCTATGAATGACACTCAGGACTAATGAATATGAATATATTTATAAAAATAGACACGGCTCCCCTCTCAGTGCATATTGGGAGTGACAGTCACATTGGCTGGGTGATGAGAGAGGCAACCGCTGCCCCTGGAGATTGAGGGATCAGACAAACAACCCGCACACGCAAACACAATCACACACACACACACACACACAAACACACAAACATGATGACATTCCAAAAGGACCCCATGCATTTAAGAATGACAATCGTGTCATCTCATGATACCATTCACTCACTGGACACAAACAATCTGATCTATCAAAGCCTGCACCTACTTCACTGTTATGTCCCTGAAATAATACCGCAGTATCCATCATAACTAATTGCTCCATTTGTGCATGATGAACAGTGAATAGATCATTTGTTATTATGTGTGAAATATCAAGCAGGTGGGTGACTTGAAAGAGGATTTCTCTTACTTTTGAAAATCCACAGGTGTCATGTTGTTTACTGGTGATTTATGCTGCACAGAAAACACATTTACATCGCCTGTCAACCAATTTATAGACTGTTTCCTGTGGAAACAAAGTGCAGTAATTTATTGTCATTAATGCACAATTCATTACTTTCAGACTTACTTTGGGTAAATGAGGATATGTCAATTTATCTCTCTTGTGTTTGCAGTTTGGCATTTAAACACTGTCATTACATTACGTTGCTATTAATTACGAACCAATCTTAACTGAAAGGCTTTTACTCATATTGTTTCCAATATACAACAAGGGACGCTTTCAGTTTTACAGTTGCTGTTTGCAATCAGTAGCAGACCTATGCAATAGGAAACTTTTCTTCTTCGTGACTAGAAATAAAGATCAGTGAGTAATCTATCACATGCAGTCCATTGCACACAGGCTTGTTTCTCTAAAGATGTATTTAATTTTCCTATTTATCAACATCAAACCTAAAAAAAAATATATACGTCCCAGCCAACAGCCATCAGAGAAATTTAGTATCACTGAGTTCTTTCTTGAACACAGATGATAGTTATGGCAAATAAGAATATGCAAATATCTTCATCTGTTTCCCTTGGTCGGCGGCAATTTTAATTGATTAATTGAGAATGTTTATTTGATTGGTTGCGGCTTAATAATGCAAGATGTTATTTGTCAAGCTGTTCACTTTAGGTTCAACAGTGTGACTGTTTGCCTTCCATTTTCCCCCGAAAGTTAATATCCTTATCTTCCCCGAGTTAGAAGCACAGGCAGGACCAATCCCTCAAAGATTTGTGAAGGACTGATTGAGATAAGTGGCATTCTCATTGGCTCTGACAGACGTAACCTTGGTGAGTGTTCTCTGGCAGCAACTTGAGGAGGATGGCAGACTGTGAGTGTCGGACATTGGGCATGACTGACACCATGGTGCTAACCTTGAGCCAGGTTCCTGTAGAGAAGTGGCTCGGTATTTAAGGCCCAGAGAAAACTCAGTGAGCATCTGACTTAACTGGGTTAGACTGCACCCATGGATGCAAGCCATCAAACTGAACTAATTAACAGCTGAAACAACCTTGAAAGCTGCAGACAACAGTGCGTTAGCAGCATTTTGCCCCCCCCCACCACTCTCATTCCCCCACTATTGTGGTGTCTGTGCTATGTGCTATGGTACTCAATTCATTTATTCTGCACTTCAACAACTGTTACTTTATAATCGTTTTTCTCCAGCAGAAATTAGGTTAGAAGTACCTACCCATCAAACCGTTCTGTTGAAAATTGGAGAGGCATAAAAGACAGATAAAAGCACTGCATGTTGCCCCTGAAAAAACATGTCGGTTTGTGGGGTTGGAGACAGAGAAAGGGAGAGAGCAGATGCAAGAGCAAGCTCAGAAAAATGCTCATCACTTTCTAGGATGCTCATAAAGATTCTGCTTAATGGGATGACTCATTTATTTACTTGTATTTCTATGTTGGCATGTCTGTTCATGGTGTTGCGCTAGAAAGCGAATGTCTGTGCTTTCGACTTATGTTCACATGAATCAAAAACAGTAAAAAGGATTTTCTAAAAGGGGAGACTCATCACATTCTGTCAGATTTGAACTCTCATACCACTGAGCCCCAGGGATTCTGTTTGATTTCTTCCTGATTCAGCAAGGCTGCCATTTTCTTCTGTGGGTAGTTTGACTTGAGTTGTTGCAGGAGGTCAGGGGCCAATTCAAGATTATTGAATAATAAATAAATAGAAATGTATTCTGACTGTAGCTGATCCCTGTTGTTTCTTTTCCTCTCACTTTGCTGGGCAGACAGACAGCAGCTGGGGCCTTGTATTCGCTGTAATGGCCTGTATATATGCAGGGTTTCATATTTCAATCACCACCACGGCAGCAGAAATTGGTGGTTTAAGATGAAATTGGAATTGGAAAGTGGCTATCGTGTCTGCATGAGGAAACACATTTGAATCCCAGTGGAGAAGGTGCTTGGCAGCTGCATCTGGAACGCAGACTGACAAGTCCTTAGGAGTGGAGTTAAAGTTAGAGCCACAAGTGCTCCGGAGCCTTTCAAGCCTTAGCCAAATGATTTTCCAGCGGAGGTCGCATCAGGGACATGAGATTTGAGGAAGTATTTCATAATAGCCCTATAATCAATGATTCATTACTGGAAATAGTAATGAGCCATAAATGATGTATTGGACTCTAATGAGGTAGATCTACTCACATCGTTAAATGTCACAGGGCTGCTTATTCATGTTAATAAGGTATTTGTGATAATTAATGGTTTGTGTCATTTGGCTATGAAGTATATGTAAAATGATATGCCAGTACACGTACATTTGCTTTTTGTTGTGCTGTAAGGCCGTGGAAAACCAGTCTCTACTTTAATTTATTGCTGTCACTTATTTCTGTTCCTCACACAGTCTTTTCTCTCTGCTACATTAACTGAATATTCATTATGTGGCTAATAGTGGTGCCTTTGAAGAGGAATGATCATATTTAATTTTCTTGCCTGAGAAGGAATAAGTCAGTGAAGAGAGTGTGGAGGAGAGGAGTGTATGGGAAAGATTAAGGGGAGGGAGTGAGAGAATTAGATCAAGCGATGAATGGAGCGGCAGAGGGGCATGGAGTTTATGGACCGGCAGGGCTGGGAGGGTGGAGGGAGGGAGGGGGTGAGTGTCCAGATTACAATATGATTATATCAGTCTATCCGCCTGATAGCATTGATTGACCTGCACCTGTGTCTCCCCAACTCCTCCATCTCTCAATGCCAGTACAGTGTATGAGGATTCGAGGATTCTCCTGCTTGGAAGAAGAGAGTCATTCTTTTTACTTTTTTTCCGCTTTACTCTTGGCGAGAGAGGGGAGGGGATCAAATTATGAGAAGAAAAAAAAAAACTCAACCAGTGGCCACAGCGGCATTTCTTCGCTCCAGCAGCTGCAGTCCCTGGCTGCGTTTATCGCTTTATCGATTACCATCACAAGGCAGTAATTTGCCGGGACTTGCAGGGACATGATTAAAGATCCGCAAGCATTGCACGGTGGCTCAAGTTGGTGCCGGGGTGTCATGTTGCTGAACACACGCTGACACACACACACACACACACACACACACACACACACACACACACACACACACACACACGAACGCACACACACAGAAACCAATGCTCTGGTAAGCAAGAAGTGCTCAAGGGAGGGGGGCGAGGGGTGCATTCCTGTCATAGACATCAATGGCTTTAAATCTCCTGAGCTAACCTTTTAATGCTCTCAGTTCCTTATGGCTGGCTGGATAATTGATTGTGTTTGGTCTAATGGGATTAAGAGGCAGTAGTGGCCTTGGGCTGGACACAGTGGTGGTGATGGCAGCAGTGGTAGCGGATTGGAAGATGGAGAGCTAGATAGAAGCATAAAGTGAATGGAGTGTGGATTGAATCGAGACATAGGTGTGTGTCTGAGTGTGTGTTATAGTGTAAAAAAGAGTGAGAGAGAATTATAGTGTAAGAAAGAGTGAGAGAGAATGACAGAGAGTGACAGAGACAGAGAAAAGCAGCAGATTTCAAGAGTGAGATGAAGGAGGCTAAAAACAGGGAGGATAGATAGCTGTGGGTCTCCTTCTCAGTCCATCCCTAATTAGTTGTATGAGAAAACCAGGGAGTTGATGGTATCCCCAAGTGAAAAGCTTGTTAGCGTAAGAGATACTATCTGCCGGCTATTGGTTTTAGCTGTGTTTTTCTCACTGGGTGAGTCACTGGGTCTGCGGTGTGCAGCGAGATGAAAGCAGCGGGAAAATGAGAGCCAAGGTGGTGAAGCCCATCCCCCTCTTATTACCCCGGTATAAAGCCTGTCCTATCCTAACTTATCAACAGCCTCTGTGCTTTAGCTTCATCCCTTACACCAGAGCTTTTGAATGTGTCAGTCTGCTAGCCTCCCTTTCTTCTTGGAATTATTTTTAACTTCCCTCCACACTTGGGATGAGATAAAAGCAGAAGTTTGTGTGGGAGAGTAGTGAGGGATGAGGCTGCGGTTAGTACATTTTTGCTGGAGTTTTCACTGACTGTTTGTCGCCCTGTATATTGCAGCCGTGTGTCTGGAATCCCCCGTCTCTTTGTGCGGCGCGTGGCACTATCATGAGCACACATGCAGCGCAGAGCTGTCGTCACTGCCAGTTTTTTAGTTTTTACATCTACCCCCTTTCTAGTACTACACACCAGCACCTCCCTCTCCATCTGTGTTGTATACAGCAAGGCAAAGCCTACGGGTTAAGAGGGTCTGTCGTTGGTGGATTGCTGGCTCTATTCATAAGTCCAGCCAGCCAGATCATGCCACAGATCCAGGTTTTGTCTCTAGTGAATAGAAAGGCTGCTGCAGCCTACTGGCCCTTTATACTGGGCCACATTTTCACTTGGGCTCAGAATATGCCAGGTCAGGATAACTGTTGCCATTTTAGTGGGCACGGAAGGCATTTTGCCAGCTTTCTATGGCCAGAGTAGTGAAGCTAAAATGTGTTATTGTGCGTATGTGTCTGTGTGTGCATCTGTGACAGTGCGAGTGTTGGAAAATGAGAGACAAACAGAAAGGAGAGAGCACAGAAGAGAATAGAGGGAGGGTAAGAGAAAAGGCGGATGATAAATCCTGTATGGAGTAGGGTATGTGTGTCTGCTAACACTCTGGTGGGAATATTAGAGAGTATGGGGGAATGTGCAGCACATGAAAAACATCCTGTGTTTGTGAGTTAGAGAAAATGTGTCACTCTGACCTGGCTGTCTGCCTATTCTTGTCGAGGAGACGACAGGTGAGGGGTTGCTATGGTTACCCAGAGTAGGGGTAGGGTTGGAATGAGTACAGTATTTTTGTGTGGTGGCCTTGCCACCACACAAAAATACAAAAACTTTTTTACGCCTCACTTGTTCCAGTTTTGTGTAGGTGATGGGTGATATTGTATTGTCATATGGCTGCAGCAGGTGTTACTAGTAGCTGAGTGCCAATCTGTGCACATAGTGGGTGTTAGAAAGAGCTATCAGTCAGCCCCTTTCTCGCTCCGTAGAGACTTCCCAGAGAGCTGTGTTGTCCCTACAAGGGCCACATGCTGCCTTGGTTTGCTCTGCTGCCCTCTTTCCTCTCTTCCCTCGTTCCCAGGCCCACATCAAACATGCGCAGCCCATTTCCCCCCACAGCTCTAAATCTTTTTAATTCCATCATCTGTTGCCCATTGAGGGCAGCAATTTAGTCTTTACGCAGCATTTTAGTGTGCTATTAAAAATTCTGTGAGGTTGGTGGCTAGGCCCTGTAGCGGAGAGGTGGCCAGTCTTCAATCTATGTCTCTGTGTCTAACCTCTGCATTGCTGTCTCCCGTGACACATCCAACCATAAAGATAGTGTTTGAACAGCTCGGCCTGGACACAGAGAATACATTACATATTCCCTACATGCCACACTCAGCCACTCCATCGTGATGATTGTCTCTACATCATTCATATATTGTGATAACCACTGAGGCCACACTATGGTGTAAGGGGTTGCTTGAGTAGTGATCAAGTAGTTATTTTTGTCTCTGCCGTGAACAGTCTTACACATCTTAAAGTAAGTCACTGTTCAATATCTGGCAACCGCGTGAGCTCTGACCTTAACCAACATCTGGAGAGGGAGGTTATAGGTGCTGCTGCGTGGATTTTATAGACACTAGTTTTATGTAATTTCCAGCAATTTCACCATTACTTTTACAGTGATTGGAACCTGGCTGTGCTCAGTTAATGACTTCCCTATCTCCCAGATGGGGAGCAACACCCACACTCAAAACAATGACAGAACAATGAATTGCAATTCTGTCTTGCAGAATTATACCAGTATGAATTGTTTACATCATTATGGAAACACCACTCTAGACTAACTTGAAGCTGCTCAAGCTTAATAAGCAGCCGGTTCTGCCCTATAATGAGTCAGGGGTCTCCTAAGGGTTGGATTTCACTGGTTTACTCCTGCTAATGGGGGGTTGCTTGAACCGGTGCTGGCCCTCTGACACTCTGGCCAGCGACTCTCCTCCTCTAAGGTGAGAGAGAAGCTACGGTAAACCTGACATTGACACTAAGAGTGATTGGCCTGTCTTAATCAGTGGAGTGCCTTGCCGCAGCAGGGAGTCACTATGCTTGGTGCAGACCTGACCTGCCCTTCTGCCCTGCTGTCCAGCTCTCCTTCTAACTACTATCAAGTTGGAGGAGGAAGATGTTTTTCTCACCGAAGTCTTTTCAATAAACATTTAACCACAAGAAATGCCTAAACAGACTAATCTACTAAAACGTAATAAATTTTTGTACAAGACTTGATACAGTTAGAATGTTTGGTAACAATTTACTTGAAGGTATCTACATAAGAGTGACATGAGAGTGTCATGAACACATGACACTGTCATGACATATGAACCTTAACCCTAACCCTAACTCTAACCCTAACTTGTCATGACTAAAACTGAATGACACTGTCTGACAGAAGCATGTCATAACGCTTATGACTTGTTTATAATGTTTATGACAGTGTAATGTCACTCTTATGTAGATACCTTCAAGTAAAGTGTAACCAAATGTTTTATTCCCCCCAAATAATTCTCCCTTATTTGCTGATATATCTTTAGAAACCAGGAAATCTGGAAAACCATATTCTTGTCATGTCAAAGCAGCAACACAACCAAATCACACTCACCGAGTGAGTCATAGCACACAGGCCGGCAATACCATCAAATATATAATGAATCATTATTTTATCTTTAGCACTATGTGAATCATATTCTCTTTGTCTATGTGTACATTTAAGCAACAATTTGTATGCATGTTTATCACACTGCGTTTACCAGGATAAATGCAGAATATGTTATATTACATAGTATTCCTACCGGTCTAACACATGCAGAGAAGATGTTTATTGTTGAGAAAAGACAAGTCTCCATTTGTTTGATGAGATTATTATCAGTAAATATTTCCTGTCTACCTATTTGCTCTGGTATCTCATTGGCAGCTGCCTGCTCCCATCTGGGAGTGTATTTCACCCGGTATCTCACAGACAAAGATAAACACTGGTGTTGTTTGCTGGTGAGCTGATGTCAACACCAGTGATGTCACGGATACCCATTGTAACAAACAAAACCGCAAAACAATGATACGGGATTAGCTGCCCGCTGATCATGGACAGCCCAAGGGTAGCAGAGAGATACCGGCCTGCACACAACAACATATGCCCCCTTCCCTCTTACCGTGTAAATGCTAGGTGCTGGATTATTCGTGGTGTGGCAGATCATCCGCAGCCCTCTCACCCACCCAGTCAGCCTAAGAGATGGATTAGAGGCATGGTAATCTGACTGTGTGCTGTAACACATGTCAACCATGGGGTGTCTAGAGAGAGGAGTCAGGGTGAATGAGAAATGGCTAGGTAATCCAGGATATATAGCCCCAGAGTCTTTCACTTCATTCCTACACCAAGCCCCAGTCACACAGAAACACACACACACACACACACACACACACACACACACACTTAAGTATGTGGAGGTACTTATTGCACACATATGCAGACATTCCTGTACAGGGTCCTGTGGACTTCCTTGACATTACCTTCCTGACATTACCTCCTCAGCACAAGCCCGGCCTAGGATTCCTGTCACATCCTTCCATGAGCAAGACTCACATTTTCATTAAGGTGGAGCCAGTGGCGCTGCGCAACCTTTTTCTCCACTCTTCTTCTCCTCTTCTCCTCTTCATCAGCGTGTCAATCATCACAATGCTGTCACTCTGGATCTGTCTCTGAACTAAGCTGTCTCTGAGCTAAGATCCAGACACACTTGAGAGACAGAGGCACACTACTCACTCAGACGCTTCTCTCTTGAAGTTGTACGAGTATTTCGCTCGTTTCTGCCTCTTGACACTTCCCCAAGTTTTTTTCTTTTCCCAGATTTTATTTTATTTTATTTTTTTCTGATCTAATTTGCAATATTTCCACATATTAGCTGAAGCCTGTACATGCGGAACAAAGTACACATGGCCAGGGAATTGAGAACTGCAAATAATTCCCTCATGTGGAAAGGCTGCAATTAACTGGGGATGTCAGCCTTTGTAAAATATAATTGAGTTCAGGACGAAATGAACGTCTCTAATCCGGCCGACAGAGCACTGTCAATCAGCGTTCCTCGCATCCCCAAAACCAACCGTCATGCTTGTTTATGTCTGTCTCTCAGCTGAATTTTTGGACACTAATGCTCTGGCAGCTGCCTCTCTTTAATGCGTGGGTGACTTTGTGCAAGCCCAGTGGGAGCGGGATGCTGCACTAAAGGAAGAGACTGGACATCTGCTTTTTTTCTGGTTGCGCTGGATATAACATTGTGCGCTCAGCCATGGTGTCAAACACCTGTGTGACTGAAGAAATATTTTCTCCATTACTGAGCATAAATCGCCTCTTATGACGTGCGGAATGATATCAACAGGGAATGTCGCTATTAGCATAGCACGTCTTCACCTCAATTCTAAGGGTCAAATAACAGTGGGGTATTCAGCTGTCTCTCCAGTGAATAGGCATTTTCCTCTCCCGTAGATACTGTATATGAATTACCTTTCCCATCATTGCTGAGCTGTGCAAGGCATCTTCAAGACATCCTCTTGGAAATATCAACCATTACCAGAGCTCAAATATTGCCTGTCATGGCAAAAAGACGAGTGTTGACCTTAAAGAGCCTGGATAAATGAGTCCACTTAGAGAACAATCAATTTTTTTGTCCTCTTTATTTCCTTTCCACCTGTCTCTCCCACAGTGGCGGCTGCTTCAGGCTCTGATCTATGGCCTTTCTCTAATCAACCCTCTTACCGAGAGGTAAAGGGCTAGGAACACATCAGATACATCGGTGTCACTCAAAACAGGCCCCTGTGTCTTTGTCTTGTGTGTGTCACACAGTTCAGTTTTTGTGTGTCTAATGATTACCTTTCAAGGGCCTCCTCAGTCATCCCCACAGACTCCCAACAGGCTCCCATGGAAATGGATTAATTACAGGGCGCCTGACAAATGGCTACCCACAGTTGCAGAGGCTTTGTAAACTCTCTTGATTAATCAGCTGAAGACAGCGCCTGGTCACTCAGCACGACCTCATCACCAGCCTGACACTGTAGCTGTGGCTGAAGGGCCTCTAGTCCGAGATTAATTGTATTGAACTCTCAATACTGTTCACCGCTAACTGACGCTGTCATCTCAGTCCTGCCAAGGAACGCAGTGGTTCTTCACCCCAGACACCCGACGTGATTGAGAAAATTCTCTCCGGTGCTCTTCAAACCTTTTATCTCTGAGAGTTTTGATCTCTTAGTGAAATGGATTTTGGATTGATTGTCTGCTCCCTGTGCTTGGTTGACTTTGAATTTCTATGTTTGTTATGCGCGCTGTGTTTTTGTGCTCTCTTTTTTCTCTGGGATTGTTGAACAGGTGAATGCATTGTTTGTTTTGCTTCCTCTGAGTGATCAGGATACCATTTAATTCAACGTGCAGCCCTCTGAAGCTGTGTTGCAAATGCATAATATGTCAAATAAATACTGAAATGTGTGTTATTACAAACAAATGATGTGCAAATATCCAACATGAGTCATGTGTCCATTTTTGGACTGAAGTACTTCTCAGTCTGTAACCTCTTTTCTTAGCCGCTTACCTACAGTACCATATGTTGGTTTTGAAGCTAGTTTCTTGTCCAATGCTTCAAAATTAGAAACTTAAATCAGAATATTCATTTAATATATTCAGCTGGCATTTTCTGAAATGCTGAGAAATGCCTGCAGCATTGTTTATGAATTTGAATTACCCCTTAAATCATAGAATACAGCAAGAATACAGAGTAATGCCCTAGTGTACCTCTAAGAACACCTTTGTGAGTGACTAAACACATGTGTGTGTGTATGTGTGTGTGTGTGTGTGTGTGTAGAGGGAAGAGGATGAGAGAGGTTTGGTGGGATGTTGGGCATGCGTGATCCCCCTGACTGGGATCCAGATCCACAGGCAGCACTGAGCCCTCAGTCAGCACATCACATAAAAGCACCAGGCTTTGCAATATTGCAAACGGAGAGTTTATTTTTTCCTCATTTGTTTTCCTTCCTCTCGGTGAGGACGGTTTTCTACTATTGTGAGGTGTACACAAAAGAGTCTACCATTATCACAGCCGTAATCAACCATTACAGTTTCTCTCTCATCAGAGTGCTTGTTAAGTGCAGGACAAAAAGCCTCCAAAACAGACAGTGTCCTGGTGCAAACAACAGGATGGTTCACCGTGCCAGCTTACACCAACAGCTTGTAAATTGAATCCTGTGGCATACCGTCAAGTTTACAGTGTTCAGTGGAACTTTGCCACTATCAACCAGCCAGCAG
Source organism: Perca flavescens (assembly GCF_004354835.1). NCBI lineage: Eukaryota > Metazoa > Chordata > Actinopteri > Perciformes > Percidae > Perca > Perca flavescens. The sequence continues at coordinate 13,915,864 of NC_041345.1, forward strand.
AGCCCCAAACTGACCCTGTGGCTCAACAACACCTGGCTCTTCCCTTGTTAATCACTGGCAAGGATCCAACCTAAACAAAAGTGTCTGTGTAGCTATTGCATTACATGTCAGATGTGAACCATGCTTATACATCACAGTGTTTTTAGACTTCAAAAACAATGCTTTTGTTCCATGTCTAAAGGTTTATAGTCTATGTCAGCTGTGCTGCATTGCACCTATTTCAGGGTTAGTATAATTCACTGTTCCTCTCACTGTGTCTGCATCCATTTGCAAGTTTTTGTTCCCTTTGTCAAAGCGTATTATTAGTGCTAATGGCCTTAGATGCCATTCATGATTGGAACTGTCAGCATCTGGATAAAAATAAAGGCTAGTTTTAGATGGAGGACGTGTTTTAAGTGTGTGTGCCTATATGCACTTTTGGGCAAACTGTTACCTGTGCGTTTGTGTGCATGCAACTTTACCTACGCTTCGGGTGGTTTATTCTGGAGGCGAACTCGCGACAAATATCAAGTCGCATCAGAGAAATTATGTGCGAAAGCAATCACTTTACATTCACAGAACTGAGCAGATGGAGCGTGTACAGTGAAATAAACACACTGGTGAACATAACACTGGTAGAATGAAGCCAGCTCTGGGGCTTGGGGAAGGGGTGGAGAAACAAAATCATGGAGAAAACAACATTTGGCAGGGCTTTGTTCAGGGTCGCCCAGTGCGTTGATGGACTTAAGGTAGAGGATTAATCTGTTGATAGAAGTAACATTTGTCCTTAACACCATGTCATCCGTTTATTTCAAACACATCTTTCTATCCCTCGATCTGTCCTCTACTCTTTAGATTTCTTCGACTTAAAGTGTGTTGTGGTCAAATGGGATTATGAGGGACCGGACCACATATGGCCTGTGCTGGTCCCCCATCCCTGTTGTGGGATGTAATCCTACCCCCCCGCCCCCACCACCACCTTCTGCCCTGCCTCATTATCAGATGTTCAGTATGTGTAGCCGTATTATGCCACATACCAGCACTATCTCTCACAGATAACAAAGCACTTCCTAAAGTTAGTTTTTATCTTTCTTTGTCTCCCCCAAATTATGGCTGACCGAGATGTTTGATATGCTATATTTGGTGGGCTGGTGAGGACAGAATGGACTTGCAAGGAGATTACAGTGAGGGAAGTAGAACAACAACAATGTAAGGATTACAGGCAGGATTTGTGTGAGGAACACATGATATCCTCTCTCATCCCTTTATCAGATTGGCTGTGATGGAGAGGCAGTAGTGGCTGGGACCAGAGAGGAGTAGGGTTTGGATTCATTAGGACAGAGCCACATCAGAGTGATGATAGCAGCTCATAATTCAATAGAAAATCATCTCACAGTCAGAAGACGTGCCTGCCTGCAAAGTCCATTTTCACTAATGTTTTTTTCCTAAAACGAGAGAATACATTTTTCCAGTTGGATTGGATAATTGCAGCAATCTACAATTCAACTCGTAGAATTCATAGATTTCTATAATTAAGTCACATCACTGTATTTCAGACCAAATGCAGTTCTTTCACGAACACTTGTTCCTGAACCAAGAGAAAACACCCTCCTAAAACATGCTCTAAAATAACAGGATTTTTAAAGACTATTGCAGTGGGGTTTTTGCACGACCATATTTCAAGACTGTCTTCTTGTGGCCATGGTAATTGGGACTTGCCCGTCCGTAGCAGAGGAGGGAGTCATGTAAAATGTTGAAAGAAAATCAAAGACGTGGGACTTTGCCATAGGAGACTGTTGTTCATTTTCTGTTTCCTAGTGTAGTAGTTATTATTGTGACAATGACGGTCCCCCAAATGTTTTTCTAACCTTGACTATATACAGTGGTGTGAAAAAGTGTTTGCCCCCTTCCTCATTTCCTGTTCCTTTGCATGTGTGTCACACTTAAGTGTTTCGGAACATCAAACCAATTTAAACAAAAGTCAAGGACAACACAAGTAAACACAAAATGCAATTTGTAAATGAAGGTGTTTATTATTAAAGGAGAAAAAAAATCCAAACCATCATGGCCCTGTGTGAAAAAGTGATTGCCCCCCTTGTTAAAACATACTATAACTGTGGTTGTCCACACCTGAGTTCAATTTCTCTAGCCACACCCAGGCCTGATTATTGCCACACCTGTTCACAATCAAGGCATCACTTAAATAGGAGCTGCTTGACACAGTAAGGTCCACCAGAAGATCCTTAAAAGCTACACATCATGCCGAGACCCAAAGAAATTCAGGAACAATTGAGAAAGAAAGTAATTGAGATCTATCAGTCTGGAAAGGGTTATAAAGCCATTTCCAAAGCTTTGGGAATCCAGCGAACCACAGTGAGAGCCATTATCCACAAATGGCGAAGACATGGAACAGTGGTGAACCTTCCCAGGAGTGGCCGGCCGCCCAAAATTACCCCAAGAGCGCAGCGACGACTCATCCAAGAGGTCACAAAAGACCCCACAACAACGTCCAAAGAACTGCAGGCCTCACTTGCCTCAGTTAAGGTCAGCGTTCATGCCTCCACCATCAGGAAAAAGACTGGGCAAAAATGGCCTGCATGGCAGAGTTCAAGGAGAAAACCACTGCTGAGCAAAAAGAACATCAAAGCTCGTCAATTTCTCCAGAACACATCTTGATGATCCCCAAGACTTTTGGGACAACATTCTGTGGACCGATGAGACAAAAGTGGAACTCTTTGGAAGGTGTGTGTCCAAGTATATCAAAAGGAACACTGCATTTCATAAAAAGAACATTATACCAACTGTAAAATATGGTGGTGGCAATGGTCTGGGGCTGTTTTGCTGCTTCAGGACCTGGAAGACTTGCCGTGATAAAAGGAACTATGAATTCTGCTGTCTACCAAGAGATCCTGAAGGAGAATGTCCGACCATCTGTTCGTGTACTCAAGCTGAAACGAACTTGGGTTCTGCAGCAGGACAATGATCCTAAACACACCAGCAAGTCCACCACCGAATGGCTGAAGAAAAACAAAATGAAGACTTTGGAGTGGCCTAGCCAAAGTCCTGACCTGAATCCTATTGAGATGTTGTGGTATGACCTTAAAAAGGCCGTTCATGCTCGAAAACCCTCTAATGTAACTGAATTAGGACAATTCTGCAAAGATGAGTGGGCCAAAATTCCTCCAGGACGCTGTAAAAGCCTCATTGCACGTTATCGCAAAACGCTTGGTTGCAGTTGTTGCTGCTAAGGGTGGCCCAACCAGTTATTAGGTTTAAATCACTTTTTCACACAGGGCCATGATGGTTTGGATTTTTTTTCTCCTTTAATGATAAACACCTTCATTTACAAATTGCATTTTGTGTTTACTTGTGTTGTCCTTGACTATTGTTTAAATTGGTTTGATGTTCCGAAACACTTAAGTGTGACAAACATGCAAAGGAACAGGAAATGAGGAAGGGGGCAAACACTTTTTCACACCACTGTACCTGTTTAACCAAAATCATGATCTCTCCCTAACCAAGTCGTTTTTGTGCTTAAACATCACCAAACCTTAACCATAACAGTGTTAGGTAGTAAAGCAGAGCTTTTTCAAACAGCACTTTGAAACATCTTTTGAAGGTACTGACAAGAAGTGTTGGATCACAAAACGCTAGTTAGTGCTGGAAATTAAAAATCACTTTGCTCATTCGATATACGTTGTTCAGTTCAGTTCAAATATTTGTAGTCACTGACAATGTCGTTTTTTGTCCTGAGCATGAGCGTCCGCATCCCCTTTGAAATGCACTTCAGTAGTTCATTCTGAAAGCTACTGATTCGGTCAGTGATTTAGGAAAGTCTGTCTTTGCAGTGAGGATTCGTTGATGAAGATTCATTCGTACATGTACTGAATGTATGTGTTGTTCTAGAGGGTAGTTACACACAAACTTATTTTGTCGAGAACGTGTTGCATTTTTCACATTACTGTTGATTTCTTACCTTCCAGGCTGACATTGGTTTCATTTCAGTTTTTGTCGGATACCTCACCTGATTGCCGCACGGTGATGCACTGTGTTGCAAATGACCTGTATTGAAAACTCTTGGTTGCTGAAAGCCATTTAAAAACACTAGTAATATAAAGCACAGTTAACTAAATGTGCACAAAACAACGAGTATGGTCTTTTAAGAGAAAATGAGATGGGCATTTTTTCTGCAGTGATGTTGGCCACATAGTTAATGGGAGTCTCTCAAATCTCAGCAGTGAAGCAATTGTAATTTAACCTATACAGACAGAAAATCTATTCTTTTCCTCCCATGAAGATGCATGCAAACACAGAGCAATCAACAGCATGCTCTTTACCTATAGTTATCTGTACTGACCGAGGGGGAAATGAATACACGGTTTCCTACTGTATTTATGGTCTTTGTTCTTGAGAACCCAACTCAGACAGCATCAAACAGACAAGGCTGGATCCATCACTAGTCAAGCTGACACACCTTCTCACAGTGCTGTCCTCCCACACCTTTCTCTCCACTCCCTCCACTTGTCTCCTCTAAATAGCCACAGTACAGGCTTGCTATGCATGCAATCATTGAAAAAAACTTGCTAAGGTTCACTTTCTGCTAGTGTAGTTTCACCATAATGCCAGTCGCGCAAGTGATAGAAACATGAAAGAGAAAAGAAATGAAATAGCTAGAGAGAGAGAGTAAGAAAGGCTGAAGGAATAATAGACTGAGAGGAATGGGGAAGGAAACTGATCGAACAAGAGGATGCCATGACAATTATAGGCAACAGAGCCCCTAACGTCAAAGTGGAACCTTATTTCTGGGAGCTGTCTATTCTTACGCATGTGAGACAGTAAATACCTTGTTTCTATCTTCCCCAGACGTCATTGTGACCACCAGCGCCACAATGGCAACCCTGATGAGGAGCACATGCAATTGCTCTCTCTTAATAAAATCTCACAGTTCCCATTACATCCCGGCACAATGGGCCTCTCGCCTGGCCGCTGATTGAGTTCCTACTCTCCGGGAGCTATAATAGCAGCCAAGCCACTCCCTCCCACCACCCTCCCCCATTTTACCCCGCTTCCCTCCTCTGCCTTCACCAGCCCTTGTCCAACTCCTTCCATTGCTTGGGCTTGGATTTTGTCACAAATGAGATCTTTTCACCCAATATTCCTCTCCTCTCCTCTCTACATCTACCTTTCTTTTATTATTTCCCCCCTTGCTTTGTTTCCCCTTGTTTCCTCTCCCACAGGGGAAAAGTTTGACACGCCCGATAATGATCTGATCGATGAGTGGATACTTTTAGAGTGTTACCCCATCTTACTTATATGAGGCACACCTTTATCAGTACGGCCTTAGTAGCCCTGCAGAAACAGCCTGCCAAGAAGCAGTGCTGATTATGAGGGATTTTGAGGAGGTTTGCTGAAAGAGTCACGAGGTGGGTTGGATTCCTTTGCTGAGGAAAAGGGCAAGATAGTTCTCAGAAGTGGGTTAGCTTGCAGGAAAGGGGAATTATTTGGAGTAATTGCACTTTTTTCTCTAGCTGTACTTTGGCCTCAATCATAAATAAACCTTGACAGAAAATTCACCCCAAAGTAGAAACACAACTAAGAAATGTAACAGTGAATGCAGAAACAACAAATATGTAAAACTCTACAAAGTATTTAAACTCAATTCAAATTCTTAGAGCCAATTTAATGCCAATAGTTATGCCCATACATATTAAGTTGGCATCCCATAATGAAAGAATAGCATGAATAGCATTTGCCCTAAGATGTATTTTTTTTTATCTGACAGAGGAATTTAGTCAGTTGTGGCCTGACCATGACTTCATCTGACCTTTGCGACTTTTTAAGGTGTGGTTTTGGTATTGAAATGCAGCAGCGGTTGAAACGGCCGTGTGGTTACTACAAATTAAAGGATGAGCATGAAACTAGGATATGATTTATTGAATTTAAGTGACTCACACTGACTTTGAGGGCCTTCGCAGCACAGCCCACATCAACTTCGTAGTAGGGGGTCAAAGAAGTAATTTTTTTTTTTCTTGTTGACTTGTAAAGAAATAATCAAAACATTATATGATGTGCATACACCACACACACAAACACACATCCACACATACAGTACTGACCCAGTAAATAAATACACACATTAGTAAACGGACAAACACACACAGCTTCTCACAGGTGGTAAGACATTAGAGACCTTTTGATTAGCTGTTTTCAAGATGTGAGTCAGTTAAACTGAGGCATTCCCCACTGATGCTAGTAAAGGTCAGCAGCTGGTGGCTTTGCTCCCGTCTACACCACACTCAAACCTAAGTAGAGCTCAGACACCCTGGGAGTGAAGGGAAAAACATGAAAAAGCTTGTATTCACTAGCTGGCTTCATGTGGAGGCCACATGTATTCTCCATAGAAGAAATACACAATTGTGAGCAGACATAAATCACAAAACGGATGTGCAATTTTGTGCCTTACACACACTTTTTTTAGACATGAGCATGGCTTCCAGATATCACTTTTTCTCTGGCAGGGATGATTTCAGATTTCTAAACTTGGCAGAGTGTGTGACAGCGAGCAGCAGAGATAGAGAAAAAGGAGAGATGTTCATTCTGGCACTGTCCAGACTACTGTTTAACTTCAGTGAAGCTGTTTGATGAAGGTTTAGAGCTTTTGATGCAGGCTTTCTCTAACTCTGATACTCCCTGGGCCATGAATCTGCTGCTTATGTCATAATAATTTCATATGGACTAGTAGATGGGCAGCATCTGATGTACTTCATATTGATTTTTTGTGTGTGGCTTATATTTGATCCAGTTGGCTGACTTGTCTATGTGTGAAGGAACTGATACCATGAAGATAAGGGTGTCAGATCAGTCGGGTGCCATGCTTTATTTCCCCCTTGACAAATCCGCCGAAGTTTTCTCATCTCATCCCCGCACCACGGTGACAGCCCGACAGGAGGGGTCCAGCCTGACACACTGCAACGATAGACAGCTCACGCTGACAATAATGCCACCATTGCTTATGCTGACAATAGCTGAGAAAGAGAGAGAGAGAGGTGGAAGAAGGGAGAGTGGAGAGGTGGTAAAGAGAGGGAGGTTGACTGGCATCCAGTAAAGGTAAAACGACTGATTTTTGAGCGTTAGACAGTCTGCCACCGTGATGGTAATCCTTCAGAAACACCCTTCTTCTGCTGTGTAGGTAGACTTTTAAAGTGATAAGAACATGCACACACAAGAACATGGATTATACAAACCTGGCCTGTACTGTACATACGTAAGCAACTTGTATGCGTGGTAAGTCAGTAATATTTTGACGTACAGTAGAAATCACTCTCTCTTTCAGCAATAGAAATACAAATTAACCGCTGCAGTTGTCTAAAAACCAATTTTAGTTGAGTCCAAAATCAATCTCACCTCTCATGAGAACAAGATGAAAATGTCTATCGAGTCATGTTAACAGTGATCAACTTATGACTAAAAGTTGACAATAGTTACAGCAATATTAATATGTATTCAATCCCTTCTGCTAACCTTTCCTCACCAGTCTCTGTTATACTACTATCTATAACTATCAGAAGCAATTTACATCAGCAAATATGGGTACAAGATTTATGTTTTGCATTGAACACTGACCTTCTGTTTGAAATGAGCCTGTACTTATTTGCCCTATAAATGTGTGTGATGCACATTAATGATGCCAGTCAGCAACTTAGCCACATAGCCATCTTCAAAAGTCTTAAAATCTGTCTGTGTAGTGCATCTCGGCGCAGTCTCACCCACGTTATTTAATCATAAGACATATGCTAAAATATGTCAAACTCCCTCCGGTGAAAACAAATTCATGAGTGATTTCATTCTACACTGAAAAGCAACCAGTCATTAGTTGTTTTAAAATGTGGGTGTCTGGCTCTTTGAGACTCATGTGATTAGGCGCTGCACAAATAAATGTAACTTGACTTTTCTTATTAGGAGTTGGACCTGTTAATCCAATTTTAAATGTAAGATTACATTTTTGTTTATAACCAATAACTATGATTACTTTCAGCCTAAAGAAAAGCCTTTTTATTTTTTTATTTTTTTTAATGCCAAAAATAGTTTTGAAAATATTCTCTTTACTTTTGCTTGAGTTGGACGTCAGAACTGTGAATATAAAAAAACAGATTTTTATCCTTTGATCGACCAACAACCCATACAGCCTGCCTTGCGCTGCTGGGATGTACTTAACCTGTTGAGAGTAGAGCACTTATGTGAGAATTTACTTTGCGAATGTACAAAAAAAAGCAAGGAAAGAATTGGTAAAAAAAAAAAAAATAAGGAATGAAATTCACAACGCATAAAAGAGTAGCTAGTATTACTTTTGTGAGGAATCCCAACAGTGTTAAACACATGTAGGACAGCACAGCAGAACCTGAGTACTCAATACATAAACATGGCATTCTCTGGCTGATATGCATTAGATTAGATCAGAGTGGATTAGAGGAATGTGGAGACAGGTTGGTGAGAACAGATCACCTAGATTGAAGAGGGATTTCTAACACTTCTAAATTAGATATGGGCACACATTCAGAGACAAGAAGCTGCATATGAAAATGGGTCAATTGTTCTGCAAGTTTAGTTTGAGATTAAGAAGATTATGTTCCACCAGTGGAAAACAATGGTAAAGTCAGACAGCAGCCCAGTTGTACTGGCACTCCGTCAGCCTGGCTGATCCCTATTCTGTCCCTTCACCAGCATTCAGACTTTCATGTTTTGAGCGATGGGACTTAAGGACTGAGGCAGTGCTTGTCAGGCAGCAGCATTTTCTGCTGGTATTGAAAATAACAAAGCATAGTATAATTAGACTCGTTCGCAGACCAAAGAATATTTTGATGAAAGTTTTTGCGGCCGGTTGTGTGTTTCTGGTCCCACCACATCATCCTCCAGAGTGATTACAGCAGGAGCACTTAGGCCAGATCTAGTGGTCTGCTATTGATTGATCAAACCTGGCCGTTGAGTCTTGGAGAACAGGGAGGGTTTCCATTCTGTCTTCTATCTCTCCTTAATGAAAGGGAGGCAAAGCTTGCAGCCCCCTTTGATCCAGAAGGGATTAAAACAATGTTGCTCATGGAAGTAGAAAGATCAGGGCTGCCTGTTTCTTTGTCTGTCTGATGTACTGCTGGGAAAGATATACCTTCCTGTGAAAGCAGTCTGAGCTTGGGTCAGTTTATGATGGGGCCAGGAGGTCTGATCCCCCATATGGTGGACTAGCAAGACCACCTGCCGCTACGATTTTTTGATCACAAGCATCATTGCTCACTCATCTTTATTTATTTTCAACCTCTCTTCTGCGGATTTCTGTTTGTTTCTCATTTCCTTCCAGAGTGATATCTGTGTTTGCTGCTATTACATGTTTCCTCTGTGTCTGCAAACAGTTGTCTTTGTAATGAATCACAAGCCCTCCACTGCAGGCAACAGATCTTAGGTTTTTGACGGTATGTCTTTTTTCAAATTGGAAAGCATGTTAGAATCAATAAGATCATTTTTGAAATGCACAACAGCTCCTTGGACTGCTTTGAAGGAAATCCTGAAAAACACTAATAAACTTGAAGCCACGCTCTCAATAATTAAAGCTGATTTTCTCTGAGAGAAAATATTTTTGAGGGAGCTGGTGAGGTGGAAGGCTTTGATACAGCCCAGAAACCTTTTATAAAAGTTTTAGATGTAGAGAGAGTAATTGACATTTTTCACAAGTTGGCAGTCAGAACCACATATGCTTTGCCAAGTAGGCCCTCAAATTTGTGCTGTCAGTCTCTCTCTTTCTCTCTCTCCGTCCATTCTTTTCTCTATCTCCTATGAACACACAGGCATGCACATACACTTACACACTTTCTGTCTGGTGCATTGTCAGTTTGATCTGTTTATTGGATTTCTCTCACAGCTCAGTTGAAAAATTCAATTAATTGAACTGTGAAATATATATATATATATATATATATATATATATATATATATATATATATATATATATATATATATATATATATATATATATATATATATATCAGATGAGGATACAGTTGTTTTTGGAGTGTGGACCATGCAGTATTCTGCATGATGCATACAGTGCAAAACGTAAACCATGGTGGAACTGTTGATTAATGAACATATCTGCCTGATTTATCTGTACTGTTGCACACGCACACATTGAGACAGGCACTTGGTGATGAAGCAGTCGACCAGGTACTTGGGTTTTCGAGCCCTGGGGCATTGGAACGCAATGTGATATGTACAGTGACATGTGGTTCCGCTATTAACCGTACACTTGTTGTATGCCCTTGTGTAGCTGTTTAGAATGGTCTGTTTATGCTAAAGCTGGCCACCAGAGGGTTTGTGTGTGGCTATTTAACACACACACACAGTTTTTTTTTCCCACATGTATGTTCCCACAGAGGGAAGGTGGAGTTGTTAAAGAGACACTGATAGCCGCTGGCAGAAGCTGTAGCTCCGTCTGATCGTTCTCTCTAGGAGCTCTGTGCATGAGAGCGCAAATACACAGCAAGTGGCATCAGAGAGAGTTAGAGAGAGACACTCTTTCTGCTCCGTTCATCCTCTCCCTCCAACTACCTGCTCATTAGGCTGGAGAAAAGGGAGCTGCGTGAGGCCTGGAAACTGTGTGCCCACCAGAGAAAAGCTTGACATTATCGCCTATTTATCAGAAGTTGCTGAACTTGTCACTGCACTACAAGGCATCAGTGCATCAATAAATCAGTGATCACTCTGGGCGGTCTTGACTTCTATAGCTTCTTGCTGCCCTGACACACTTTTATATACTCCGTTTATTCACTTTTTATGTGCTAGGTTGATGTATTTTATTGAGCTAGTTACTACAGAACATAAACTAGGGATTACAACCTTGTGCATAAAAAAAATCTGCCCCCAGAGAGAAATGGAAGCAATCTGTTTTTAATATACCCTACTTCTTATTCTCTGCACTGCTTCAATGCTTCGTTTTCCGTCACTCAGCCTGCCGTCCTTGTTTCCTGTGTATATATGCAGGAACTGAGCAACATTGTTTTTATATCCTATTATCTGGAGAATTTGACTGGCCCTCTCACCCCTCCATCCCCCCCCCCCCCCCCACTCTACTTTACCTTTCTACCTGTTAAGACTTCCAGAAGCATATGCTGTTATCTCCCAGGCTTTCAACAGCCTGTCACATCCACTAGCTTCTGCCTTCTTTAAAAAGTCTCCCACTACCTTGCTGGATGCACTCCCTGCGGTTGCCAATACCTGCTGGGAGGTGTGGCCGGCAATGTCAAACTTGGACGACTGCAGGGGAAAAAAAGGAGGAACCTAAACAAGGGTCAGAATGATGGAAGGAAGGAGAGCGTGTGAGTGAAAGACTAAGGGGTGCTGCTGCAATACGATTATTTTTTTCCTTCTCTTTCCAAAGCTGACTTTATTGATTTTTCTAACCTAAAACACTGCCACAGTAGAAATCTTCCATCGTCCTATAGATTGGAATTGATTGCCTTGAGGCTCTCTTGTCCTGTAAATATTTGCAAGGCTTTATTGATTCCATTAGTGGCTGGCTGCTATTTGTGACAATAGTATGGATGGCTGTTGGTAAGAGTAAACCAATGCTGGGAGGACAGACTTTTTTCACAGCACATTAAGGTCTTGTTTCACACGTATATTGTTGTATACGACCTGTCCTTGCAGCCATTATGAGGCAAGTGGTCACCTACTTGATTTGTGTGGCACCTTTATAAAGCAAGCTATTCAGGTGGATGATATACTAGCTCACAGCCATTCTCATTAGTCCATTTACTCATCTTCAGAGGAGGCATGGGTACTCTATATGCTGCCAGATGTTACCATTCTGTACAAGAGGATGAAGTGTTGTCAGATATAAAGAGCCTGAGCACGGATGTGTATTAGCCCAAGCTGATTTCGGCATGATGGAAAAGAAAGGAGGAGGCCACTACTTTAAAAGAGCTGTAGCCCCATGCTGGTAAAGCCTGGACAATACAATGATGTACAGTGTATATAGACTGTGGGTGTTTCATGTAATCTGAGAAAGTGAGGGGCCAGGAGAGTGCTGCTTAAGAGCACAGGGGAGAGCGAGGTGGCCCACGCACTGCTGCTCTGTTAACCTGCATCTCTTCAAACTCCTCCCCCTCCTGCATGTTCTACTGTTGTCTCAGGAACACAAAGACTATTTTCAGGCAGCCAATCCACAGAGGAGTGGAAAACTGCAGCCCTGCATGCCCCTAAAAGCCTTCATGACTTTTTAATCGGTGGCTCAGGGCTCTGCGTCCGGCGGTTTGAGAGTGGAGCCCACTGCCAGAGTTTCACTTCATGGAGGGATCAAATCCCCCCTGCTTGAATCTCGGGCCTGTCAAAGCAGTCAGGCATAGAGGCAGCGGATGGGTGGCATCTGCAGGTGAGAGAGGGAGGGAGAGAGACAAAGTTGGAAGTGGAAAAGAGCAGTTTGCAGATGAGAAGGGTGGATGGTAGAAGGCAGCCAGGAGGGAATGTTTGTAAAGGGAGAAAGAATGTATGTGAAACTGCTAAGAGAAGGAATAGCCCTGCACCAAAATAGTGATTTCTGAGGTGAGAATGAGTTTGTTCAGTGGAGTTGTAAGAGAAAAGTGATGTGTGTCTGTGTGTTTGTGTGTGCATGGTACGTTCGGTAGGGGCAACAAAGCATTTGTAAGTGATGTATTGTTACAGCATACCAAACAGAGTAGGAAAGGTGGGTGGTGGATTTTATTGGAGAGCTGGAAAGGTTTTGTGATGAATAATAGTCATGAGTGAATTGGTCATTGTCAGAACCCTCCAGAGCCTATTGAATCAGCAAGGCTAGGGTTTTACAATGAGCTTCAGCCATGAAGATCAGCCTGTTGGGTCGTAATAGATGGAAAGTGAGTTGATGGAGGCAGGAGGTACAATAGATGAGGCTAGCTCTCACCGCTGGAGCAGCATTTGTCTGTGGGGAAATGGGCCACAGGAGAGACCTGTGTTCCTCCCACACACTGTGCAGAGATCAGAGAGCAATATGGATGCATTGGATGATCGCGTACAGACATGTGCACCCACCACACACGCACGGGTGCACGCACACGTACAATGAGACTCTGAGAAAAGTAAACATGCTGCAGGGGTAGCATAATGATGCCCCGTTGACCCATCATTAATGATCCCCCTCAACTCAGCCAGGAACATGATGGGCTTTGATCTGTCTCTTTAATCTGATGAAGAATTCAAATGTACACGGATCAACTGGAGAGAGAGACACACGCACACGCACACGCAAATGCACACACACACACACACACACACACACACACACACACTCACTCACTTACAAGGATGTATCCTCATTAATATACATGCACACTCACATGTGAAGACACAAGTAAACACCTACTCTACACTCACAAACATCTACATTTACTGTATACTATATAAAGGTGCCGACATTTGCATTTTAGACACACCACACACACGCATGCACATGTGCGCACACACACACACACACACACACACATATATCCCCACATATGCAAGAAAGCACACAAACAGCCCTTGAATCCATGACAGAGATTAAACATGTAATTTACTCGCCATGGTAAAGGAGAAGTAATAAATAAAACAGTTGATTTATTAATATCCCGAGTTGTAATCCACTGCATTATATGTGTATTAAAGCACATTACTTACCATGGCATGGTGAGCGTTAAAGTGCTTTTAATACAATTTTTAAGTGCCTACAGGCATTTCGAAACAGCGGCAGATCTCTGAGCAGTGTCTCACTAATGGGACTGATGTAAATATGTTCATTTGTGAATCTTCCCTCCAATTTAGTGCTGCTCACATTGTAGATGAAGATTATGCAGGGATTAAGGCTTGAAAAAAACGCGATTTGATGTGTATTTATGCATGGCTTATAGATGTAGTAATATGGAATTAGGTCCCATCATGGGTGAAAAATACAAACGTGAAAAAAGTGTCACTCCTACCTCCCCCATCTGGCTCCTTGTTAGGTTGTCATTTAGTGATATTCGTTTCCAAAAGTGGAAATTTAGCAGACGTGTATGATGCAATTCACAGGCTATAACTCTATGTTGTGTGGAGGGCCGCATCAAGCCTTCAAATCACTCATCCCGTTGGTTGTAACATTATGCCATATCCGCTTGATTGTTTGCATATTTCAATGTGTGATTGCAGCCAACAACAGTGATGCCTCCACTTTGTAGGTCCTTAGAGGCGGAGAAAGTTCAAAGAATTACCAACAAAAAAATGTTTCACACTGGTTTGTTAAGAGCAGTAATGGGAACATTTCAAGAACACAGCAGGGAGGGAAAAAAAGATCTCTGAATACATTAACCTAATGGAAGATGGTGTTCCGATTTAAATCTATGTAATTTTTTAACGAAAACCTCCAGGATATATGTGACATTGTGTGAAGACTAAAATTGCTGTGGTTGTAATTCCTTTTTTTTATATGTAAAGAGCTCTTACATATGCATAAGACTGTGACAAAAAATAGAGCTAACCTTGGTTTTTACTTTACAAATTCAGAACTTCTTCAGACCTTTCCATACTTCTCTTGTATATCAAATGGACGTGTTGGGGTACAGAGAGTTGAAGGTTTAAATCCAGGATGAGGCAGGGTAAATGTTCCCTTTAGCAAGGTACAACCCAAATAGAATAAAGCCAACATCACTGCAGCAACACTGGAAGCAATGTTAGCTTGCGTGCAAGCTTACAAATATAATTAGAAAAACAAAATGAACCTCATATATTAGATAGCATTGTTGGCCCAGGGCTCCAAGCTGTAGTTTGTGCCAGTGTTATGATAACTATCAAGGGGTATGCTTTGGTTTTCTTGTAAGGCAGCTTGCAATTTTGAGATCAACATGACTCAATCTTTACAAGTGGAAATTTGGGCTTGTTACATTCATCATTAGGTGAACAGATGACAGGCATTTTAGAAGGAGAAGGGTGATTAATTACGCTTAGAGTTTGATTGTATGTTTAAAACAACTATATAGTCTAATTTAGTGGACATATCTTCTGCTTTGTTATCCTAAGTTGTGTACTTAGATAATCAAGAGAAATATACACAGATTTAATATTCTGGTGTGGTCTGTCAGAATTACTGTCTAATCATTATTCATTAATTTCATTCTCATGCATGCATAATTTAAAATTATTCACATAGGATGTTAATAAGCGCACGCGATTCTCACAAGTTGTGTTTCTCGCACTAAACCGTCCTAAAAGATCATGCGGGAGATAAGACAATTAGGATCCCTGACTGAGAATTTTTTCCTGCTTTGTTCAAGTTGCAGGCTTCTCACTCTGTGCCCATTACTGTATCTGTTAATTGCGATGAGCAATGTAGTGTGAAGTCATGTAAGAACCAGCCAAAAGATTTCTATTAGCATAATGTCAGGGCGTTCAGATTTTCTGTCTGCCTGCTGGCGTTGTGTTTGCTGCCTGTCTTCACACAATGCCACAGAGCTGTGTTCATTCTCCTGCTTGGGGGGGCATGTGCACTTCAGAGACACAAAAAAACTCAGATGCATCAGAGGTCAGAGATGTGGCCTGGTGGGATGTTGAATAGGAGGCTTGCAGCTTTGAGCTTCCATCTTTAAGGAGTGATTTTAGGGGGTGATGGGGTAGTCTTACACCATCACAGAGCATGACTTGGTCCCACTAGCATGGATAACGGGAGAAAATAGTGGTCAGAGAGCCTCTGTAATGTGGTGGAGACAGGCACTGATGTGACAAACTCCATTCTGTCAGCTCTCACACTCCAGAGGTCTCAATTAGGATCAGGGACTTCTCACAGGCTGCCCTGCTCACAAAGGTGATGATCCTGCTACACATCATGCCAGACCTGCAACAGGTATAGAAAAGATTTAAAAAAAAAACAACAACAACAACAAAGAAAGCATCCATACACTATTTAACTCATCTCATTACTCATCTTCAACTCATCGGGTCCAACTCAAGACCTGACGTGTAATCTGTGTGACGTATTGTAAATTTGAGAAATTCCTAAACTCCCAATCCTCGAGTGGCTGATGCGTTGACACAAAAATAAGGTGTATGTCATCTGCAAAACATGTAAATAAAGCATTGCCAACAATGATTGCTGTTCACGTCTGGGCTCAGAGGAAGGAAGTGAGACAGACAGGCAGGCCGTGTAAATGTAATGAAGGGAGATAATAATTCTTTTCTCTGTCAGCTGCTCTCTGCCATTAGCATTTACTGCCAGCCCCTGCCACTCACTGCTTGGCGCCCATGCACTCTGCCACACTGATAAGAATCACAATCACCAGCCATTCCACACGCATATATTACAATGGCAGGCGCCCTGATACCTCGCACCTAGCAAAACACTATTAGCATGCCAGTGGTATCTCTCCAATTCAGAGATTCAAAGGGATCGGCTGGAGAGAAAAGAACGAATGGGACATGGCAGTTTTAGTCTATGCATTTTGCCTGATAATATTCTGGTCATAGTCACAAACACACAAATATTCACATATTTTTTCATCCACAGGCACACACCTGCACACCTGCACACACACACACACACACACACACACACACACACACACACACACACACACACACACACACACATGCATTATGAGGGATAAAGGAGAACAAGGAGCAGACACGTTTTCCTAATGTCAAGAACAATGTTGACTCTCTCCTCCAAAAAAAACCCATCAAAATGTATATGTTAATGGTGGGAGGGAAAGGTCCAGATTATGTCTGGTGCATCAAGCAATTAAATCAAGACCTGTCTGATATCTTCATGGAGTTACCAACAGAGGGATTCCAGGATGGACAGGCAGCACAGCATTGCAGGTGCATCTGATCATCTCCACCTCAATGCGTGTGAAATAACGTTTCCCCCACCATACCATCTACTAATTAGGATCTAATTATCCAGGCTAGTGTAAACAATCGCGGCAGATGGCATAGCGTGCAGTATTAACTCTAATGACCTGGGGCCCTGTGGAATTCACATTTCAGCGCGTTTGTTTATTTTCCTCCATTAGTCTTTGCCCTACTTTCTAAATTCACTTAGGCCTATTTCCAACCTTCTCATGCCTTGAGAAAAGCTGCCCGCCTCCTATTCCCGATGCAGCTTGTGTTTTTTTTTTTATTTGCTATTTCTTCCACTTACTGTCGTTTATCTGTTTTTTTGTTGCTTACTCTTGTTTTTTCTTCTTGTCTGTTTCTCCTTTTTCAAACAATGTCAATTAGCTCTCAAAAAGATCAAGTGAAATTTCAATTTGTACCTATTTTCTTCCCCACCTGCTACCATCTCCCTTCTCCCTAGTGAAAAGAGAAAAGAGAAAAGTCGGAGAAAGATCTGTATGTGATCTGGCGCACAAAACCTTACTAAATCATAGAAGCCGCCTGTCTCACCTGGGAAATATTACTGTAATGTCAGTCACGCACGCACTACAACGGGTGGCAAGCCTGGATCATTTCCCAATGTGTTCTACCCATAAGAGCTATCCAAATCTCACTTCCTTAAGAAAGAAAGAATTTCATATATCTTGTCTTTAGAAAGTAAGAAATTGCCATAGTGTCCGGCTTACATTACTAAGTTGAAATGTTGATCTGTTGGCTCCAAGAATATGTTGACAACTCACCACTGCAAGACATAAATCTTATTTGAGTGCTACAAAGTCAGACACAAATCCCTACTTTGTCTTTAACAAAGCTATAGGACTATCCCTTGGTGATTAAAGACATAACTTAATTCAACGACATACTGTAACCTACATCTAGCTACAGTTGTTCATTTGTGGTTTCTCCACTGTTCATCGGACAAGGCTGAGCTAACTAGAGACTTGATGCTACAGAGGGTGTGTATTGGTGGCTGTGGGTGTGTGAGGTCTCATTAATTGACGCCGGGCCTTGTGCCTGTGCTCCTCTGCGTGCCTTGTTCTCTGCCAGGAGCTGGACTTGCTAATTAGGCTCCTGGATATCACAGACACGTCCCTTGGTACGCCATACATTATACTGCTAGTGTTGAAGAGAATCAGAGAGCAGGGCGATAGGATGGAGGAAAATGGAGTAAGGAGCGATGCAGGGAGATGGGAAAGATGGAAAGACATCTTGACAGAGCTCAGAAGGAAGGGACGCAGAGAGAAAGTGAGCGTGATGACAACTGATGAGAGGGCAAGGAGAGAGAGTATGAGAACTACTGTATTGGGAGAGATCAAGGCCACCAAGAAAGAGAAACTGCCACAGCACACAGGGAGGAAACTGATGCTGTGGAAAGTAAAAGAGAAGAGAAAGTTAAGATGGAAAGAGAATAGAAGAAGAGGGAATCAAAAAGAAAAAGATGGCTTGAGACAAGCTTAGCAGAAAGGTAGAGGGAGGTAGAGGAGCAGCAAGACATGCTGTGTGTGTGTGTGTTGTGTGTGTGTGTGTGTGTGTGTGTGTGTGTGTGTGTGTGTGTGACTGAGAGTATGTGTGTGACTGTGAGTATGACTGTGAATTTGTCTGTGCTGCCCGCTGGAGTGTGTGTCCAGGTAATTCAATCTGCTGCACATTGACTGGCCTCCCGCTCCGTCTTCGCTCCTAATTAAATCTCCATTTGTTGGCTGAATGCTAGTGCTTCTAATTGTGTTGCTGTAGCATCTGATACACACACCTAGACACACACACACACACACACACATGCACACAGGCCCCGCAGCAAGTGGGATCCCAGACACGTCACCGTAGTACATTACACCTCAATTAATCACATCAATTAACATCAATTAACCCGTGGCGATCCACTAAACACAGCTGGTATGCGGGCGGTATTTCATCTGTGGCGACCTGAGGACTTTTTCTGCAACATCAAAGCAGGAAAATCAATATTCCTACTTCATCTTTTTCCTCTGAGCAGTGAGCATGATTGTATGAGCTTTTAAAAGCATGTCACTTGGGCCATGAAACCTATATTGCCACAACATCAATACCAAGGGGATCTCATACAGGGCGTTATCCTACTGAATTGTTATGGTTTTGGGGTTTTCTTAGTTTGGTAGTCTGTTTTCTGTGTTGTATTTTGCTCAGTTTCCTGTTTTATTTTGAAGTCTCTGGTTTTCTGTCTTGTCTTGTCCGATTTACTTCCTGTCTTGTGTTTCCCTCCTTTTTTGATTGCTCTGCCCAGCCTAATGTGTTTCACCTGTTTCCCAGCACTTGTGTCACCTGTCTTGTATTTTCTCATTAGTCTGTGTATTTAGTCTTTGTGTTTCCCTTTGTCAGATCATTTTGTGTCCCCCAGTGTCAGTCCTCGTCTATGCTCCTGGTTATTCCTGTTTTCTTGGATTCCCTTGGTTTTTGTTTATACCTTTTGTCTTCATTTTTGGAATCAGTTTTTGCCTGCTGCAGCTAACAGGACTCCCTTGGTTTGTTTGTGTTTCCTTAATAAATCCTCCACTTCAAACGTTCTCCTGCCTGCCTGCCTGCTCTCTGCATTTTGGGTCCGCCATTCCCTACTCCTCCCTGCTACAACCCAACATGAATGGTGCACATGTTCTAGGGGCTATAAATACAAAAGGGGTAGGGAAACATCGAGCTATGATGGACTGGCACTCACATGCAGCATGCAGATGCTGATCCATGGGCCATTTCTCTAAATGAATGTAGGGTTATGGAGGCTCTCCTTCTCCCCTCCCTGTCTTTCAAGCCTGGCCTGCTTGTTTGGCTCTGGCTGTAATGGGTCGCTTCACCTTGCTGCCTAGCGTTGGAGGACATCCCCCCCCTCCTTTGATATCTTGTTTTCCTTCTCTCAGTCCCCCACCTCATCCTACCTCTGTACATCACTTCTCAATCTCTCTTTTATCATTAAACTTGGCATTTTTCTCACCATCTGTTTCACCATCACTCTCTCTTCCTCCTCTCTGTCTTTTCTTGTTTGCTCTTTTTCTTAAACCCTCCCTTCATGTCCGCCTATTTTCTGACTCACCTAAGTGATGGAGTGTAAATCGGTGGGGTGCCTGTTGTCCCGGTGACAGCAGCTGGTGACAGAGTGACAGATCAGCCTGACCTTCAGGACGGATCATTTTCGTGGGGGAAGGTGTGAGTGTTTGTGTGTGTATTTATGTGTTAAAAGAGCTTCATGTCCTGGCCCAAACATTCTCATCTCAACTTGTAAAGCAACAACTCACCAAAGGCAACCCAGTAGGCGTGTGTGTGTGTGTGTGTGTGTGTGTGTGTGTGTGTGTGTGTGTGTGTGTGTGTGTATCTATAAGGGTGGTGTTTTGTTGTCATGTTTTATCTAAGATGGTTTTCATCCCCTTTTAAGATGCCCCCTCCACCAACCCCACAACCCACACCAGTTCACCAACCCATTACTAGGCCAAGGTCACTGCCATGACTGTTGCATAACCCCCATCAGAGAGGCTAACCATGACCCATCTCGCATGTTAAAGTCCAATTGGAGAGGCTAAATGACAGCTCTAAATTTTCCTGGATGACATGATGTGCCATGAGGTGGACTGGAAGTGGTCCATGGAGCAGGGAAGTTATGTGCATAATATGTATATGTGTGTGTCTAGGAAGAGAAAGACAGGTGGAGCGAAAGAGATAGCGATGTGGAGTGATTGAGAAATGGCGCCTCCAAATGTTTCAACAGGCAGAGGCTCTACTTTATCGCTACATCTCAGTGATACAGTTGTGCCAAGTGCTAGCTAGGATGTGGTTACATAGGCTCAAACACAGTTGCCTGAGGAATAAAAAGAGTGCAGAATGAGCTCCCTGCTGCTTGTGTGGAACAGGGTTAAGGAGGTGAGACACAAAATAAGCAAGATAAAGAGTACAAGACAAAAACCGAATGTGAACACTGTCTGTGTGATTGCATGCCAGCATGGCGCAATGGGGAACACAATGGGCCTTGCTTTAAAAAGCTGCCCTGGTGCCTGTGGTCTTTGTCTCACAGACATTAAAATTCTGTGTATGCAGCAGTGGACCCCGCTGGAGCAATGCCACCATTCAACCTCAGCTGTCAGGTTAGAATAAGGTGTTTTCATATCGTTTGTGAATAGTGTGGTGGTGCAGCTTGACTGTTGGGGGCAGCTGCTCTGCACAGCAGCCACATTAAAGCCTTCCGGGTCCTCCCATGCCAGTTTTTGGTCTTCCCTAGATCTGCCGACCCGTCTCGGTTGGCTTTTATCCGTTTTCTCATATTGCTGCAGGAGTTCAGTGTCCAAAAGGACTGCCCTCGAGCTTTCCATCTGGATTCGAAGCCTGCAGCAGGCAATGCCTTGCACCTGCCAAACCCACCACTGTCCCTTCGTTCATCACTGGAATAAGGAGACACCAGTTCTTCATAGCCAATGCTCTTCCTTTTCTTCTTCCCTCCACCCCAGACTTTTTCCAAAAAAGATGTCAGCTCTACCTTTGACATAGTGCACCCATGTCTGCTTCAATCAGATGGGCTAATGTTCTCTAATCATTAAGTTGATTCTATAGTCCCTTATGTACTTTTGATGTGTGTTTGTGTCTACAGGCACGTGTGTCTGTAAACATGAGACATGTGCTATGTATTTGTCATGTACAGCATGCTCCTGTTCCATGAAGTCACAGTGCTCTAAAATGAGATGACAGCTGAGGCAAATTATGGATCAGCTCAGCGATGATGATACCACAGTGTATGTGTACAGTGTAACACATCCAACTGACATATTAGTGACAGCAGCATACTCATCTACTGTGATCTGCATGCAGTGTCTACCACAGGCACAAACATGTATCAGCGTTTTTTGACCTCAGCAAAGAACAAAAGCACAGTGATGAAGAGGAAGAGGAGAATGAGGGTCAGACAATAGGTTCTCTGTCGGAAACTCATTAGATCCCAGAACCCAGTGTGCAGAGGACTGCGTCCAATCTTCCTTCAGCATTAAGAACTATTACAGCCAGCAGTCATTTAAGATTTCACAGAGACTCAAAGAGAGGATCACTTCAGCTGTCTTTTACATGGTGAGAAATCTTTTCTTGGATGTCGATTCTGCACTGTATGTAACAGTGAATAGGAACACAATGGCACTAAAACATGTAACCACAGTGGTGATTACTGTCCTCGCAATTCCCCGTTACGCAATTTCACATCAGTAACTTGGTATTATGCATATTCCTTGCCTCAGACGATCAATGTGTGAGTACGGCATGTGCAGGTCTCTAATGGTGGCTTGTTGATGTAGCTGCATTACTAAGTGCATGTAGCCACCGTGCCCCTGAACCAGCTGTGTGTTTTTTTCAGGCATAAGTAAATGTTTTGTGATTGTGTGTGTGTGTGTGTGTGTGTGTGTGTGTGTGTGTGTGTGTCAAGTACAAATGCATTTACTAGTGGATGGAATTACAGCAAAGCTACCACTCCAGCGGCTACTGCCTGTGGACAAAAGGGATGGCTCCCACATTTGGGCTCAGGCAAAGATCAGTTTGTTTTGGATAGGTTCATGCAAAAGTGGTAGAAAGAACAGATCAGCCAGGTTTTTAGCCAGGAGTATTGTTGTTACCAAACGGGTCAAAATGTAAGGACTGGTTTTGGAAACAGAAAGCATTGAGGTGGCTGTTGTTTGTTTGCCTCCTTTTATGAGTGGTGTCTTTGAGGGTAATAGAAAGGGGAGTAAGCTGCAGCTTTCAGAGGGGTATTGTGTGCTAGTGTGTATGTGTGTGTCCTATTATCTGTATTTCTGCGTCTGCATACAGTGTGCGCATGGTCGCCGGTGTGAAACACAGAGGTGCGGAGTCATTCTTCTATTTACAGTTTCAATCAGGTCCAATTTTCTGTATCCCCTCCCCTGCTCGGCAAGGCTGCCCTCACATTCACCCAGTTCCACCACACCATCCTCTGCTTTCACCACCATAAATCTTGGGCATGAAAATGCGTGTGGATGTGGAGAGAGAAAGAGGCTCCAGCAATCTGCCATGAGAGTGAGTCAGCCTAGTGTGGTGGACCTACAACCAGGCGTGCTTCAGGCCTTGGCGGCTTACTGCAACTATTAATACAGACTTTAATTAGCCCGCCACAAACACTGGCACAATCGGCTCAGTGTCGCCCGTGGCTGGCGAGGCAGACAGATCAATAGGTCTGATCATGCCTTTTTCATCAGCTCAAATGAAAGCACTTTGTCTCCAAGCTCAGCCCTGGACCTTGCGTATCACCTTAAAGGCTTTCTGTGGCTGCACTGGCTGTGTGCAGTGTTGCGGATGGGGCCTGTATAATCTGGCTGCATTAGGGAACTATAAAGATAAATGAAGGGAGGCACAGAGCATAACTCATCCTGTCAGAGAAGAGGGTTTAAGGCTCGGAAACTTTGTGTTTTCTAAAGCAGCCCCTACCACCCCCACCCCCCATGGCTTCCTAGTTTTATACTCTCTCTTCCTCCTACTTGCTTGTTTTTTTTTTTTTTTTTTTGTACAATCTCTGCTGTATTTTTCTCCATCTGCTTTCTGTCTATTCCCCCTTCCCTCCTCGCTCCATCTCCCTCTGCCTCTCCCCCGCCATCTCTCTTCCCATCCTCTTTTACTGATCTAGAGGTATGGACGAGTTCATTTACACTTCCTCTGCTGCACAAATTGCTCTTCTACCTCTTTGCCAGCACATTTCAGTTTGAAATAAAAGAGTAAGCTGCTTTTGCAGCAACAACTTATTTCATGTTCTGTTTGGCAGGCTTTCCTCTTGACCTTCAAGTTCCCAATCAGTGCAGTAGAAAAAAATGGAAATAGCTTGTTACTGAATCACCAAATCACTGCCTTTTTTAACCAACTACCGCTCTGACTGCTTCACATTCTTCTTTTTCCTGTCTTTCCCAATATGTCTCTTACGTTTTTTCCCTTCCTTCTTTTCTTTGTTTTTCCAACAGATGATGTCCCACCTTATTTTAAGATGGAGCCCCCTCAGACCCAGGTTCACTTGGAGGGGAACCGCCTGGTCCTAACCTGCATGGCAGAGGGCAGCTGGCCCCTGGAATTCAAATGGATCTACAATGGTACCAAGCTCACACATTTCTCCTTGGAATACAGGTAAGGAACGCAACCTTGCCTGCTGATTCTATTATCATTTTTTTTTTATTCATCAACTATAATTAGCTTACTACATGAGACATTTTAGCAGCATTTAATTGTAACTAATAGCTCATAGCTCATTTTTATTCATATTCAAGGCTCATTTCTATGGATTTATTCAGGACTGATTTGGCTGCTGTCTCCCCTGAGACATAACACACTGTGTTCAGGGGATTGTCAGATTCATTCCAATTTGTATCTCACACTGTTTGCAACATGCAGAGATGGTGTGAGCAGATAACTTCTTTTCTCCTGCGGTTTGTTGAAACTATCATTGCTGCAACAAAATCTAACTGTAGCCCACTAACTCAATTCTAATTGGTTACAGGATTATTATGTGCCCCTTCAAATCTGATACATCCGTTGCATGGGAGATGAATTGATCAGGGGTACTAAAATGTAAAAGTAGGATGTGTCTACAGTAGCCAACAAATTCAGGCATATGACTCTGACCAGGATGCAGAGAGGCCTAGTTAGCTTATTATTAGAGATGTTCCACTGCCTAAAACGCTGGTATCAGTATCGGGAAGTACTGGAGTTTATGCACCGATCCGATATCACGTAATAAAGCCCTAAAGAAAATCTACATTAAAGTAGTTTATTTATGTTCTTTTTCCGTTATAACTGACTGTCAAACTGGAGAATAAAAGAAAGTTTTGGGGCATTCATTGTTTGTGTTTGTTCATGTTTCACAAAGAGTTTAACCTGAGCCAGACCGACAACAAAGATAGAAATCATATCACATCCATACAGGGATAGTAGTATACAGCTGTTAAAACATAATGAAATATAAGACACCCTGGTATCGGATCGGTACTCGGTATCGGCCGATACGCAAGTTCAGGTATCGGAATCGGTATCGGGAAGCAAAAAAGTGGTATTGGGCCATCTGTACTTATTATATAGCTATACTGTTATCGTGAGCCTAAAACTCCCATGCATTCATTCTTAGCCACTATATCTCTTATTTAACACATGAATGACATTACTAGCACGCTCGTTGGAGCTCATTTGAAAGGTGAATATTGTCTGTACTCACTGTTTCTCGGTAACTCAGAAAGCTGTTAGTAGCAGTCTTTTCACACCCTCTGTCCAGCGGGAAGCTGTAAGATGAAGAAACCTGTCCTGAGTGTTTGTGTGCAAATCTCAGGCTCTTCTGCCATGCAGCGGAAAGTCCTGAGCATGTCTACTGCAGCATCACGTGTGGCAGCATCCGATGTACTGAACTTACAACCAGCTCTTAGCGTTTCTCTGATTGTTTCCCGTTTCTCTCGCTTTATTGGCATGAATGTCAGAAATAAAAATATTGCCAAAGCATCAAGGATAATAATGTGAGAAGAAATACATACCATTCATTGAGTAAACTAAAATATATACTCAATCTGTCTCTTGTTCCATTAAAGCAACACTAGAGCACTTTTCGCGCTTCGGTCCCCCTACAGGTTGGAAGCGTAATGTCTCATTATGTCTCATTCAAACTACAGATCCGCTACCCAATCTCGCAAACTTGCATAATGTAATGTAATGGACAATTCAGCTTCCAACCTGTAGGGGGACCGAAGTGGGAAAAGTGCTCTAGTGTTGCTTTAAGTCCCGCCCCCTCAAAAAACCCAGTAGGTTGCAAGACTCCTCTCTGATTGGCACTGATAGGCTAACAAAATTGACAACTGGTCACACCCAATACAGAAGAAAAGCACCTGAGATGTTCAAGGGCTACTTACAGCAGTAGACATTTCACAAACTATGTGTTTCTCTATATTTATGCAAACGTTATTATGTATGCAGGGATAATTGAACCAGCCCATATATTTTTGTTAACAGAAATACATATAGAACAATACATAAACAAATTTAGCATGGTGCTATAACAATGCATATTTTTCATCAGATTGTGCTGTGTGGGTGGGCTATAAGGTGCTGTTTCACTGACCGTGGAGTTCATCTGGGCACCTTTTTTTGTAACACTTCAGCCTCCGAACGCAATGTGGAAGAATTCAACTAATGGCGAGTTGTGGCAAGAGAAAGCTTCAGCCTGTGCTAACAAAGCCTCTCTGTGTGTTTGTGTGTATGCATCAGTGTGCCCATTTGCCCATTTACTGTATGCTTGTGTGTCTGCATGTGTGTTCACAAGTCACAGTTGCAGTCCACAGTGAAAGTCATTTTCTATCTAATTCTAGCTCGTTTTCTTCACTCTCTACTCACAGTCTGGCTAGTCCCCTAGACATGGACAGACTCTCTCAGGTGGCATTATCTGATTGCTATCACTGGCTAGTGGCTACACCCCTCCTCTGCTCCCCACACACCCTTTCCCATGTCTCGCTCCCTCTATCACATCCTCTCTCTCCTCTTCTCCCCCTCGTCTTCTTCGTCTTCTCCTGTCTTTCCTCAGTTTTTGGCTGTGCTCTCACGTGGCTTAGTCTCTGGGTCTGCTTCTTTGCAGCCCTCTGCTTGTTATTCTTCACCAGCCCTGATCAAAGAGGAGAACTGGAATCCATTTAATCAGACACCCCACACACACACACACACACACACACACACACACACACACACACACACACACACACACACACACACTCATTGCAGTGCAGGGGGAACATGGAAGGGCCGACTCCGCACTCCTAACTGGCTGTAGCAAACCAATTAAAGGGGACTCAGCTCTGGGATTATCTACCTAGAATTTCACACAAACCATTTAACATGAATGCACATCAGGAATGCCCAGGAGTAACAGGTAAGAGGTGATCATATGATTTGATTCCACTGACTGAAGATACAGGATAACAATGGGGTTTTGTGAGTCCAGCCAGTCTGTCAGAAACTCTCTTTGCTGTTCACTACAGCTGGCTTTAATATTACATCCTTCTTTCCTTAGTTTATCATCTACTGTCCATCTGTACATCAGCACTGAATCACACTTCAAGGCTGCTTTGTTATATGCCTAATTTAGAACATCTATGTCTAATGGCTAAGTGGAATGCCATTTAAACTGTTTCATTGAAACATCTCAATTAATTTAGCGTCTTGAGTGTGGGGAATAAAAGCACCAAGATGACAAATGTTGCTTTCTGTCATGCTGATGATGACTAATGGCACTTTGTGTTGTGTGTGCCCATTAGGTACCTGATCCCCTCGCTGGACCGATTGCACGCTGGACACTACCGCTGCATTGTGAGAAATCGAGTGGGTGCTTTAATGCAGTGCAGTACTGAAGTGCAGGTTGCCTGTAAGTGCAAGTTTCTTTCTATACATCTGGGAGAGTAAGGGGAGGACACTGTTTTTGTTAAAGGGTTGTCAGGCACAGTATGTGGAGGAAAGGAGCTTAGCGTTTGAAAAAGGTAAATAATGTGGAAATAATGACAATTCTTCTTTTTCATTTTGCTGGCATCCATTTCCCACATTTTCTCTCCTAGTATTAACTTTCCTCTTTTGCTCACTTTCGTTGTCTCACTTTCTTACACTCCTCTCTTTATGCCTGCTAGATATGGGTGGTTTTGTGGAGGGCGAACGGTCTCAAACTGTATCCCAGGGTGAGGGGGCTCTCATCCACGCACCGCAGATACACAGCTTCCCCAGGCCACAGATCACCTGGTTCAGAGATGGACGTAAGATTCCCTCCAGCAGCCGTATGTAAGTCTACCTTTGTACGAGTAGAGAGTGAGTGCATGTGACTCTTATGTGTTTCTGCGCGTGTCTCATATACACTCATATATGAAATGTTGGTTCAACGCTGAGCTGCTGAACCAGAATATCTTTCACTTCAGAGAACTCCAAGAAGTTCAATACTGCTCACATATTTTCTCCAATCCCCCCACACACACAAAATGAGCGAAGTTGAGCAGAGTAGTTGATGAACAAATGTTGGCGCCGGCCCTGTGTTCATCATTGAATTACCTCTCAATGATAAAGCGGATTATTATATCGCCCCTATTGACTTTGCAGGCGGAATGATTGAAGGGTAGAGATAGAGCAGGCAGCAGGGGAACCAATTAGACAAAATTGGACAAAAGGCTTCAATTGATGATATGTTTGACTGACAGCCCTCACCCCTGGGTGGATGTGTGTGTGGGAGGGTGTGTGTGCATACGTGGTTGTGGTTAGAATCTATTTGAGTCCAAATGTGCACAGTGGGAGTTACAGTATATGTATAATTGTATGTAAATCTGTATTATATGGGCTATTCTCCGAGCATGAATGTGTGTGTGTGTGTGTGTGTGTGTGTGTGTGTGTGTGTGTGTGTGTGTGTGTGTGTGTGTGTGTGTGTGTGTCACCTAAGATCAATTTTGCCATCCAGACAAATATAGGTAGGCAGTCCACAACTCCTCAGAACCCAATTCATCATGTATTATTCAGCAACTACCATGTTGTAGCTGACATGAAAACTTTCACCCCGAGTTGCATGCTCTCGATTAAAGAACGGATTGGTAAGGGAAATTGTAAGAAAAATCTCAACCCCTTCCATTAATGTTTTAACCAATTCCAGAGCTGGTTACTGTGTGGCTGACTCTTATCAGAAGTGAAGCGGTGAAGCTTTGCTCCGTGACAATGAAAGCTACTGACGGGACACTCTGCATTTACCGCTTGTTTGCTCGCTTTGTGTCAGGCCACATTGATATTCACAGGCGTATGTGTATGTTGGTGTTTGTGTGTTTGTGTAAGTGTCTGTTGACTCTGTGAGACTCACTGCTTTTAATTGTCCAGGAGTCTGTCTGTTTATCCTGCACCAATCAGGCAGATGCTGGCAGATATGAAGATCCTAATCTGGCCGCGTGCTTAGTGTCAGCCTTCATTTAATGGTCCCCTCTGAAACGTTTGAGCCCATTTGCCTAACCAACATTCAGCCATTCTCGAGGCACAAAAAGGATTTTTAGCATGGTGTTTTTCAAGCAAATTGGATAGTATGATAGATGAAATAGTTTTTACAAGTATCCATCCACTGTCTTGTATTCTGTGTATCTTATTATAATTATAAGTGCAATAAATGTGCCCAAAAATCACTCCACAAAACAGCCAAGCTAACATGATGCTAATGCAATACCTTATATTGAGTTTATAGAAATATAGTTGTGTGCATGGCTAAATTCTGGACTTTATGTGCTGTCTTTTGCAATTATTCATCTATATACACTGGGGAAGGTTGCAAAGATTGGCTTTGACAGTGGCTTACATCTTAAAATATAGTTTCAATATAAATCAGTAATCAACAGGTTCATCAGTTGCTCAAAGCTATTGTAGGACCAATTCATTTCTGTATATATTAAGTATATCACAAAACCAGCCTCACTTATCTTAAACCCCTGAGTTACTTTGTGTTAATACCCAATTACTGCAGAAACAGAGAGTATAACATAATAAGGGACATTCTGAACTATTCATTTAAGACACTGCAGTACCTTGTAGATGGAAGTGCTCATAAAAATTGGTTTTCTATGCTTCTTTTCAGACATAATTTATGAGTCAGTGTGTATGTGTGTGTGCGTGCATGCATGCATGCGTGATTGTGTGTCAGTTTACCCTTAGGATTTATTGACTGTGAGAAGCAACTACTCCCTGGTTTAATGATATGAGGGTGTCTGTGCGCTTGTTAATGTGTGTATGTGTGAGCGGTTTAGCGTGTTTGGGGACACATTTTGTAATGCACACCAGTTGACTGGGGATGTCTGATTAATTGGGAGCCAAATTGGTGACACCAATTTGATTTGACTAAATTTTTCGCTAGCTAAAGCCATTTGTGTCTTCATGAGGGTAAGATTGAGATTAAGTGAGTGCCATGAGAATGCATGTAAGGCAATGCAATGTCCTTAAAACTTAAAGTTAAACTATTTTGTGTGTGGGCACGAATATTTACTTATAGTGCCATCACCCTGGACAACACGCTTGTCATCCTGTCCACTGTGGCCCCTGATGCGGGACGCTACTACGCCCAGGCGGTCAATGACAAGAATGGGGAGAACAAAACCAGTCAGCCCATCACACTCACAGTGGAGAGTAAGTACACATGCAGGTGCACGTGCATCCACACAACAGGCTTCCTCACCCACTTAGCGAAACATACCTCACTAGCAGATTGTGTGTGTCATCAGCAGACTGCATTAACAGGTTGTTGCAAAAAAAGTTTCACTCGTCATATTATTTTTCAGCTCAACACACATTCATTCAGCACAGCAGCTACACAACAGGTGGCTCAGCCAAAGACCAGAGTAAACAGAGATAGCGCCCTCTACTGGTGCACCCTTTCATCATATCACTCCTTTCTGCCGTTCCTTCTTCTCTCTCTCCAACAGAGTATTCAAACCCATTACCTACGATAGTTGTCCTCTTGTTCTGCAGTCCTCCTCTGACCTCTGGCTTCGAGCAGTGAATTACGGTCATGAGGTGTGTGTTAGGTAGAGCTCCAGCAGCTCTCTGACTGGCTGGATGTACGGGCCCATAAAGTGGACCTTCAGTTTAATCGCTCCTCACAAAACGCAGATTTATGAAAGTGGCACTGGGCAAATGGGGGATGATTAAACATGCACACACACGCACAAACACACACATCAGATTAGAAGGTCGGCCTCACATATACATGCTCACAACTTCAAATAAAGTTTGGAATTGCTCATGCAAACCCGGTTACCTGTCAAGTTATTAGCGTTTAGCTGAACCTGAAGCTTCTCTATCCTCCTACCTACGTTCGCCCTCTTTCATCTGAACAAAGTCACTCAAATTCTCCCACATACTGTTACTTACTTTCTTCTAGACAAAATCAGTCTCTCCTACGACCAGCCAATTTAAGGAGCATCTAAATGCATTTTCAAATTGTCTCTGAAGATAACATATTTGATCATATTTTATATCATATTTGGATTTGGATTTGGATTTGGATATGTATACTATCGAATAAGGATTTTAACCTGCTCTCATGTGGAGCTGAACATTTTTAATATCAGCCACTTGCTCCTCATATTGTGAACACAGTGTTTGTAATTCAATGCTCAATACGCATGACACAGCAATCTGTGGGGACCAGATATCACTGAATATCACTGAATCTGACCTTGCGGATCACACAACCATATTTCGCATCTGAAAGTCAATAAGGTTTTTACAGCTGCATTTGTTCATTTTAGCAATTCTATGGAGAAAAGATGGAAAAATATGCAGTAGAGGGAGCGTGTTGTTCCAAAGGGAGCAGCATACAAATGAGACAGAGCTGAGTCTAATCGTAAAAGGCAAACTGACATTGGCTAAGTGGGCAGACATTTTGCTTTTTGTTCTCTTCTTTAGAGTGTGAAATTCACTACAGTTGACTTGGGTTTACAATTGTCTTTGGACACAGACAGATGTCAACAATATGGTGACATTAGTTTCAATAATTTGCTATGCAGGTCACCACGTTGTTTACTTTTCCCGTTTAATTAGAAGATTACACACTCGAGGTATTCTCAACACTGAGAGTTTATGAACTGCAATACATTAATTAGTCTCTGCCAAGGAACCAGTCATGTCTTCTGGAAAATAAAATGAGTTATTTGGCTAGTTTAATGGATTCCCAGTTTTCATTGTGTCATTGGCAAACATGGACACAATTCTCAGACAAACTTGTTTAATTTGTATATTTACACAAAACTGTAACACATTTGATAAACCTTAAATATATATTAAAGTGTAATACAATCACTCAATTTAAAAGGGGCAATTTCACAAAAGAGCTTCAACACGACAACATCAACAGTTACAATCAATGAATGATGCATAGATTATTTATAATAGTATTATGTGTGTGCTGTTTATACCACTACTCGTCTCTCTTGGTGGAAAGATGAATATTCTTCTTCTTCCCTCTCCATCAATCGATTCTTCTCCTTGCTCCTCCTCTTTCTATGTCTAATTTCTTCTCCACTAAATGTATCAGGAGCTCAGAGACCATAAGACCCACAACAATCACACTTTCCACATAATCTCATCCATTAATTAGGAAACAAAAATTACATAGATCTGCCAAATGCCTGTAATCTTAAGCCAGTAAATTCTGACCCAAGTGATTAAAATATTTTCCTCATAAATCCTTTGGACTGGTAAATCCTTGCAGCCTGTTTCTGTTTCTTTTCAATTTTTTGAGTCTTCTGATTACTTGACAACAAGGTGTTCTACATGGATTGATTGGTCTTCAGTATGCAAATAAATGATAATGCCAATAATGCCCTCAAGATGATGCTTGTACCACCATAATGAAATAAATTCTAAAACCTTTAAGTCAGCTGCAAAATCACAAAATTGATCTATTTACCTTTCAATCAATGGGTAATCCTTTGCCTCCAAATATTTTCTTTTGAATAAAACACATTGCATCTCAAAAGGACGAATGTTGCTGTTATTCGCCTGTCCAGACTGCTTGCTACAAAACCCAGTTTGAGTTTTTTATCTACCAAACATTATGACAATGCATTTCCTGGTCATTGTATGCTGCCATGGAATTATCTTTGCAATCTGAGTTTAATGATTTTGGTGGTTTGCTTTGGTCTTAATTCAAATGTCTTCATTTTGAAATGTTAAATGCATTCTTTAAATATGCCAGCCAAATGTCAGCAGCAGCTTCATTTGACTTGTTCTTCTTTTCCTTCTTTGCTGCTTGTGCTTGAAGCTGTACAATCATAGCTAATAGTATATGGCTCAGCTAAAAGCACTACTTTTTAATACAGTTGGCATCTTATAGTCTACTGTGAACATTTGTACTCAATGCCATGTTTTATATTTGTCTGTTTTTGTAAAACCTAACCCTCAGCTTTACAGTGTGTGGCTTGTTACTTAAACAAGAATTTCTGCTATGGGAGCCCAATAAACAATCACATTTCAAATGGTAAATTGTATTTTTTTTAGCAACCTATTGATAAAAATGCATTCAACTGGGTTTGTAAAATTGTAATGCAACCAAAATTATGATTTTTCAGACTGTACAGCTGAAGAGCTGGAGACTTGAGCGAAGCAATCAAATGGGGAGCAGAACCAAACGGCAATAACCCATCAGGAGGGCTGTGCCTGCATTTAGGCAGTGTTTGTACAGGAAGCTCTGTAATTACACTGCTGATATTCCACAGAAATGGGCCTTGAAATGGTGTGTTATTTTGTGCCACAATAAGGTGGCACAAAAAAACAATAATGATAATAAAAACGTGATTACGGACCCTATTAACCTGGTGTAGCCCTGAAAAAAACCTGTGCGTGGAAACACATGGGCAACACACATGCATGCAGTACAGGCCGTCAATTAACGCGTAAACGCGCAATCGCTCAAACACATACAAGTGCACAGGCCCATACCCGTACTCTGGGGAGGTGGGGGAAAATGAGATCAGATTCAGAGAGAGATCACTGATTGAGGGCAGTGAATCGATGGTTGGCTGGAGGCTCCGTGAAACCCGTGAGTGATGGTGCTGCATTTAATCGCCTTTTGTGTTTGTCTCAATTATGCTACATAATGGCTTCTAACACCTGGGCTAACATCGTGCTGCAGGAAATGCTGTGTGCACTAGAAAAATAATCTAAAGTAAAGACAGGGCTGTTAATAGTTGGGTGATAGCAGGCTGGCTACCTGCTGGTGATAGTGACTGTCAATCTCTGTGTATGGATCTAGTCATGCTCAGTTGGCCACATCAGGCAGCTGCACAGGCTTAATATGAGGTCATCATATAGTTTATAGATTTCTTCTCACTTTTTTCACTTCTATTATCTACGTCCATTTGTTTCTGTGTGTGTGATAGATGTGGGAGGACCTGCAGACCCCATCGCCCCCTCAATCATTATCCCCCCCAAGAATACCAGTGTAACCATGGGAAGAAACGAGGCTATCATGGAATGTGTTGCTAATGCAAGGTACTAACACAGACACACGCATGGATACTGAGGAAAAGACAAATACAACCCAGACAGACACGCACACATTACCAAAACACCTCCACCTTCTCTCGCCTCCACATCTGATATTTTGTGATTCAAATGAGTCTGGAAACCCTTTGTTTGAACATGATAGAAAAGTATTTTGTACATCTCTCATTTTACCTCTCCTCCATTCTTCCCTTTGATTCAAGGCTTCACTCTGTTCTCCCTATCTCGCACAATCTCAGGGCTGAATCCTGACTATTATCTCCAATTCAAAGACTTAATCAGAATGACAGATGTATCCCATTGCTCCCTCAGTGCTCTGTAACCTTGAAACGGAATAAAAATCTGTATTAAAAGCACTAAACTACGCTCCCTATCTCTTGCTTTTCTTTTCATCTTTTTCTCCTCCAGACCTCTCATCAAAATGACTGTTACTTGGAGGAAAGACGGGGTAGTGGTCAATACGGGGATCCGAGATTTTGGCCGTAGATTGGTCATCTCTTTGCCTGCAGTCAGCGATAGCGGCTATTACGAGTGTGAGGCGTCACTCCGCAGTAGTAGCGTCCCATCGGTCACTGCTGGGGCCTTCCTGCATGTGCTAGGTAAATAACCCACAATTTCCATTTTAACCTTCCACCCCCGTGTTGAGAGAACATTGTGTTGCCATTTGATACTTCAGTAATTGAGTTGATGACGATATCTAGAGTGTTGCAAATGATCATTCAATAGAGAGGGGTAGAGATAAAAAAGCACAGATGATCCGTGAGTCGTTCTTAAAGGCTTAAATGGGGCAATGTTTTATGCTTTTTCTTCTTTGAAACAGAATATCCTCTGTTTGTAAAAGAGCCGCCAACTCACATCAGTGCAGAGATGGAGAAGGTGGTCGATATCCCCTGCCAGGCACGGGGTCAGTGGTGTTTGTTTTTCTTTGTGCTATTGCATGTGTGAAAGAGCAAGAAAGTATGAAACAAAAAAACAGAATAAAAATGTCACAATGACGAAGAAATAAATGAATCCTCTGCTTCCTCTGCAGGCACGCCGCAGCCAGACATAGTGTGGTACAAAGATGCGGTGCCCATCAGCCCGGTAAAGATCCCCAGGTATAGGGTGTTGGTAGGAGGCAGCCTACAGATCAACGGTCTCCTGCCAGATGACACAGGGATGTTTCAGTGCTTTGCCCGCAATCTCGCAGGAGAGATCCAGACAAACACCTACCTAGCTGTTACTAGTATGTCCCCTTGAAAATATTTCAAAGCTATCTACATGTCTGCTTCTTAATTCTGCTCATCTTTTCCTCTCTGTTCCCTCCCTTTCTTTTCCTAAATCCGCTCCTCTGTTCTCTCTAATCCTCTTTTCTCACTCTCTCTGTCTTGCCTCCTACACCCATCTATCTATATATCGTTTCACATTGACAGATTTGTCACCTTGGATGCTTGGGCAATTATTGGCTATTTTTGAATCAGACAAGGTGCAGGAGAAGCAGAGAGATGTCAGATTCTCAGAACTGTCCCTGAGAATAAGACCTGACAGCCGCCCCTTTTGTCAAGTCTATTAAGCTCTCAGCTGGCATCTGCTTTATTAGGCTGAAAGCTGTTTATGTCTCTCATTATCACCTCTGTCTCACCTGATTTTGTTTGCCTGTGTGTGTGTGTGTTTCTGTGTGTGTGTGTGTGTGTGTGTGTGTGTGTGTGACCCCTCCCCTCTCAGGTATCGCTCCCAACATCACCGCTGGCCCCTCTGACAGCGCCGTGATTGACAGCATGTCAGTCATTCTGCATTGTGAGACCTCAGGAGCCCCACGGCCAGCCATCACCTGGCAGAAAGGTGCGTGGGTTAACAGCATGAGGTTCTGAGGTGGGGGGTTCATTATGGAGCATTTGGACTTGTCAAAGCAAACGAGATCTCTGGAAAGGACTCAAAATATGCATTTTCTCTAAAAAGTTAAAGCTTTACTTTCCTGCATTGCTATTCCCTCCTGTTTGTTTTTTCCTGACATTTCTCCAATACCCTAATCTCTTTTTGTCCCTGTTCTCCCTTTTTTTTCTCTGTCCTCTATTCCATACGATCAATCATTTCCACCCTTCCTTGCAGGTGAACGTGTCTTGGCCAGTGGCTCGGTCCAGCTGCCCAGGTTCACCCTACTGGAGTCAGGCAGCCTGCTAATCAGTCCCTCTCACCTGTCTGATGCTGGTACCTACACCTGCATGGCCAGTAACTCCAGGGGCATTGATGAAGCTTCAGCCGACCTAGTGGTCTGGGGTAAGCATAACAGAAACTGGATACTCCCCTGCTTGCAGCGTGTGCAAACCCCTGTATCCTCATTTTCTACGTTGTCCAGCACAGGGGGAAAATACTGCAAACTACGAGTCCAAGCTAAACCTGTGGAAAAAATAAAGAAATAAAAAGAAACATTCTTCATTTTTTTAATCCATGACTTACTTATAGATGCAGAAAGTACCTAGTTGCTGGAGGTCATTCTCTAGATATTCTGAATACATTGTCTAATGACTCATGTGTGCACTCATTTTCTGTGCATAAATTCACATCATCAGTCCTTGAAAGCCTTGCAAAATACTCCATCCATTAGAAATGCGGTGTAATTCACCCAGTTTCAGAAAGACATTGAGTGAAAGATGAGACCAATTCCACTAAGCTCTGTTCAATCCGCTGCTCAACCACAGTCTCTGAATAACAACCTCTGTGTGTGTTTGCAGCACGTACTCACATCACTAAACCACCACAAGACCAGAGTGTCATCAAAGGGACCAAGGCTGTTATGACCTGTGGTGTGACCCATGACCCCAGTGTCACTGTGAGGTAATGATAACATCCACTGGCAATATCTGTTGGATTTCATTTTTTCTTTCATTGCATACTATTTTTGTCAGACATCACATACTTTCTGCTTGCTATTTGTCTATGCAACCCAAGTCTAGAAAACAAGCTTGGGTATCAATGTTTACTTAATTAGTTTATAAAATCTGCGAGAGATCTTTTAGTGTTTATCCACCCTTATGCAACCTCCTATGGGAAGATTTGGAAACTCTTAGAATCTGATTGAGGAATTAATCCATCGCTTCTCCTCACTCTTCAGACAGTCTTGATCATGATAGAGTGTGTGCACATGCATCTGTCTCAGAGGGAGTGAAATGATGTCTGTGGAGCCCAGTGATTAGAGTGCCTGTCACCTGTGGGCCCACAGCATTGATCAGATTGCAGGGTAAACAGATGAATATGTAAACAGAGTAATAACTTCAGACAGCGCCTTTAATTAAACGCAACACAGAGGAGATAAGCTGGAAAGCCCGAACAGTCGCAATTAATCACAGGAGCTCCTGGTGTGTGCATGTGCATGTGAGTATAAGTGTGGTGGGGGGGGCAGCCATATGTGCGGTTGGGTATATGACAAGGAGAGAAATGCATGGAGGAGAGGCTCTGTACTGTATGTATGACAGAGAGAAATGGTTTTAAGATACAAATCACTTTCCCATCAGCCTCACAAGGCTTTACACCGGTGTCAGCACCTTCTGTGTTTTGCTGTATGAACTGACGCAAAGCAAACAGAGTAACTGTCACAATACTCAGAGATACAGAGAGTGTAAGTGTGTGAGTGTGCCCTGTTGTATGTGTGGACTACTCTTACATGATACGTGTGTACATAACTCCAGGTACGTGTGGGAGAAGAGCGGCTCTGTGATTGACGTGAGCTCGTCCCCCCGCCTGCGGCAGGATCCCGACGGGACCCTGCACATCTCCCAAACGTGGTCGGGTGACATCGGAACATACACCTGCAGGGTGACCTCAGTGGGTGGCAATGACTCCCGCAATGCCCACCTTCGAGTCAGGTCTGCATATTTGCCTTATGTCTCCCCTGTCTTATCTTACCATCTGTATTTTTTTCCCCGTCTTTATTTATGTCCCACCGAGACATGATGGATGGATGTTTTTCCCACTGTTGTAGTTTATCACCGCTCTCCTCTCTAATCAATCAAATCCTCTAATATTTAAAATGCTCTTGGTTTGGCTGTTTAATTCTGTTATTTGCTGCCTCTCTTGTCTGATTCTTATATGTACAAACAGGCAACTGCCCCATGCTCCAGAAAACCCAATAGCAGTTCTGAGTACCACAGAGAAAAGGGCCATCAACCTCACATGGGCCCAGGCCTTTGATGGCAACAGCCCCCTGATTCGCTACATCCTGGAGGTGTCAGAAAACAGTGAGTGGTTCAGTGTGATTCCCCATCACGAATGCACCAGTGTCCCCATTGACAAAGCATGTTGCTAAAAAACTGATGCATTTATTGTTTCTAGTCATTTCAAAGGCCATATTGTTACTTTATCTTCCCTGGAAACACTCATTTGCTGCCCCTCTTATTATATTACATTTTCATTGTCTCCCTAAAATTGAAAGTTGCATCCTCTCTTACCGTCTGCAATCAGTATAACTCAATTGCCTCACCTGTACGCTTCCTTGCGAATGATCAGGGGAACCCAGTTGTGTTGATGCCCAATGCACTTGTCTTCCTCTCATTTGATCAAATCAAAGAAGTGAGAATGCTTTCACCTATAGAGAGTAAATCGTTCAGCCATTTCTCATTGAAGCTCAGGCTACTGAGAAGATGACAACTCATTAAGAGGAAAATGAATCCGAGCATGCAGATGGGATCTGTTTTTTGGATAATTGAATTTCAATCTTATATTTAGAGGGAGTGTACACAAAATAAATGACTTACTTTTTTATCAGCAGCTGCAATAGTATTACTGAAAATGAAAGTATGGTGTGCAATAATAGTCAGAAATAACATAGAATTTAAATTTTCCAAGTGCTGAATAGATTTAGCTTTAGAATGTTCTCACAAGGTCATTTACCGTTCACTTTCTATTGCTCACAGCTCTGTCTATTATGTGTGTCTTCTCCGCCCCAGATGCTCCTTGGACGGTGCTGCTGGCCAACATTGAACCCGAGTCTACCGGGGTCACTGTTGGTGGCCTCATCCCAGCGCGCTCGTACCAGTTCCGCCTGTGTGCCGTCAACGACGTGGGCAGAGGCCAGTTCAGCAAAGAGACTGACCGGTGGGTACTGCGCTTATTATGCATCTGCTGAATATTAAAGATGTTGCTGGTAGTCTGTGTAACTGTGTATGCTGATGAGAACAGCGTTGCACTTCAGGGACTTTCACAGTTCTGGAACAATCCGTTCTTCTCCCCCGCCTTGGCAGTTCAATGGAAGTGATTACTTCATGTGAGTTAACTTTTTGGTCTACACTCCTGTGGGAGTGAGCGAGAGACGAGCCAGCTTCGGGACGGACCTTTTCAAGATAAAACTGTGAATGAGCTGAAATTGCACTTTGTGAAGACTTGATGGGTGCGCTGACCCAGCTTCATCTCTCTCCCTCCTATTAACTGTCTTTGCCGTACTGCATAGTAAAATACAGAGAGGCTTGAAAGAGCCAGAGCTTCACACCGACTCAAATCTCGAGTGAATTCTCTCGACTAGCAAGACGAAACGGTCATCATCATACAGCCCCCGCCTCCGCCCCACACACACACACACACACACACACACACACACACACACACATATATGCTTAGCTCATCATGAATGACCTATACACACACCACTGTCCGACCTTGTCCGCATCAACACAACCCATTTGCTGTTTTTATACCTGCAGCAAGGAACTCCCTCACAAGCCATCACTACCCTTCACATACCTTTTGCACCACACACTCTTTCAGAGAGTTCCTGTGTGAATGTGCCCAGACAAGAGCACACCACAGGAGGGTGACTGAGCGTCAGTGAGAGTGCAGGGCTTTTTCTGAGGCATCTCTCGGGCACACCTCTTTGATCCTAAACACTCTGCTTCATCTCCTTCAGAGCAGTGCTCCAGTCCACTGGGAAGAAATCAAGATGTCATCTTAAATTGGCTTTAGGGAAAAGTCTGCCTGGATCTCTCTTTCTTGTTCTTTTATATCCTTCTCTCACTTACACTGTCTCTCAATTGTGCTGCTCTATTTTCACCATGGCCTCTTTGATCCTTGTCTTGCCATAGCAAGATGTCCCTCCGCAGACAGTATTATAGAGAATATGCTTTGGACAAAGCCACACGTATCCCAACTTTCCTTTATGGTGTTCAGAAGAAAATACAAAAAGCTGGCTTTATTATGATTTGATGCCTATGATGAAATAGGATAGAAATATGCAGAAACTACCAATAATTAATGCATGATTTCACTCTATGTCTCTTCTTTAACCTCTCTTTTCCTTTTTCTTTCCTTGCTGCTGCAGACTAACTCTCCCCGAGGAGCCCCCCAGTGCCCCCCCTCAGACAGTCATCGCAAGTGGCCGCACCAATCAGTCCATCATGATCCAATGGCAGCCACCCCCGGAGAGCCATCAGAATGGGCCACTCCAGGGCTACATCATCAGGTAAGAAGACCATGACAGGCTGCATTATTTTTTCCCAGGGACAGGTGTCTGTCTGGGCCAATGCCATTCAGATGTGATAATAAC
Organism: Perca flavescens; assembly: GCF_004354835.1. Lineage (NCBI taxonomy): Eukaryota > Metazoa > Chordata > Actinopteri > Perciformes > Percidae > Perca > Perca flavescens. The sequence continues at coordinate 13,956,296 of NC_041345.1, forward strand.
TGTTATGTCAGCTCCGTTTCCTCCTCTCCATTTCGCATCAGTCTCGCTCACTGCTGCAATAGAATAATTGGTGCCAATTAAATACCTTCCCCTCCATTCATCTGTTGTCACCTCCCTTTTGTTAACCATTTTGTGCATGGCTTTCCCTCCTTTACCACCCTGTCTTTTTTAGGAGAATCTGCGCTCTAATATATTTGTCTGTCTGTGTGGTCTCTGTCTGTATCCCTCCTTGCTCTGTCTATCGATTACTCCCTCTGCTGCAAGGTACTGTCTGTCGGGGCTTCCAGTGGATTGTCAGATGAAAAACATCACCAACCCAGACCAGACCAGTCTGCTTCTGGAGGACCTCATCATCTGGACCAACTATGAAATCGAAGTTGCGGCTTATAATGGAGCGGGCCGAGGCATCTACAGCCACAAAGTCACTGAATGGACTCTGCAAGGGGGTGAGTGCAACACACAGGCTTTACATATTCTGTATATATACAAAGCCTACAAACAATCCAAGCTACCAAGTCTGCAAGCATTACGTTATGAATTTAAATTTTTTTTCCTGCAGTTTAGTTGCTATAAGAGGCTTTATTTAGTTCTACAATTTCCATTCATTACCTGGAGTCTCTTCATGTTAGTCCCTTGGCTAATGCTAAGCCTGCGGCATAAAACTTGTGACTGATGGTTAATCCAATCATCTGTTTTTAACGAACAAATTAAGAGCAATTACAGCCCTGTTTTTCCCACAGCATTAAAAAAAAAATCCTTTGCTAACCTTGAAAAGCTGATTCATGCACGTTGTGAAGAAGACCACAGCAGTCATCACTTAGTACAGACTGCAGCAGCAAGGCTTTTAAAGGAATGTCAAAGACATGATCATGAAAGAGCAATTTGCCTCTAAGAACTGCTTATTTGTTTTGTATGTTTTTATGTAGCCTCGTTAATTTCTCAATAGGTTCTGCAGTACTGTAGAACAAATTGTGTGCAAACAAGAGCCAATATCTTCCTTTTACTTTTCACTTTGCTTTTACTTTTACTACGTTTTTTTTAATGTTTAGATTATTTTTATCTCATAGATTCTCATCATATCCCCTATTTTGGTACGGTTTCACAAATGAACATTTTTTCATATTGACCACGTGGTGACGTCGGCGAGCGTCTCTGAGCGCACATTTAATTGATTCTGCACATTAATTACCTGGTGATGATGTGCGTCAGACTTGTAACATACCTTTAGATTTTGCCAAAGGAAGCTGCCTCGGTTGACTCGGTTTTCTCATTCTACATGCTGAGTAGCATAATTAGAACACGCAGTGTGAACTTTCCCCGGTGTCATACAGCTACATATTTTTGTCACGCCCAGTGATTTCAGCACATTATGATCCTTGCCTCCCCTGTCTATTCAAAATCTTCAGAGGAGGAAAGTCAACTTGTACTAAGCCAAATCTAAGATCATTTTTGCCACCGAATCTAAGACTTTTTATATAAATAGAGCCAAAGTAGGCTATAGCTAATGCATCAGCTTGTTGAAAGGTTAACCCATGTTTTCATTCCAGGAAGATTGAATAATGCTCACTTTACTGGCTTTCCTAAAAAATCCTAGATCATAGATTACGCAGAGTTCAAATTGCTGCTGCTAGCCTTTAACAAACACAAGAAAGAGGATATCGCTCCTGTTTTAGATATGCTGCTGCGCTGGCTTCCAGTTATATTTTAAATTCCTTTAACTTGTATATAAAGCTTTGAAAGGCTTAACACACTCACATATCTCTGAATCCCTGTCATGTTACCCACTCCATGGACAGAGATCTTCTACACCAGACTCACTAAATATTCTCCAGCGCACTCATAAGAAGATTGGGAGTGTTTCCATTTCCTCTCCCTGCTTAGATGCATTTATTAGAGAGGGTGAATCAGCAGCTATTTTGACTTTATTAGGTTTTACAGGTGTTTGTGATGCTGTATATCAGTCTGCCAAACTTGTTTCAAGTTTAAGTTAATTTATTTGTATACCTTTTTGTCATGAGCAAGTTACAGTTTTTTTCGATTGCTTAACGACAGTGGGCACAACTGGAGTCACATGTGCAAAACTCTAACTACAGTCTGCACAGCAGCAGTTCATGTGGACCAAACTCTAGTTCGTTTTTCAATGCTTGAACACAGTTTTCACTTATCCCATGACTTTAACCACAACGCTGTAGATTTACAGCACTTTGTTCAAATGCTAACACACTGCTGTCAAAACTGTTAACCACGCATTCAAAACAGAATAGATTTCAGTCTGGTGCCTATCAAACACTGCTGATTGGAATTTTAGCTGAAAGCCTAAGTAGGTGTCTTATTTTAGACTAGTTAGTGAACATATATGGTATTTATACAGAGAAAGCTCAGAAAGCCTTTTTTTGTATACAAACACCAAATAAGAATGAAACAATTATACACTGTACCGTTTGAAAGAAACAGGTAAAATATCAAAGATACCAATATGTCCAGGTAAGATGTCTGAGGTTATGTACACAGCTATAAAAAAAAGTGAAAAACACTATATCTTTACAATAGTAAAACTGTGTTCTTACGGTTTTTCAGAAAGTAATGGCGGTGAAAGCAATAGAAACACCACATTCATTTTTATTTAGAGATGATGCAGACATCCAATGTGATGAAGAAAACTTGCCACATGCTGGAGAGAGGCAGGATTAGTCACACTATTCTTTGTTACTGTTACGTATGTACCTTTAGTTTTTTTTCCCAGTAATTCCATAAATTACTAGAGACAAAATACTTAATTGAAGAAAACTGCTGATTTTCATTCCTTCTTTTTTACCTTATGTAAAAATTGGTATGCTATACAATCTATATTTTTTCCTTAAATAAACTGTTGAGTAGTGTCAAGTCACTCAAATTGTTCAAACTGTAAAGATGAGAAAGTTTGTAATTTGTGTATTGGTGTTTGATGCTAGTGTTTTTACCCTCAGTGTGTTCTGAGTGACAGTGTGTGTTATCTCAGTGAGGATTGTGCATAGTGTTTGGCTGCACTGAGCCTGTTTTGCAGGTGATGTGAACTGTTTAGCTCAGGTGACTGTTGGTGGTGCAGACTGTAGTTAGAGTTTTGCACATGTGACTCCAGTTGTGCCCACTGTTGTTTAGCAATCGGAAAAAACTGTAAAAAAAAAACAGGAAAAAATAGACAGGAAAGCAGTAGCATAAAGTATTTCTCATACTTACCTGACAGCAGCGGGTCTGAACCCCACACTCATTAAAACACACACAAAATTATTCTTTCTGTCCGAGTTGTTATTAGAATTGTGCTTCACATTTGTCAATTTTACCAATCGTTGCTTTTGATTTGCTTTCTTTTATGTTTCTGGATGATTAAAAGAAATACTTTAAAAGCTTCAGAGATGATGGAATCTACCTGTCACACACGATATCGTTAAAACCTTGGAAACTTCTTCACCCTTGAGTAATGCCTGATCAATCAATCCATTAATAAACCGGTTCAAATCAGAGTCTGATGCATCTGCAAATAAAGAAATGTACACATACAATATATATATATATATATATATATATATATACCATTTTTTTTGTGTTCAATCAGCAAAACTAAAAAGATTCTTATTTTATTTCCATGTCTCTTCCCCTGCCAAAAAAATAGATAATCATTTCATCATCCAAGTCAGTGTCAGTGAAATACGACAGTGAACAAGGCGCTCATGTTGTTTAGCTCAGCTCTCATTAATTGGATGTTTCTGTCACTCAATCCATTAAAGGCTCAAGAGCCGATCATGATGAGCATTTAAATATGCTCAAAACAAAATTGCGGATAGCATGGGGATATGAGAACCAATACTGGCCAATCAGCTTCATTAATGTTGGACTCCCTGACTGTTTTCTGGTGTTACATCAGAATCGCATGCTCACTTCAAACAAACTGCTGCAGGGTTCACCTGGAAGCTGCCTGAGGCAACCGCTCTCACACCCGGTTTGATTGGCATGTTCTTACTTCCCCAAATGAGCCAAAATAAAATAAAATGCTTTAGCCTGATTCTCACGCTCTAAACGAGCCTGGTCTGAAAGTGCCTCTTGTACATTTTCATTTTTTTCCTTCCTTATTGCATTACCATTCTCTCTTTTCCCCCTCCCTCTTCCTCTATCTCTCCCCCTCTCTGTCTCCTTGGTTTTTCTCCCTCCTCTGGAACAGTGCCCACTGTGCCACCAGGAAATGTACAAGCCGAGGCTGTCAACTCCACCACTGTGCGTTTTACCTGGAGTGCCCCGAGCCCTCAGTTTATCAATGGAATCAACCAGGGATATAAGGTGAGCCCCTTTATGTCAAGTGGTGCACTCTAGTGGTCAGAGCTAAAGGAGCACTGTCCACACAACCTCATTACGTTGTCTGAAAGCTTAATTTTCCCAATAGATCATAAACTTAAAAGATGTGAACGGTATTTATTTGACTTTTTACTTTATTAAATGTAAAAAAAAAAACAATGTTGATGCTGCCAGTGGTGTGCCTAAAATGTGTGCATTAACACCCATCATTTATAGCTGTTGGCCTGGGAAGTCAATCGTGCAAACGAGGTCAGTGTGGTGACAGTGCGGCCCAACTTCCAGGACAGTGTTCATGTTGGTTACATCTCCGGCCTGAAAAAGTTCACAGAATACTACTCATCAGTGTTGTGCTTCACTACCCCTGGAGACGGCCCGCGCAGCCCGCCTCAGCGGTTACGCACACATGAGGACAGTAAGTTTTCCACTTCAGGATATAGTATTTCCAGATAATTACATGTTGTTCTGTCCGTTTACTGCCTCTTTTTCATTTTTCTTTTTACAGCCCCTGGTGCTGTGGGACACCTTAGCTTTACTGACATCTTGGACACCTCACTAAAAGTCAGCTGGAAGGAGCCACAAGAGAAAAACGGTCTTCTCACAGGTAACCATTAAAGATAACTAACTATGCAAAGTTAACATGTCTTCTCCGCTTCTCTCAATGTATGATTCACCAAGCTGTGTTTACTGTGAACACTGCATAACACTTTTTGGATTTTGCTTCCAGGCTATCGTATCTCCTGGGAGGAGTTCAACAGGACCAATACTCGTGTGACCCATTACTTGCCCAACCTAACTCAGGAGTACAAGGTGACAGGGCTCACTGCTCTCACCACTTACACCATCCAGGTAGCAGCCATGACCGCCAAGGGCCAGGGCCTGCTCTCCGCCTCCACTATTTCTTCAGGTGTACCACCAGGTGATTGTTCAGATGAATAGATTAACTGTTTGACTTTAAGTTGAGAATGTAAAAGTAATCAATTATCCACTGACTCAACGGACTTCTACTCAGCTTTTTCTTAAAGCAGTGACATTCCGAAATTGATTTTAATTTGTCCTTCCTCCGTTCTCCTCCACAGAGTTGCCCGGCCCTCCAACAAATTTAGCCATCTCCAACATCGGGCCTCGCTCTGTCACCCTGCAGTTCAAACCTGGTTACGATGGCAAGACATCCATTTCCCGTTGGCACGTTGAAGCCCAGGTAAGATGCTTCATATCTATTTTTTTTTTTCTTCGTATCAGTGTACAGGTATTACGATAACAAGTGGGTTGTTTAATTTGTTCTGCTGCTGATATCACCCCATTCTCTGTGTGCATTTCAGATTGGCATAATAGGAGAGAATGAGGAGTGGCTGATGGTTCATCAGCTGGCTAATGAACCTGATGTTAGATCACTGGAGGTCCTAGACCTGAACCCCTATACTTTCTACAGGTGAGCACACACAGGGTGGCTGCGGCTCAGGAGGTAGAGCAGTTGTCCACTGATCGGTGGTTCCATCCCTGGCCCCTGCAGTCTACATTCAAAGTGTCCTTGGGAGTGTCCCAAGATACTGAACCCTAAATTAGTCCTGATGTGCCATCAGTGTGGAAAAGTGCATTAATTTCATCTGTTGAGCAGGTAGCATTTTGTATGGTATGAATTTGTGTGTGAATGGGGTGAATGGTGCCTGTAGTGTGAAGTGCTTTGAGTGGTCGCTATATAAAAATGTTTTTATACAGGGCCTGTATATGAAATAAAGATCTTGGGCACAAATGTCCCATGAAAAGTACATTATGAAAATCATTGAACCTAATACATTGTTGTCACTAATCTGTAATCCTGATGAATCAATTTACTGTTATGTAAAGCTTGATTTATCCATCAACTGGTTTCCTTTGCCCCAGGTTCCGAATGCGTCAGGTAAACATTGTGGGCACCAGTCCTCCCAGTCAGCCCTCCAGAAAGATCGAGACCCTGCAGGCCCCTCCAGACATCTCCCCCACCAATGTCACCCTGCGCACAGCCAGTGAGACCAGCCTGTGGCTTCGCTGGGTGGTAAGTTGTCACAACCCATTGCACATTGGGCCTTGTGTATATGAATTAAGTGGAGTTTTAGTAGATTATTATTAGATTTAGATATGATTGTCTAGGTTTTTCCTATTCAGACTACGCTGAATGCCTTCACATGCACATAAGCTATTTGAAATTGCTGTCTATTTTTCTTTTGTGTGCTCTCGTTGGTGGAAAATCATGTTGGGACTGAATTGGCGATATGCCCTTGGGATATTAATTGGATACAACATTGATAAGATAAGCTTTTTCAAATCAGATTTAGGCAATTTCCGTTTGCCCATCCAAATCACAAAAAAATCCAATTTTTCATGTATTTAAAAGTTTGACATTAAATTATGACTTTCTCCTTGACAGTTGGCTTCATCTCAACTGACTTACAAGCCTCCCTCTTATAACCCCCCCCAAATTTAGAATTCTGCACACTCCATTGGGTCTTCATTGTGTACATTTTCGTTTTTTTCATGAAATGTTGTCTTTTTCTTTACATTTGTTCTTGTACACTTGGGGTTATGATATGATGAATACAGGGCATGGCACTGATGATGTTTTTATGCGCTCTGATTATTGCTGCTTTCTGTGTCAGCATTTGGCCAGTATATTCTTTGCCACATCTGTCCATTATCATCACTATGCCAGTTCTTGAGCAGTGCCAGGCAGTGAGAGAAAGAGGAGAGATACCGCAGCTCCTGCAGGATTATAAAGAAGGCATGTCACCTGGATTTAACAGCAGATGGGTGTCAGCTGTGCGATATGACTCTTTAAAGGTGCACTATGAGTTCCTGCATAGTTTCAGCACAATTTCATTTTTGTCTCAAATCGTAGGCATCTCTTCTTGATCCGCTAGCTGCCTGCCCCCTGAATACACTGTGAAAAAGCCTGGTCTCAGGAGACAACACAGGGGTCGTAAACGTTAAACAAACACTAGGGGCACAGGCTGTGCACCAAGATACAACAAACAAACGTACCAAACGATCTTTTTTTTACCCATTTTCCCTGGATTCGTTTAAAGAATAGTTGCGTCCAAACGAATCCACTTGTAAATGACTCAATTATGCTACTTCATAGTCCAGGCCTATAGGCGGCGCTGTTTCTGCTACAGACATTCACAAAAAACGGAGAAGAAGAGCATAGTCAGTTGTCTACTTCCACTTTATAAACAGATAGCCATAGCAGCTAACGTTAACGTTACTTCGCTGCTGGAGTGGTCAGCTACTTTAGCGATGTTTAACGTTGGCTACATAACGTTAGCAATATATCTTGTAGAATCCAGAGGGAAGGGTCAGGGAGCAGAGACACAGTATTTAGATGAAGTGAGCTGGTTTGACCATGGAGATGGGACATGCTCGCTTAGCTTCACCGATCACCGCAGTTGTGGGCGTCAGCGGCCGTGAGAGAGGGTGTAAAAGAGGGGTGTGGCGATGACATCATCGATACGGATCCGTATTTACCATCCATACGAAGCCAAACGAGAGCCGTTTTCGGATTTTTTCACCCTGAGACCTGGTTTCAAAAAAATGCGTTTTCAGGCAGTGCGTTTGCAGGATTCGTCTGGACGGTCGGCCCAAACGATGCAAAACATGTGCGTTTGCACAAAAAAAACGTTTCCATGTGGATGGCCCCTAAGATACAACTCACGCTACTCAATCAACTCTGCTCACTGCCCCCCTCCCCCATTATGTGCACTAACCCCCACTCCCCCCCTCAACCATCTTGTCGGTGATTGGCTGGAACGTGGTTTGTTGTATTTTGGTGCATAGCCTGTGCCCCTAGTGTTGGTTTTACGTTTTTGACGTTTTTGACGTTTTTGACGTTTTTGACGTTTTTGACGTTTTTGACGTGTTTGACGTGTTTGACGTGTTTGACGTGACAACCCCTGTGTTGTTTCCCGAGACCAGGCTTTTTCACGGTTTATTCAGGGAGCAGGCAGCTAGTGGATCAAGGAGGATGCCTGCGATTTGAGACAAAAATTAAAGGTGCTCTAAGTGATGTGATGCGTTTTTTAGGCTACAAAATTCGTATGTCACATACAGCAAACATCTCCTCACTATCCGCTAGCTGCCTGTCCCCTGAACACACTGTAAAAAAAACACGGTCTCTGTAGACAGCTCAGGCTCCACAAACGGCAACAAAAACAAACCGCGCCAACCTGCCCCACGAACCATAACAAACAGTATTCCAGCCAATAACCGACAAGAAGGCGTTGGTTTAGTCATAAATACGCATTGTGGAAATAGCCTACATGCTAACGCTGCTGTAGTGATGACTCAACCAGCTGGTAGTAGTATGTTGTAGCCTAATAAATGCATCACATCACTTAGAGCACCTTTAAATTGCGCTGAAACCATGCAGGAACTCATAATGCACCTTTAAATGAATGACAAAGCTCAATGATTGTGACCCTTTTCAAAAGATTTGTGTTAAACTGTCATAAATGATTGAGGTCATGGCCATGGAAGTCTTAATCAACGCCACATTAATTTCAAGCACTTTGATAGAAATAAGCCCAGTACATATTTAAGTATACTAAAGTAAGATATACTGCATAGAACAAAGGATGGTCTAGTTTTAGATTCCTACTGGCTGAAGGACTTTTGGTGATTGCAAACACCCTGAAAGCACAAAAGTTAATTTCAATATTAATGAGTCGCTCAAACCTGTACCTATTCCTTTTAAGGGCTATTGTACATTGCCTTATATTTTTATTGATTTAACAGATTTAGTGAATGTGCTATTATTTTAAGACAATGGAGTAGTTTTACATTTAAAAAAAACAATAATTGCAGAATTAAGTGCTGAGAGGGTTTAGCTTTTCTTCCCATATTGCTTCTCATCATTCCTGACAACACCTCTTAGCTGTTGTAAAATCACGTTGATGTATGGGCTCTCATGGCTTATTACTTTATTATGCACTCCGTTATGATGTCATTTATATTGATCTTGCTTGAACTGGGGGAATAAAAACAAAATGAAAATCCTCTTAGCCTCTTCCAGAGTGGGAGTACAATGGGAATCCAGAACTTGTTGGCTACCGGGTCCAATACTCTAAAGCCGGCTCTAAAGGGGGAGTTCTCTCCCATGTCATCATGGACCGGCAGGAGAGGGAGTTCACTATCGAGGACTTGGAGGAGTGGACAGAGTATGAGGTCAGAGTTCAAGCCATCAATGGTATCGGCTCTGGGCCCTGGAGCCAGCCAGTCCACGGCAGGACCAGGGAGTCTGGTGAGGAAGGAAATATATGCAAACACATGCCAAACACATGCACAAAGGTGTGCTTGAAGTGTGCTAAGCTCTGTGCTTGACCTCTTACTGTAGTACCCTCCAGCGGACCCACCAACGTGTCAGCTTTTGCCACCACCTCCAGCAGCATCCTGGTGCGGTGGGGGGAAGTCCCAGAGGCTGACCGCAATGGACTGATCCTGGGGTACAAGGTCAGCCCCTTACACCATTCACCTGGAAATTATCTCTGTTTAAGATTAGGATCATCAGGATTTAGCATCGCTAATTTCTTTCTGAAAAATAAAAAAATATTTTTTATTTCCTCATTGCCTTAAAGTCATCTAAGTGTATAACATTCAGTGTATGTGTATTTCAGGTTGTGTATAAGGAGAAGGACTCAGACACCACTCTTAGCTTCTGGGCAGTGGAGGGCAACACCACCCATAGTGTCCAACTGACTGGTCTGGGCAAGTACGTCCTGTATGAGATCCAGGTCCTCGCCTTCACACGTATAGGAGACGGAAGGAGCAGCTCGCCGTCCATTTTAGAGAGGACCCTGGACGATGGTAAACGAATCCAACTGACCCTTTGAAATTGTATAATTATCTAAACAAACTTATTGTTAATCAATTCATCAATCATTTTCTTGTATGAAGTATTTTTTTCAGCAAATTATTGAAATTTTCTGCCTTAGGAATCATGTTATACGTATACGTTTTTTTTTAACTCTTGTTTTAAGATGGATATATTTCCTTGGTTCATTTTCTATCAGTGGATTTATGTCACATGTTTTACTCTTGTTTGATTTGTCTTTTTGTTGATTTTTCGTGTGATAGTACCTGGCCCTCCAGTCGGCATCCTCTTCCCAGAAGTCAGAACCACCTCAGTCAGGCTCATCTGGCAACCTCCTGCACAGCCCAATGGCATTATCCTGGGTGAGTTTGCAATTTACAGATTTTCATCTATGACATCAGATATTATCATGAGATAAAAAGAAATGTCCCTCAAAAATACTATTTTTTGATTTTGTAGTGCAGCTGACTTTTTTTCTTTTTTCTGCATTACTTTATATTGATATGAGTTTGTCCTCTTAGCCTATCAAATCACATACAGAAGAAACTCTTCAAATAGCAACGCCGCCACCGTAGACGTGCTGAGCCCCAGCGCGCGACAGTACACAGCGTCTGGACTGAAACCAGAAATGGTTTATGTATTCCGCCTCACTGCTCAGACACGAAAGGGTTGGGGTGAGGCCGCTGAGGCTTTAGTGGTCACAACAGAAAAGAGGGGTACGTGTAAAATACTGCAGCTGTTTAATTTATTTAAAATGTAATTTCCCCTTGTGGGATCAATAAAATATTCACCTCTAAATATAAAGTACAAGTGTGTGTGTGTGTGTGTGTGTGTGTGTGTGTGTGTGTGTGTGTGTGTGTCTTTCAGCCCGACCCCAACCCACGAGCCGTCCCGTAGTGCCTCAAGAGGACGTTCAGGCTCGCACAGTGCTGTTGTCATGGGAACCAGGCAGCGATGGCCTGTCCCCCGTTCGTTACTACACAGTCCAATACAGAGAGCTGCCGGACAGCAACTGGACTGTCCACTCTGCATCAGTCAGCCACGAGACCCACTCCTACATAGTGGATAGGTAAATGTCCCCCTCAGCGTCAGCAGTTTTTTATTATTCAGTCAAAAAATAGAATGAGTAGGGCAAAACATGACGTACACATTGCTCTCTTTTATTTCTCTTCAAAGGCTAAAGCCTTTCACTTCATATCAGTTCCGTATAAAAGCCACCAATGACATTGGAGACAGTGAATACAGCCAGGAAAGTGAGGCCATCACTACCCTACAGGATGGTAAGATTGTGCGACTGGAGCATTAGACATGAAGCAAAAATGTCACCATTACTCAGTCATTATCCGTTGATGTTCTGTTCAGTTGTACAAGAACACTTTTGTAATTGTATGAACATGCCTTTACATTGATCTTTTGTCTTTGGAGTTTCACAGAGAATGCTTTACGTCAACAGTGTGTGTGTTTACTCTCAAGCTGTTCCCTGGCAGACTGTTTGAATTATATATCACTCTGCTCAGCTGTGTTGGTTTGCTAACACCAACATTCTCTTTTTTCCCCTATCTTCTCTAGCTCCAGACAAAGCTCCAACAATTCTGTCTGTTACACCTCACACCACCACGTCTGTACTGGTCCGTTGGCAGGTACGCTGTTGAGTTACTTGGCACTGTGTGTTTTGTCATTGGAAGCATGAATGTGTATTTGTTAAATATTGGGCATTAAGCAGACCTCTTCTCTTTGTAGCCTCCCTCTGAGGATCACTTAAATGGAGTCCTTTTGGGGTTCAGGGTCAGGTACCGGGAGTTACACTACGACCGGTTACGCAGCTTCACTGTGCGCACAGTTAACAGTCCCTCTGCCAACTGGGCTGATCTCACTGGTGAGTTTACTTGTTCACTGCTTATCCATCAACTACTTCTGGTTATATGCAGAAAGTGCTGCTACCTGGAATCTTAAATGTACTTATTTTTACATCCAAGTATTGCTTTGATGCTATCAGTAAGGCCTGTGGTGTGTTTTGCTAAGTAGACAGATAAGTCAGCTAATATTGCCACTCTTCCTTAATCCTGTGATCTACCCTTGTTTTCCCAACCCTGCCCATCCTCTATTTAAACTCCAGCTCCTTACAGCATCAGGAACTTGAGCGAATCCACGCTCACCCAATATGAACTGGATAGTAAGTCTTATATTTCCCTTTATGCCTCTCTTCCGTCACTCTCCATCTGTTTGCATGTCATCTCTTACATAAAACTATGCCATTTGTATAATAATTTACAGCAACTGCGCTTTGCACCATCCTCCCACTCAGCCGCATCCGCTGAGGGGCTGCCGCTGATTCTTAAAAAGTGTATTTGACTTTAATCTCTCCAAGCTGCCCTGACATTATTTCAGTGTGTTTTCTTTCTTTTTAATCGCTGACAAATCTTCCCCATGTCCCCACACTAACCCAATATTTTCATCACTTTGCCTTACAGTTCCACCCCTCCGTCTTTTTGTTCTATTCGTGATGTTGTCTTGCCACGGGCATCACTATGACTGTGTGTCTCTCTGGAGAAACTTCTTATTTTGCTCTTTTATCTTAACTGTTCCATTATAATGCTGCTATCGGTTCTCTCCTTGCAGATTTGAGTAAACACAAACGCTATGAGATCCGTCTCAGTGTGTACAACGCTGTGGGGGAGGGTCCCAGCAGTGCACCACAGGAAGTGTTTGTTGGAGAGGCTGGTATGTTTTGCCCCTCACTGTGCAGCATGTGCTACTTACCTTTAATCTCTATTTCTTAAATGTTAAGCAAGTCATACGAGACATAACAAAAGGGATAGTGCTGTTATTCACACTCTGTTCCATTCTAGTCCCAACGTCCCCTCCCCAAAATGTGGTGGTCCAGTCCTCAACAGCCACACAGCTGGATGTAACATGGGACCCTCCTCCTCTGGATGCTCAGAATGGAGACATACAGGGTTACAAGGTATCAATAATGTGTCTTCTTTTCTGTGTTACTGCAAATCAGCCAAGCCTACATCATGGCTTTATATATATATACATATATATATATATATATATATATATATATATATATATATATATATATATATATATATATTCATTAAAACATATATTCATTAAAACATTCTAAACTCTTTTATTCTGTTTACTTTTATTCTAGATCTATTTCTGGGAGTTTCAGCTCCAGAATGAGACAGAGCGCCTGCGTACTCTGTTCCTGCCAGAGCTCGGGGTGAAGCTTAAAAACCTGACAGGCTACACCACCTACATGATCAGTGTGGCAGCCTTCAATGCTGCAGGGGATGGGCCCCGCTCCCTGCCCACCAGAGGGCGCACTCAGCAAGCAGGTGAGTTGCGATAAATCCAGATGCGGTTGAAGGGATTACATTGATTGCTCAAAAGACCAGTGGCATTAATCTTGCAGCTAAAATCTTCTGCCAACACCATGTGGCATTTTACAGTTCTGTATTTCTTTATACCCCTCTGTCTTTTCTCTGTCTGTCTCCCTCTGTCGTCTGCACAATGACATTCCTTCTTCTTATTTAATTGTATTACTTATTGTGCTCAAGTGTTCTTTTCAATCACAAAAGGTGCTTACAAAAGAATAGATGATGAGTACTTTCATTTTGAGTCAGTGTGTTACAAAAACTGGAACTGAAGTACTGCAACTTTCAGACAAATAATGTCAGACCCACTCATTTTATTCACCAAGAAATAAAAGAAAAAAAAGAGTTTAGTTTGGTCCTGTGAGATATAGCAGAAGAGATCAGAGTCTTCTTGGCCCCTTTATCCAAGCCACGAGGGTGGAAGCCTATTGAAAGCGCAGGAGCAATGAATACAGAGTGCGGGGGACACATGTAGATTAGTTTTTTGGCCGCAGCTGCACAAAGACGTCTGTGTACCAGCAAGTGAGAGTCCCTCCTCTGCGGTTTCAGCACAAAAATGGTTTACAGTATAAATATCTCTTGTCTTTTCTGCCCCTTTGAAGGCTGTGACATTGGCGAGGGGTACAAAGTGCTGAGAACTTAAAAAACACAGGCAGGAATTTTGGCTCTCTGCACCACAGGGTACTGGGAAGTGAGCCAACACAAGCTTTTGTGAAATGTATGCAGAATTGTGGCAAAATCCTGACACTTAGCTAGATCTGGGTTGGGTTAGCACGCAGATTTCTCACAGCTCTCTTTCAAGGTTACAGAATGATTTTGCAAACTCTTATGTTGACTTCCAGTTTGCTTTTTTAGTGACTCATTTGCTTAAACAGTCATAGGATTTATTTTCTTTTTTTGCATTGATCTGAGTTACACCACCTGTTTTTACACGCACATATTTTGTTATTCATGCCCTCATAACAATGAACAATGAAACCGCTTTCATTGTTTATCTCCTAGTATTTCTGATTAATGTCATCTAGCGTAACAGCTTTTCTTTTTTTTCCTGAATATATCAGATTGCATTCTGTAGAATATCAGTACTGCCTTTGGATTCCCCCCTGTCGTACTGGCCCAAATCTACGTTTACCCAAATGTCTTGGGAGTTTGGAGCAAATAGGGGAAGTAACCGAGATGTTGAAAATGTACTATGTTAACCCTCTGAGGACAAAAGACGCACCAGCGCGTCCAAACAATGTTTGACAAAACTCCTACTCAAAAATCTTTGGTGAACTAATTTCAAGCACCGAAACAATTATAACAAGAAACAAGATAAGGTTTGTTTTTTAAAAAAGAGATTTGAGGAATTTCAAAAAAGCCAACGTCAACGTTTCAGCTTTAGCGCCAAATTATCTCTTTACACATTGCTCTTGGACAGATTTGGGGTTCACTATACAGAAATCTGAGTTTGTTCTGAACATTTTGATATGAAACACATGGAGATCAGTTAAATGCAAATACCTTAAAAAGACCCCAGAGGGTTAATATTGTGACTTATGAAACTCAGAGAATGAATGACAAGACTCCTGAACTTTAAATTGCTTTTTTTGTTATTAATCTCAGTTTGTACATTAATTACATCTCCAAAGTGACATATCCACATCATGTAGTAGGTCATTGTAGTATGTTTTGTCTCCATACTGTGAAGAGATCCAACTTTCATCACCTCTTTTCTCTCTTTCTTCACCAAAAGCTCCGAGTGCTCCCAGCTTCATCCACTTCAGTGAGTTGACCACCACTTCAGTCAACGTGTCCTGGGGAGAGCCCAAGCAGTCCAACGGCATCATTGAGGGCTACCGCCTGGTTTACGAGCCCTGCACTCCAGTCGATGGTCAGAAACTCTGCCTTGAGCCTAATAACTCTGTCATGTTTTGACATTCCTCAGATGGCTTTCTCAGACTGTGATTTAAAACCTCTTGCCTAGTTACCCTATACATTTTAACTCACACTGCATAAGCTCATGCTCTAATCTGTTACAGGCGAGTGTTGGCCCTATGGCATAGCTGATAAAATATAGTTGGAATGCTCTGGTGAGACTTTGCACAGCTTCCTCTCTCACTGAAAGAAATATGGCTAATAGCTGGCTAAGTGTGGCTGCCTGGACCAGATTGTCAAGTAATTGGGAGCAGAGGTGGAATGCTGAGCTGAGGCTGCTGTGGTCCCTTGGCTATCCACTAATGGACCCAAAGCAAAGCCGAACAGAGCAGTTAAGACAGGGAATATCAATTGGTCTATTATAAAAAAGGTCCTTGTGTTTCTTCCTATCTGGATATCTAGAAGGCTGCTGGGTAATAGACCTTTTCTGTTGTATATGCAAATATATGCATGTCTCTGATAGTCCAGGCGAGTCTGTCTGTGTAGTCTTCTAACTCTTTGCATTTGTCTGTGTGACTATGTGTCTGTTCATATGCAAAAAGCTTTGCTATTTGTCGCTTGTATGTAGAAAGCAGCATCTAGAGTCTTTAGTGTTTCCTGTACAGACTCCTCTCCTCGCACTCCAGGTGTCAGTAAGATAGTGACAGTAGATGTGAAGGGCAGCGCTCCCCTGTGGATGAAGATCAAAGACCTGGCTGATGGCGTCACCTATAACTATCGCATCCGGGCCAAAACGCTCACTTACGGCCCCGAGGTGGAGGCCAACATCACTACTGGGCCTGGAGAAGGTAGGACTCTAAATCTGTGATGCATTACTGCCTTATATGATATTCATGCCAATAATATCATCTTTTAAGGTGCCTCCTTGACTCATAGCAGGCCATATTTTCTAACTATTCACCATTTATGTCTTCCCCAAGGAGCCCCAGGCCCTCCCGGAGAACCCTTTATTTCTCGGTATGGCACTGCCCTCACACTGCATTGGACCAGCGGTGATCAAGGCCGTGCACCCATCACACGATACGTCATCGAGGCCAGACCCTCTGGTGAGCCGCATACATGAACAGTTTTTGGGTTCCATTATCTCAGCTAGTGTTTCCCGTTAGGGAAAACTCAAGAGCAGCTAAACTCTGGATACCTGAAGAAGGTTCGGGAGACTATGATGATTTGCACAGAAACATTTAATGAATCTCGATCGAGGAGAGTTAGGATTAGCAATACAATTTAACCATGGTGTAGTGCCATCCTAACCCTGAAGGTCCTGTCCTCCTGAAGGAGTATTTAAACCCATGCTGGACATACAAGATGAGAGGTTACCAAATAAGGTCCTTCTTCTGTCTATGCACGTGTGAAGATGCTATCTGATCATTTATAACAACTATTCTTACCTACGTAACAAGTCACGTTGTAGGTACCCCAGATCACATGCAGCACATTCATCTGTGGCCGTCTGGGTCAAATAACATCTTATCCAGGGTTTCTATGTGTGTGTTTACTGCAGTTTCTGTGTGTATGAGTGTTAGGTGTGTGTATGAAAGTGACTGAGTGAGTGTATGTTTAAGTATGTGTATGTAACTTCCTTCCCTGACCTTGGTGGGATGGGAGCACTTGAGGCAGCACTGTTTTTTATCAAACAGCTGTTACGTCTCCTGAGACATAGCATTGAACTCTGCCTGAGACAGGATATGACTTTTGCTGTTATGTTGAAAACTTACCTGAATGAGACCTGGGGTATCACTTTCTTAATTTATACAGCATGAGTTTATAAACTTGAAATTCTACCACATATCCTATTCATATATTTTCTCATTTTGCCATTAGATGAAGGATTGTGGGATATTCTTATCAAAGACATTCCTAAAGAAGTGACATCCTACGCACTTAACCTGGACATGCTGCGAGAAGGCGTCACCTATGACTTTCGAGTAATTGCAGTTAACGACTATGGCTATGGATCACCCAGCGCCCCCTCCCCCTCTATCTCAGGTACGTTAATCTAAAAAATAATGCCGTAACATGTCAACAAAGTAATATTTTTGTTCGTTAATGTCTATTATTTGTTATGTGTTTAGCCCAGAAAGTGTCTCCGTTCTATGAGGAGTGGTGGTTCCTGGTGGTGATCGCGCTGGTGGGCCTCATCTTTATCCTCCTTCTTGTTTTCATCCTCATCATCCGAGGCCAGAGTAAAAAATACACCAAAAAAACAGATGCAGGTAGGAAGCACGACTGCCTGCTAAACTTACTGCTTCTGTCTCAGTTGCTCTGTCTGCTTCTGCGACTTAAGCTTATCGACTGGAATTTGTCTTCCTCTTGGACAGCTCTGCTGAGAATGGCATTTTAACGATTGCGCTTCCAAAGTCTATTTTAGAAAATGGGATTGTGAAGGCTCACACAATTAGACAAATTACCCAGGTTTTCTTAACATTGTTTGGCTGACAGGGAATGATGAGAATAGAGGTTACCAGTGAAAACAGCTGACAAAGACAGGTGAATAAACATTATTGTTCATGTTTAACTGCAGCGAGGATCAATACTGGGATAAATGGCCTGGCAGTGGTTTAATGATCAGGTCATTACTCAGACTGAGAGTAATTATGTAACTATAGCACTAGCCGCACTCACACCACTGTATCAAAAAGCCAATTTTCATGATTGTAAATTATCCCAGGTAACATTGCTGCTACTCGAAACCCTAAAAAACATAAGGTAGGGGACGTTAATCAATGTTAGTAAACTTAATGTTAATACTTCACATAATGGTTGCCAGATAATCACAGTGAGGGCCTCAGGGGCTAATCTTTTAGACGTGGTCTAATCACCCAGCAGCATGGAGTATTTAGTAGTAGAGATGGTAAGGCCGGTTACACACTGCCTGCGTGGCGTGGTGTTTCTGTTGCGTGTCAGCTGCGTGGCGGCTGTGTGGATTTTTCTATG
The DNA here is from genome assembly GCF_004354835.1 of Perca flavescens. Classification (NCBI taxonomy): domain Eukaryota; kingdom Metazoa; phylum Chordata; class Actinopteri; order Perciformes; family Percidae; genus Perca; species Perca flavescens. The sequence continues at coordinate 13,974,701 of NC_041345.1, forward strand.
TCTTTACACACCAAAAACGTGTCTTTACACGGTGCTGCTGCTGTTAGCCTTGTCTGGACACATGTATGTTTCCCATTGATAAAATAAAATACCATGTTAAACATAAATATATACTGATTTGATTAGAGCAAAGACAACGTCGGCAGTATTGACGGCAAAATAGGCTACAGAATATTTAGTTCTGTATTGACATGTTCAGACAAGTCTAGCAGCAGCAGCACCGCGTCAGACACGTTTCTGGTGTGTAAAGACAGAAAAATCCAAGCAGCTGACACGCAACAAAAACGCCAGGCAGGCAGTGTGTAACCGGCCTAAGGAGGGACATTTGGGGGGGAAAGTAAAGGGTCAGGCCAAACCTTACTAAAGCCTCGTATCAGTGACGTTTTAACCTAGTCAGCATTTAGCATGGTGCGAGGGTTACCAAGGTCAGTAAACAGGGCTTAGCGAGACCAGTTCAGACAAGGACTGTGTTTGTGCAGGGACGCAAAGAGGGCTTCTTAGCCCTCTCAACCCCTCCCCAATTTTCTCAGCCATGAAGCTCATCTGTCTGTTTGTTTTACTAGAGGCCATGACCGGACAGTGGGCCTGACTAACTGTCAAAAAGCTGCATTTTTACTTTTACAGCGTTTTGTACATGCAATGATGTGATCAATAAAATGCCTGTATATAACTTTCCGTTTAAAAAAATCTATTTAACTGTTTAAAAAAAGTATAAAAAGTTCAAGCCATATGCTTGAGTTTTATTGTCTTGTGTTCAACTAATCCTCAAGACTGAAATTGATTTTCCTGAAGATCACAAATCACTTATTTCATTCCACAACCCACACAGTGTCGTCCTCATACCCCTGTCCAGGCAACCACTCCAATTGCACAGCTCTGCCTCTGACCCACGGAGAGATGGTGCGCCTGGACGAGGGACGTTTCCCAGCCCTGGAGCTTAACAACAGACGCCTCTCCGTGAAGAACTCCTTTTGCCGCAAGAACGGCATCTACACACGGTCAGTCCCAAACAATCAACCACGGTGTTCAGCTGATGAGCATGGTGCATCCATTTCCTTCATGCACAGATTGCACTTCTTAAGCATATTGTTAACTCAGTTTTCTCTTCCAATTCAGTGTTACATAAGTGTTACTTATGATAGAGACAGGAATTAATAATGTAGTTGTGTGTGTCCCCCATCATCCCTCACAATAGTCTGTCAGTCTTGAGAGAACAAACCGAGCCAAGAAGAGCCGAGCTGCTGATTTGAAACTCCTTTCGCTCCCCTCATTGATATTCAGTGTTTGTATGAAGCAACTATTTATATAAGGGGACAGCACAACACCAGCTAATTAGCATTCATGAGCTTCTGCATTGCTCTTTGTCTGTCCATCACCGCTTTAGACAAAGGGTGCTTATGGGTCGGAGCCGGACATTTTCTTTTGGCCTTCAGCCCAGAGTTTCTCTCCAGTGCAGTGCTGTGAGAGCTGTCTCGATGTAAAGTACAACACCATCAGTATGCCCTTCTACCCGTCAGCAGGACTTTGGGCTCTTCGGTAATGTTTAGGTAAATATTAGATAAGAGGAATTTCACAAACTCTGTGGCTCAAGAAGCAAAGGGAATTTGTAGAGGCATGGGTCACACATAATTGGTGACTGGATGGATGGCCACATGGTTATTTTGGGGGATGGGAGTCCAGAGTCTGCTTCTTGTTACAGCAAAACAAAAAAACAACGTTGCTTTTTGCACATAATGATAGAATGTGCTAAATGAGGTGCATTAAGGGCAGGGTGATCTGTGCATTTTTTTTCCTTGACCAAGGAGGCCAAGAAGGGGATAAAAGGGTCTTGAGTTGCTACGAATCTTTTGAAGAGCTCCATGCTGGTACCGTACTCTCTGCTAATGATCTGTGGATGGAGGAGGAAGAGTGGGAGGGTTCCCTAGAGGATAATTGAAAGGGTGAATGATAGAGGGATGAATTAGACAGATAAGGCAATTGCAAAAATACAGTGCTCCTAAATAATTCAAAGCTCACTGGCAGCATTTAGGAGTGTGATTGGTAGCAGGATCCATCGCCCCTCCCCATGCGCTCACGTGACCCCATTCTTTTACTGTCTGACTCAACCTTATCTGAATTCTAAGTAGATGTTTATTTTTTCACAGTCAGCCCCCTCACGTCATCCCCTTTAACCCAGAAGAGATGTCTCTTTGTTGTGTCAACCCTTTCATGGCCCTTGTCATGTTGTGTCTTATAAGCTTCCTGTTCTTGGCATTCCCAGTGATTTAGCTTGCATATATCTCAGAACATATTCATTTGTATTTGAGAGGCCGTCAAGGTTGTCTGCTTAATGCCTTAATATTACACTAGACATCACAGCGTTTTATACCTGCCTATTCTGCCCCACAACATTTTCCATTTCAGATCATTTAAACTTTGATTTTACTTTAAATTTACTTTCATGCCATTTCTAGTTTATTTAATTCTTGAGTCTTTTTCTGAAAACAACTGAGCAAACTCTTCTCATAATGCTGTGTTAGCCAGAGTTACATACTGAGCCCACCGATGTAGCTCAGTGATGTGAATGTAGTGCTCCAGTTTTTGCCATCTCTGACCATCCAATTCAATCCCAGCAGACCTTGCACACAGCAGCAGTCATTACTGCAGAAGAAGAAAAATAATTGTCTGCATGGATGTTTTTTTTCTGCTTCGCTTTATGGACTTAATGGCTGGAGATAAAAGAAACCAAGAGTCTTTTACTTGACCTGTGCTCATATAAGAATGCTTAGTTAAACAGCTTTTTTGGTTAGGTCAAAATCTCTGACTGACTCAATCTGTACAGCCATTCTGCTCTAATCACCACAAAGAATCCTTTCATGAAGATGCTCATATGTTTTCATACAGGATCTTGTTTGTGCATTGAGGTGAGCTGAACTCAGCCTGCTGCCAAAGCTCCAAACGGACACATTGACAGAAGAAAATGGCAAAAGAATAAGACCAATTATAATCTCTTCCCTGTATTTTGCAACAGGGGCTTCCAGGAATTCACAAATAACCCATTCTGCGCTCGTCTGAACTACGCTTACATTTTCTTAATCAATGACTCTGCGCTGAATCTCTGCATCCCACTGAAGCCCCTGTGGGATGTGAAGCTTCTTCATTTTTAGAACTATTTTGCAGCCTTCCATTAGTCCTACAAGTGGTGTCAGTCATAGGAATGACAGGGCATTGTAGGTGTTCTCTTGCTCTCTCTCTCTCTCTCTCTCTCTCTCTCTCTCTCTCTCTCTCTCTCTCTCTCTCTCTCTCTCTCTCTCTCTCTCTCTCTCTCTCTTCCTCACAGTTTTGCTTTCTATCTCTCACAGACACTTTTTCTTTGTCTCATTCTCTCCCATCTGTCCAGGTCTCCACCAAGACCCAGTCCTGGAAGCCTGCACTACTCAGATGAGGATGTCAGCACTAAGTACAATGACCTGATCCCCGCAGAGAGCAGCAGTCTGACCGAGAAACCCTCTGAGATATCTGACTCTCAGGTAAGCAGTGACCCTGGCTTGCAGCCCATGTCCACTCCACGTCTGGAATAGGCAATGAAGTTAAATTAGAAAGTAAAATTCAACTGACAAAGTCCTCCAGGGCAGAGGCATAACCTTTCCTAACTCAAAAAATACTTATCTTATTCCACTTTCTTTTACTTTTGTCACATTTACATTCTACTGTCATTCTTTTTTGTCATAACCACTGCTTTTCAAGTTGGAACAACTAGATGGCTGTTTACTTATGAAGCAGAATGTCTGAAAATGACAGTCAGCAAGACATTTGCCTCAAGTGGATAACCTTGAAATTAATAGTCATGGCTGACATCTCTGGATCTGACTTTTAAAACTGATTTCTCCCGTGGGAAGGAAGTACAGGGCCAATTCTCATGTCTCATGTGTCTTGAAATGTCAAACTTTAATTTTCTCATGTCTCATGTGTCTTGAAATGTCTTCAATTCAATTCAATTTTATTTATAGTATCAAATCATAATTAATTTTTACAGTAATTCCTCAAACAGGAAAGTGGCAAAAAAACTCCCTTTTAGGAAGAAACGGTCTTGGTATTAATCTGGGCTGCTGGGTCTCAACTCGTCATGTAATGATCTGAACAGCTCAGTATGTGTGTGTGTGTGTGTGTGTGTGTGTGTGTGTGTGTGTGTGTGTGTGTGTGTGTGTGTGTGTGTGTGTGTGTGTGTGTGTGTGTGTGTGTGTGTGTGTGTGTGTGTGTGTGTGTGTGTGTGTGTTGTAATAGCGAGGTCCAGTGAAAGGACAGGGAGGTTAGAAGTGATGAGGGATGATCGATGCAAAAGGAAGAGAAGCTGATGGTAGCAGATTGTGAACATCTGTCTTCCCACATTTGCACTGGGTCTCCCTGGCCAATTTATCTGGTACCTGCACAGTCAAAACATTGTTCAACCTGGTTTGAACAAACACTGCTCCCGTGGGAGACACAAACTGGTGTTTTTCTTTTCCTCTGCATAGCCTCCCACTGTTTACCTACCACTTGTGCAAATAAATGGTGCTTCAACATCTGTTAAGCTGCAGTGTCTCAATAGAGCAGTAGATGGGCAGGCACTCATCAGGCACACAAATGTGCCAAGTGTGATGTTTTTTGTGAGAGTAATTTGCTCTCTGTTTGTTTTCCTCAGCCATTTCAGTGTGCTGGAACTGCGACAGGATTCACCCACACAAACATTTGTAACTTACAAGTAGGGCTGCCACCTCTCAGTCGATTAGTCGACTAATCGGTCGTTTTGGTCTTAGTCGACTAAGATTTCTTTAGTCGATTAGTCATTTTTTATGCTTATTTATGCTTAATTACTCATTTCCAAGAAACTTCTGAGCACATTTATGGTAAACAAAAGATTTAAAGTGGTGCTTTTACAGGATTAATTGTGGAGAAACTCAGTTTTACAGATGGTTAATTAACTACATTTATATTGTGCTTTTCTAGTCTTAACCACCTCTCAAAGCGCACAGCTCTGTCAATTAAATCCATTAATCGATTAGTCGACAAAATCCTATAAGTGTTAGTCGACTAAGAATTTCTTTAGTCGATGACAGCCCTACTTACAAGACTGATGGTTTAATATTACAACGAAAGCTAAATGTATCCTGTAAACATTGTCTCTGTCCAATTCTAGGACACTCTTGTGTACGCTTATCACTTCTGTGCTCCTCAGAGGTATGGATGAGCTCTTGTGAAAGACGCTCAATAGAAGTGATTATCTGCCCCGTAGAGTTGCACATGGATTAATAGATTTTCCAGTTATCTCTTAGTAGATTATATCCTGCTGTGTCATGACCCAGTATTGTGAAGTTTGACAGTGACGGTGCTGTATTAGAATCAGTCTTAATTTGAGAGCATGTAGCTGTCTCTGTAGTAAACATCCTAAACATATGTGTGTTTAGTAATCTCACGGTCTTCTAAGTCTTTTCCCTGATTGTCCCGCAGGGCAGCGACAGCGAATATGAGATGGATCAGAGCCGACAGAAGACCCACTCCTTTGTCAACCACTACATCAGCGACCCCACCTATTACAACTCCTGGCGGCGGCAGCAGAAGGGCGTCTCTCGTCCGCCGGCATACGGCTACTCCCAGCCCGAGCCCCTTGTGGAGCAGGAGTCACGGCAGCACCCGCCACCCGTGCCCCCTCTGCCACCTCTGCCACCTCTCCTCCCCCAGAGCGCCCCATCCCCACAGCCCCAATGCCAGGGCCAGGGCACTCTGTTCAGGTCTAAGGGAAGCCGGACTCCCACCCCCTCCCTGCTGTCCTCCGAACCCCCCAGCCAGCACAGCACCCTCTACCGGCCCCCCAGCAGCATGGGCTGTGCCGCTCAGGCACCTACCGCAGGCTTCTCCTCTTTTGTTTGACACACAGCTCTCCTTCCCATAACGACAGGACCCTGAGGACGAGTCTTTGATTTTGTTGCTGTTGGTTTATTTGTATTTTGCTCTTTTTCAATTTTTTTTCTTCTTTTTCAGTCTATTTGACAGAGTTGTTGCTCAATATTAAGCATTGCAGGCATCTTGAATAGCGTTTTCTCCTCTGTGAAGAGTGTGCGTGTATGATTGTGTGTAGCGCGTATGATTGGTTAATCCATGTGATATGTATATTATGAAAAGACAATCATTTGAAAGTTTTTTTATGCGTTGCTTAAGTACATTTATTTGAAGGTACAACCATGTAAACAAGGTAATACAGAACCCAAGGTTCTGAAAAAAAGAAAACCTTGTTTTAAAACACTGTATTATTGTTTAATATGAGAGCTTTATGGAAAAACAACCACCTTAGAACCATATAGAGTATGGACCACTTGGCTTGCTGAGACTGGACTATGGAAAAACCAACTCTGATGGAATAATGTGATGTTGGACGGAGGACGAACTGATAGTGACAAATGAACTCTGACTTTGGAGGGAGGCACTATGGTCACTGCGGCCCTCGGTGGCCTTTGACTTCCTCACTCTTCCTAATCATTGTTGGAACTGCATTGTGTGTTTACTATATGTACTTGTCTAATATTGTTTACCAGATATTTATATCAGTCAGCTTCAAGCTAAACATTTTCAGAACATCACTAGTGGCAATGTTATGAATCACATTAAAGCATTGTGGCACCTTTATAGTAGTCTGGGGGATGTGTTGATTGTGTGCTAGTACTCATGTCAGTAGATATACATGCTAAGATCAATTTCTGAATGTGCATCCGTTTGCTTTTATGTTGTCAGAGAATATGACTGAGGACCAATAGCACAAATCTTTTTGGTTCAAAAGATTGTATCCAATCACACCCACTTCAGTATGCTATTAATAGCTGTCAAAGAAGAACAAGAAGAACAGTGACCAAACTCTAAATTAAGATGTGAAACTTACAGACAGTAAAAATTCAAAATAAAGAAAGCTGTTATGTATCTGTTCATGAGGTTGGATAAGAGTTCAGCTTATTGGTGTATCTATGTTTATTTAAACTTCATTTAATGATTGACAGCAAAAGGACACAAGTATTGTACATGAAATGCATCACAGAGGATCGTCATGTGAGTTCAACATGTTACAGTGTAACATGGCATTGATATGACTGAAAATGTGTTTTATGCTCACCGTATAAACATATACATATGTTATGATGAGATGTTTTCTACCACTCTTTTGAATATGCTGGTTCTTTACTAAAGTTGAATGGGGTATTGCTGTGCTGGAGGTTGGACTCATAGTGTATAAACTTAGACAGTCGCTCCAAATTATCATCTGTCAAATTTCCATTGTGTGTATACATCATGAAGGAAACATTATGGACCTATTCATGGTAGCTCTCTAAAATAAATTATTCTATTTTGTAATGGCTTTTTCTTCATGCCTCATCTGAATATTTTAGAATATAATGTAATGGTATACATAATAATATATATTGGCAATTAAGGAAGGTGACTAATAATTCTGATATGAGAGTGTGGGAAAGCTATGAAACAGTGGTATAAACTCAGGATTTTAAAGGAAACATAAACCATATCAGACCCTGCTGACTATTTTACACATCCTAAGTAGACCTATTTGCATGGTCTGAAAGACAACGTGATTATAGGTGACAATTGACCCTACAGTGCAGAAATGACTTGATTCGCTCAGCCACAACAGAGACATAATTGGGATGCATAAGAGCATGAGTTCCAGGAAAGAATTTGAAGAAGACCCTGATCCGGTGCAAGCATGCTGAAAAGCTGGGGGAGGGTGGGAGAGTGTGTCTGGGTAATCTCCTTATTTCAGGCCGGAAAACATTGATCTTAAGCAAGGCAAAGGAGGGAGGAACAGAGGGATCAGGCTGGAAGGTTTTAAGAGAAATGAGAAAGTCAAGTCAAGGGTACAGTTTGTTGGTGTTGGAACATTTGTTTTTACCCTGATTGAAAAAAAGAACCAAAAGAAAGAAATCACATTGACCGATCGTTACATTTGCAAAAGTGAATGGATCATATATGGATAATTGATCATTATGCAAATGGTATTATTTCTGAGTGGCATTACAATGATGTAAAATGTCTAAATTAAAGTTTTTTTTAAGTTTTCCCCAGCATGAAGTCTACAATTGCAGAGGAGAAATCATGTCACATCCCGTGTAAACTATATAGCCCAACTTGTCTCTTCAACAAAACTAAAGCTCAGTTTTTATAACTAAATATAACATATTGCTTTGTAACATTTTGAATTATTCTATGTTGTAAATCAAAATTATGGTAGTTCTTCATACTCAACACTACTGTGACTATTGTTCACCTTCACTCAAGTCACTGTTCACACACACACACAGACAAACTCACAGACATGGCTTCACATCAACAAATCTGTTACATTTTTACATTTCAGTTCAGTGTCTCCTCATGGGACCGACTTATACAGAATGTGTCCTAATTCTGACTGTGCTTGTTGGAGTGCATCAGAGCAAATTTGCAACACAGCTAATTCAGCCTGACTGGTGACTCCAAAATGAGGACAAAATCAGGATGATACGGAAGGAAATTAGATGTTACAGCTTCTAAAAAATTTGAGAGGTCCTCTGGTTTTATGTTATTTCACTCACTGATGTATCCATCAGTATGCAGTCAATGCAGGCTTCTTCATTGCAGTCAGGACAGTCAATAAAATGGCGATTATGCATCATAATCCATTCTGTGAGCATTGGTCGATTATAGGTTTCCCCACTGCCCTCTGCAAGGCAGGGTGCTGGAATTTGCATCTACTCTAACCAGTCAGGTCTGTCTAGACCTTTGCCATGGTTTTTTGTCCTTATGCACAGTAAATAGCAACCACCACCCAAATTGTCATGGGTGGAGCGACATGGCTAAAAGGTTAAAGGGCACAGTATTCTCTCTCTCTTATGTGGTTTATAGGCTTAGCAGTGAAGCATAGCCTTATTTTGCACCCTCTGTTGTAAAATAACTAAAATCACAAGATTGACAAAGGATCCCTCTGCACTGAGGATAGAAATTGTTACATCACACGCCTCCTCATTCAGACTAACACAGTCTGAAACCATTGCCAAAACTCCAAACTGAAAGTCCTGTAAGGTTCAAGGGTTCCCATGTAGAATCTGGGAGAGACCTCAATGTCAAAAAGCCAGACAGCTAAAGATTTTTAAAGATTTAGAATGGACTTTTTGAAAGATTCAAAAACATCAAACCCGTAGCTAGCAATGGGTGAGGCAAATGCTAAGACACCAGTGCACCCTGTTGTACCCTGATGTACCACTGAACAAAGCTGTCAAAGCTGCCAATGCAATACACAAAGCTGCAACAAAAGGAGACTGTTGCAGTATAGGCCTATTTCTCCAGCAGCAGCAGCAGCACCTAGAACTTTACTTTTGATAGGTCGCTGAGAAGTACAGCTAATAGCAAATTTGTTTTTAAACTGTACTGCATTAAATAACTAAATGAGTGAAATGGGTGTGTTCATTCAGCACAGCCAGATAATTACAGATTACAGACCAGCTGTATGTAAATGAAGGTTTTGCAGTAACCAAGTTTCTGCTTTGTTTGGAAGTGCATTCTCTGAAATTCTGTCTTAACCAGATTTCAATAACCAGGTTTGGCGTGTGTGTGTGTGTGTGTGAGAGAGAGAGAGAGAGAGAGAGAGAGAGAGAGAGAGAGAGAGAGAGAGTCATCTTTTAGGGAAACATCCTGTTAGCACACGTTTAATATTCATTTTAAGTGTATGTCAGTCATTACAGAAGAGAGTTGTAAAATTAAAATTTTGGGGGCGTGGGTATGTCAAAAGGGCAACTTATAATATTTGAGTTCAGTCTGTTCCTGAACAAAAGGCCACTACAGTCAAATTCTCATCATAAAGTGTCCTGTTCTCCCATCAGCTGGTGGGACAGATCATACTGGGAACATAGCCAAAGGCAGGAAATAACTTCTCAAATGTGTGTCATGGACATTGTCCATGCAACTCATTACATTACAGAGATTTTCAAGAACAGCATGGATGAAAATGGCTGTAAAAGACAAAAGTGAATAGTCATTCTATCCAGGTAGTGTAGGAGCCTGACTTTTGCCCTTTGATAATTATCAACCATTCTCACATTCCTTTCCCTTGAGCTCAGGGTGAATATGCAGCCATGGGGTGCACCTTAGCTGTTTCCCATTCTCATTTCCATTGCAAAAGATACTAATGAGCGGTCACTGACCGTGGCCAACTGATCAGCCTGGAATACACAAGGTCAAACAAATGGGTCAGTCACTCAAAAATGTCTTCAGTGGTCAAAGAATGTGAGAAATTCATAAAAACTTTTGGACATCTTTCCTCAAACTATTTAACGAAAATGTGTTTTAAACCTCATACTTGTACTTGAATCCCTGTATATAACATCCTGATTTGTTTTATCCTAATTGTCTGAAGAGAAGTGAATAATTGTCTACACAGATACATTGTTAGTGGGTCCTACCTATTAGCCTTGGTATTAGCTTGTGTATTCTGTTCTCCATGTAAAGTTAGTGAAGAGTATCACCGAGGTACACTGCATGCACCTCCTTAAAAATGTAATGTAGGGCACTGTAAGGAGGATATTACATTATCCTACTTCCTTTGATACGTCTGGTGTCTCACAAAAGATGACTGTGCATGTTTTCCCTCTCTGACAGCTTTGCATCATCAGCCAAGCCATTTCTAATATCACAAAGAGAAAGTGAAGGAGGAAAGACACAGTACTTTGTTAGAAAGGATTACACTGTTATTTGCAATATAAACACAGCCATTAATGCTGAACAATTCCTTGACTGATGGAGAAGATGGGTTTAGAGCAAAACATTCTATGGTTTCCTTTTTTCTTTTATCTTTTATTAGGCTATTAGCCCACTGAAACACCATGAAGTGGTTCAAGTGATAAATTAAAGATTTTACTCTGATTTATTTTCATGGTTTCTTTTTAGATTTCATGACACAGACCCGCCTTTTAGGCTGAAGGAAATTAGTCTGTCTGAGTGGCCCCACGCTGGCAGCCTGTGTCTTTAAGGAGCCATGTAAAGAGGGCGTGTTCAAACACACTACCGAGGCAGCAGCAGGCATTCTACTGAGTGATTGCGCTTCAGAGCAGCAGCGCCGGTTCTGAGGATGTGGTGACAACATTAGTAACAATTCTATAAAAAAAGAGAGCTCTGTCTGTCTAACAGAGTTATTGAAATTCCCCGAGAGTTTGATCTGAGCGCGTCCTTTACGTCACTGTCGTTTGATGAATGCGCCCCCATTGTCAACCTGCTGGGGGCCTAACCGTGAAGCAGCACCGGCTTTATGAATGGGGATGCTCGGTAAGTGCGTGCTCTTCAATGTTTGTACTTGCACTTAAACGTAGCAACATGAAATGTTCTTTTGTAGCCTATTTGTTTAATACAGAATAAATATGTATTTAACAGAGCTGCTTTATTGAGCGATTCAGTAGAGCGCACGGCAGCTGACGCTTTTGTGGTCAGCTACTTATTGTTCTCCTGCCATTGACCCACCCAGAATCACAGCTTTATTGTAATGCGAGTGAATGACTAGACTGATGAATACAAGAGTGCTTTTAAATGGACACTTAGGAAGACGTATTTTTAGTCCCTAAAGCATTTATATGTAGTGTCGCAAGAATCGAGCTTATTTGTCTGCAGCCCCTAAGCAATATGCTAATATAAATGTCCTCATCATATTAGCTTATTTGGGAATGCTTTGTAGTTAGACTTGATGCAATTATATATTATTGTTTACTTATTACCTTTTACCAAAGGCAAACTCTCACAGGCCTCATATGAGAACAGATGTTGAGCAAAATTAGGCCCAAAATGTGTTTGGTGACATTCTGCTTTGCTGTGCATATTGAGTGAATGTGATGTACGTGTACACACAGGCAGGATGTTGGCTTTTACAAGACCTGATGACTAAAACAAAAATAACCCACTTTCTGCCCTATCATGCAGAGCACGTCTGTCCTGTTTGTCCAGTTCATTACCCACCTATCCCAGAGCATGTTTTCTTGGCAGTGCTGTTCAGTTTGCCTGGCAAGGGTCTCATGATGGCATCTGATGAGCTCATTGACTGAGATAATAAGGTGATAGGCCTTAGGTTTGTAGGCCATCACCACATGACCTCCTTATTACTGATAAGAACTGCACAGCATTTGTTTGAGGAGATAATGTTTTTGAGGCTTCTGCTTATGAGGCAAATTGGGTGGATTTCTTTGTTTTTGCAGGGTTGAATGTGACATTTGACCTGTCTCATCCAAAATCTGAGGGCTTTGCAAAATGTTGTTCTGCCCGGACGCTATGATGGATCTAGGTTGATGACCTAGCAAACAAGCAAGCCCCATTGCCAAGATGTATGTGTCGCAGGCTTAGCCTGTTTACTTTTTCCCCCAGAAGTGCCCCTGAAAATGCCTTCAGAACAGGCGACACATTTCTCCACCAGCCTGCACAGGTTCTGTTCCCATTACTTTCCTCTGTTTCTTAAATTACAAAGCATCTAATTGCCTGCAGGAGACATGTTTAGTGCCTGAAGGTGAAAGTTATCCTTCCGCCCTGTGGTGTTGGACACTGTGCCAACCACTCTGTTATTGGACACAGCACAATGTAGACCGCATTTTCTGGCTCACAGCCCAGGAAACACAACCTGCTCAGAATTTAGTTTCAAAAGTTAGCAAGTTTATGCGCCTCACTTTCATTTCGGAGATAATCAGTATTTTGAAATCCTTCTGCGATGGTGCTGAAGTGCAACTTTAGTGTGTTATTTGTGGCCAGTGAGTGTATGGTCCTGCACCCATGTTTGAACATGTCTGCAGTTTGTGTGCTCATTTGTGGCAATGTGTGTGTCCTGTCCAGCCCCTTCACATTCCAGGAAATACCAATATAAACTGTTATTTTTTTTCTGGAAAGCCTCTGTGGATGGTGATAGTAAACTGCTGAATGATTGTGGAGGACGTGACTGGTCTTATGAAGGATTTGTAGCATAAGTAACATGTTAGGTAGTTCTCATTGCTCTGAGTTACTACCACAGGCCTGCAAATGTTACATAAATCCCCATGCAGCTCAGTCGAAAATGTACTAGTTGTTAAAAACGTTAATTTTCTTAGTACACAATTCATGGTTTGCTAGTTTGACTTGTGACATAAAGCAACCGTTCATTAGTACGCTGCCACCTAATGTTTTTATGACCTTGTTGTCCAAACATCAAATTCTTAGGGCATCTCATATTTCAGTGTGTGAATGCTGTTTGTTCCTGTGTCTTTTGTTTGGTGGCATTGTTTTCTGGTCTGATCCAGCATGCTTTGCATTGTGATCCGGTAGGCTGGGGTTGGTACTATAAGCTGGGGGAAATGTTTATTTTCTGTTTTCTGTTTGTTCTGTTTCCTGCCATCCTGTTTCCTTGTTGTATTGAATGTAGATGATATCAGCGTAGCAGGTGACAATGACACTGCACAAATGTTATAATGGCTGACCAGAAGACAGCAACATTTTTGACTCAGTGTGAACCCTTTTTGGCTATTTGATTTGTATTAATCCAATAATTTGATATTACATTCTGAGAGAGAATCTATGCACAGTGCACTTATTATACAATCAAGAGTGAGACTTTGGCAATGCGCAAGTCAAGTGGTTTCTTGTGTTTTCTGAAAAAATAACACCTTTGTCAAAAAGAGCCCTCGACTGTTTGATAGCTGCTTATTTGGCTTTCCTCCAGCATATGCATTTTGTTGCTTTTTAGCTGTTCTGACCCCTATAATTATAACACTCTCGCACTTTAAAGCAAGATTCTCTGGATCCCATAATTTCCCTGCATTCTTTCCATTGAGGAGCACAGGTTTCCACTTGTGTTTCAAAATGTAACCTCACTCCTCTTCTGCAGCTCTTAAGACACCTGGCCGTTCTGTCCTGGGTGACAATACGGACACCTGGCCCCGAGGCCAGGGCTGCCATCAAGTGGGACGCATCCATACTACTATGTTTTCATTTTTAAACAGCATTTTAAAATAACTGGACATGCATGTGCATTCACATTGACTGTGGCAGTCCCTGCTTGACCTGAAAACTCAGGTCTTTCCATTAATTTTGAATGTGGGGAGTGCGTTTAGGCTGTGGCGATGGGGGCTGCGTTGGGGAAGCCAAAAAAACAGCATCGGCCTGAGGCAAAAAGTTGAGACAGATTACAACTTTCAACGCAATCCCACGTCACTGCGATGGCCAATTATGTAACCGGAGATTAGACTTGACAGCCGGTTTTGAAGTGGTGTGTATGTCCCGTACAAGACACATCACTGTCTGTATTGCTGCCACAAGAAAGTTTTAAACCAATAGGAGGGTTAGGGCTGCTCGATTATGGAAAAAAATATAATCACGGTTATTTCGGTCAATATTGAAATCACGATAATTTAACACGATTACTCGTTTTATCCAACTTAAAAAACAGTGGACAGTAAAAAAATGCATAAAAAAAAAAAAAACACATAACTGTGAAATTTGCCTTAATACTTTTCCTATTTCAACTTTATTTTTTCATTCAGAACACAATAGAAAATAAGTTTACTTGCAAAACGTAATTAGCTAATTCATTTTTTTTTTCTCTTATTCTGTTTTTGTGGTCATTGGGAGCCAAAATCATAATCACTATGACATTTTGATTACTTGCACATCCCTAATGAGGGTAAAAAATGAAACACCAGCACAGTCGCTCAGTCTCTTTTCTTTCTCAATTTCTCCGTGAAACAAAGCTGCCTTCAAGTGCGCTCAGAAATGCTCGGTCTACAAACGATCGGACGGAAAACAACAATAATTGTGAAACATAAAGTCTACTTGTGCTACATTGGGGGTTAAAGAACATAACAGGACGTCGCACACATTTAAGTGACCCTCCATTTTAGGGGCTCAGAAACAATGGAGTAGGCTAGTGAAGATGTGAGGCATAAATTTACTGAAGTAAAAGATAAAATGTAAAAGCAAAAAATGTATTAGTGTGGGCGTAGCCTCAGCTATCTGCTGTGAAGAAGATTCGGTTGTGTTCAGTTTCTAAAATTAATAAATGTATCTTAACCTGTGGCGCCCCAAGCAACTGATACATGTTCCATTTAGTTGTTGAACACACAGTTCCAGTACTGGCCTACGTCTCTGTAGATTAGATTATTATAAATCTGTTGATGGAGATATGAACTGTGTTTGGAGGACGTGGAGGCCATGTTTACATTACCAGTTGTCAGGAAGGGCAGACTTGAGTAGATTTCCGGAGAGATGGGAGGGTTTACTGCCTTATTTTCTCCCTGCCCTTCCTGTGGACGTACCCCTTAACACGCTAACAAGTTTCTCCGTAAACCACTTCCATCATGTGTGGCTGTGCCTTTTTTGTAATCTTTTAAGAAGCAGTGGGCTGATTGCTGTGTTGAGGTTACTGGCGTCTGTCACTTATCTCAGTGGTAATTTGTCAGAATCTTACAATTCTGTTTGCATACAGAATGCTGAGCGCTGAGATGTCATTTGTGGAGACAGGGGCAGTTAATAATGACCTAGATCTGTTTGTTGACCTGGCAGTTTCAGCTGGAGGAGAATGAAAAAGCTGGGAAGGTTTTTAGCCATGTCTCATTACCGAAAACATTCAAAAACTAATGCTAAGTGGTTATTTCTGGCGTGCTCTTGTGTTGATATCGCCAATGTCAACCTCCTCTCTGCCCATTCTCTCTGATTATGCTGAGACACTCAAAATGCTGGAGTGGTGCCAATGTCTGCCCCACTCAATTTGTATTTAGATGCCATGCCGAGTACACAGATGACGTTGATGTCGAGCCATGCTGGCTGCCATTTCTGTCCCATTTTTGTAACTTTTATTCCGATCAAAGACGATAGCACAGAGTGGAAATAGACAATAGTGTTGGTATATAAAAAGGCATTGTAGATCCGTGAAAATGATGATTGTATCCCACACAACACTTTTCATTCTTGAAGTGGAGTTGGCATTCTTGTCTGCCATTCGCTGCTTTGTCTGTAATAAAAGCTGTCAGTTTCACCAAAGTGGAGGACCGAGAGAGAGAGAGAAGAAGGAAATGGAGTGTCTTGTCTGGAGGCTGTGTCGACTGTAAATGTAAAAGCGACGAGTCATCTCTCGAGTATCGGAGGTCAGCTGCTACACGTCGAGATGACTTGCTGAGGCCTGTTCTCTGCCAGGAACCTTTTCATTGGCTGTCGGAGCTCTTTTGAAAGTATCTCTGCTCTGTCCTGGTCATCATCTGTCCATCACTTTATCTCCTTCTCTCTAGCTCTTCTGACCCTCTCGTCACAACTAATACAGACTTTTATAGTTGGTCTACTGATAATGCAGCTACACCTCCACACTGATTATTTGTAACAGCCTGTTTAGTTGTAAAATCATGTAACAGTACTGTATACTAAATGTTATTTTTAAACACTGCTGACTTCTTGTAAGTTTGTTCTTCCAGTCCGAGCTGCTTACCTAAAAATTTCCACTCATCTAAGGATCGCTACAGATTTAGTACTCATTGATATTGAATGCCAATTCAAAAACCTACAGACACTTTTATCAGCAGGGAAGCTCTAAACATTGATTGCATGCAATAGCTTAACCGCTGCCTCACACCAGGTTGCCAGGTATGAGTGGGGATAGCAGAAACACTGGTATGTGAGTTTTTTTTTGCTGTCTGTGTTTGAGAAATACACACGCTCGCAGGCTTTATCTTCTCCTTCCTGTCCTCAGAGAAATCATTCACCATTTGTGGAGGGACTATATTGAGGTGTTTAATTTATCTCCTTATGATTAAGGACATATACCACTGGACTTAATGATTTGATTATATTTCTATTTAGGGCTGCAACTCATAATTATTTTCATTATTAAATTGTCTGTTATTTTCTCACTAATTGATGACTTGTTTTGTCTATAAAAGGCCAGAAAATAATGACAAATGCCCATCACAGTTGCCCAGATCCCAAAGTGACTCCTTCAACTGTCTTGTTTTCTTCATCATTTCTTCAATCAACACTTCAAAATATTCTCTTTTAAAAAGTGTGAATCCTCACGTTGGACGAACTGTAACAACCATGTTTGCTTGAAAAACGAGGATTAATCAATTATAAAAACCATGGCCTAATAAATTTCCTGATTGACACCATTGAAACCTATTAATCAACTAATTGTATCAGCTCTATATCTATTAAAGTGCTATAAAATGGTCATAAAAACTAAAGCAAACATGAAGAGGCCAAGTTTGGTGTGAAATGCCTGGGATTTCCCCATAATTTTCAGCATTTCACAGTAATATATTTTGGATTTGCCTTGTACTTTGGACCACAGAGGATTTACACTTTGATCAAAATGAGCCCATGGATTTCTTGCTCCATATGAAGCGCATGGTGAAGAGAGGCATGGAAAATGGGTGATGAGGCAGGAGTAGTTTCTCTGTAGGTCAACAACTTGATCAGAAAGAAAACGCCACAAGCAAACGGTGTGCCACTTAGAAAACCCTAAAATAGACCATTTAAGCAACTGCTAAATCTGGCTTTTATGCAAGTTGGAGGGTGTAATTTTTCCATTATAGCTGTGTATTTTCTCTCATTGCTGTGTTTATCTCAGAGGGCAGCATCAGTTTGACGTCTGTTGTTTCTTGTCTGTATGATTGAGAGATAATGTGATTTCCACTGTTTGTCCTTGGGCTGCTCCTTCCTAAATGAGATATTCAGCCCTGCTAGCTGAGTTGTAGGCGGATCCCTATCTTCTATAGGCCATTTGTCTACTTAATTACTGGAACTCGTGTGTACGAGTGTGTGCCTATTACTGAACAATTGCTTGTGTTACACTTAAACATATGGTAATGAATGAGAGTTTTCTCTCACAAATGGGATGTTTGCAAATTGTATGATCATCAGAGTGATTTTACAGGCAGAGCAGTTTGAGTTTGAGAAACCAGCACTTCCCTGTTTTTCCACATAGATCTAGGTACATGTGGCCTCCCACCCCCCTAATGTCATTCCACCCTCAGGTCATGCGTTTGACCATCCAGGTCAGTGACTTCAAATGAGGCAGACAGCCCCCACCACTGCAGCAGTCACCCTCTACCAGACAGTCGAATACACACTGGACGAGTTAAGCACAACGACGATGCAGCAATACTCAATTAGGTGTGTGTGTGTGTGTGTGTGTGTGTGTGTGTGTGTGTGTGTGTGTGTGTGTGTGTGTGTGTGTGTGTGTGTGTGTGTGTGTGTGTGTGTGTGTGTGTGTGTGTGTGTGTGTGTGTGTGTGTGTGTGTGTGTGTGTGTGTGTGTGTGTGTGTGTGTGTGTGTGTGTGTGTGTGTGTGTGTGTGTGTGTGATACAGTACATTCGGTTAGCTGAGCTGTACAACCTTAATGGATGCTATGAGAGATTTTTTTAGTCAGTTATGTTTTTTTTTCTTCTATGATGCAGCATCTCTCTACAGTATTTATGAATTAATGCAGCCTTTCCTGTGAGATCCAAAATTCTCCCTAGTGAATATACTCAGGTTACCGTCTGATTTAGTGCTCCCTTTTTTTTCTTCCATTTCATTAAAAGAACCCATTTCTATTTACCTCCCTTATTACGTTATTTCTGTCCTTTTTCCTCGGAAGTAGTGGGTGTGTATTTTCCTTAGACCCAGTCGGCTAGGTATTTATATTGATAATTGTGTTATGTGATCTGTAATCTGAGCTAGCATTACATTTCCCATGACATAAATACATTTGGGGGAATTGGGTTGGAATATCCTTTACCCAAACAGATGTGAAAAGATGAGGGAGAAGTGAAGCAGCACTGTCGACGGTTTGGAAACGTTCCCAGTGTGTTCAAGTTTATCACCGTGTGTATGTATGCATGCATGCACAGACTGCTGCTTTTTACTCAGCAGTTGAGAAATACCACATCAAGACTAGTCAGTCATCCTCAGAATCCTATGTCATTCAAAGGGCTCAAGGCCTGTAGGTCAGTGTGGAGTATGTGTAAATGGTTTTCAAATTTGCTGTCAAAATGAAAAGATGCAGATGTGCCTCATTTGCTCATCCTGTCCTACATTCTGTGTCTCCAGTCAGTTTATTGCTGCAGCCAGCCAGACCCTGAGTGTTGTGAAAGTCTGTTTATAAAGTCCATCCCCCTGCTGTGACCCCGTAGTTCCCATGCTAACTGCTGCTTTCTCAGGCCCTTTTCCACTTTTTTCATTCACGTATACACCCACACGTGCATGTACGCGCACTTATGCAAAGCTATATTTATAGCAGGGCTGTGAATCAGGTTTGAAGTAACTGCTAAAGGCCTGTTCTGGATCCTGGTTAGATTCAGATGATGAACAATCTGCCTGGTGGTCTGTAACAAATTTCTGCACCCATGTCCCTGCAATGGGCACTGTTGAGCTTTTCAGCTTGATCCTAGCCTGGGGGGGGGGGAGGGGGCGGTGGAATGGAGGAGTGGGAGGCGCCTTCCTTGTTTCATCCGCTGGTTGTTTTTCCTTGCCTGTTTATGCCACCCAGAAGCTAACTAGTCAGAAAAAAACTTAGTTTTTTGGCTGGGTGTGAATAATTATTTCCCTCTCATTATTCCCCCAAAAAAAAAAATCATGCATGCAGCTTCAATAATAAACATGTTTCTGCTGTCCTTGTTTGTGTGTTTTGGCACCAAACCACATGTAGTTCATGGAAAGTTTTCACATTGCGTCTAAGTCTCAGTAAAAAATGCTGCAATCCTACATGTATATGTTTCTCTGTAGATACCTCCATTTCCTTGTCTACAGCACCGGAACATGCGTATTTTAATAAATTCCCTTTTTAACAATAAAAATACACACAACATGGATGGATTAAATGAGTGAACAATAGCAGACATCACATTAAAAGGGTGTATTGAATGAGCTCTTGGTTGACACAGAAGGCAGCCATGTGTTGTATGCTTGTATGAAGCCTGAAGCCTTCCGCAGCCCCTGACAGGAAACACTGTTGCTTGCATGCAGGAGGGTGTTTCCATGGAAACCAAAACAGGTGAGGGCATTAACAGGAAGAAGAGTAGAAGCTCAGCTGGCAAAGGCGGGGGGTTGAGGCGGAAGAACGAGGTCAATGCACTAAAAAGCCTGCCACGCAAACAGCCAAAATCTCCCAACGGCACTTCTACCAAAAACAACTCCTGACTTAAATATCTTTTTGAAGGCTTGCCTGTAAGAAATCCAAAGTCAAGGTTAGGTCACGGTTTTAATCTCCCTGTGTTAGCGTGGGCAAACAAAGAAAGAGGCACAAGGTGCACGCTGCAGACAGCAAGGTAAGTGTTTTCTTCAGGTCTGCTTATGTGTAACCATAGAGACTTTCCATCACAAATTGGAGGGGTGTGTGTTTCTGGTGTCTGTCTGTAGAAAGTGCTTGCGCTTCATCTTTGCAGACCACCATGACAGTGCTCTATTTTATGTGTATTTTATATGCTGGGATGTAACGCTAATGAGCTGCCCCTGTCCTCCAGTGCAGCACCTTGCGGAAACAGCAGTGACTAGCTGTCAGCCTGTGATGAGTCTTCCTCTGTCTGGGCTGCATGTTTCAATAATGCAGAGACACATTTTCTATTAACTGTCAGTCACAAACCTCTAGGGACACAAACATTGTCGAAAAAGAAGAAGAAGAAGAAGAGAAGGAGGCCAGGGACTTGTCAATGCTTCGGTGACTGTTGAACAGCATACTCTGTTGAGTGGGGAATTATTGTTCTGTATAATTGACTTTGTCTGTGACTACAAGATTAGCTTTTGGTCATATACTGATATCCGTACAGTCAAAGTTGAGCTTTGCCGCAGAAAATCCCTGGCAGCCCTCAACTATCCTCCGATTCATATTGGTCTGTGGTTGATGTTTTGCTCTCTATTATAATTTTGCCGTTTTTTAAAGCAGAATCTTGTGGTGTTCCCCATGTTGTTGTTTTTTCAGTGCATTTCAGAGGTCCTCTCACAGAGATGTTGGAGTGCTGCTTATCATTATGGAGTTGCATAATTGGTAGCTTCAGCTCTTGTAATTAGTGCATTTGAGATTCTTTTGAAATGTTTTTATGTACTTAATGAAATTAAAGAGTAAATGTGAATGTTGTGCAGTACATTTATGTAGGTTACCCTTATATTAATTTATCAAAAATAATGAAATGCATTATGTGTAATTTATTCTATTTTAATTTTTCAGGTTCCCAGGCTGACTGCTGTTGAGAAGCATCAATAGTCATTCCAAGATCTCTAACAAGGATTATATTTGAAGATTTTGAAGCTCTTTGTGCATAACAAAACAGCCACTATGCCAATACTAAAACAGCTAGTGTCTGGCTCCTCCCAGACCAAGCGGCGCTCACGCATGGACCTGACCAGGGAGATGATCAGCGCTCCACTGGGCGACTTCCGCCACACCATGCATGTAGGCCGCAGTGGTGACGCGTTCGGAGACACCTCCTTTCTCAGCACCCGCTCAGGAGAACCTCCCCCGGAGACCAATTTCTTTCCCCGCTCTCCCCGGCCCGGCCTCCTGTCTCGCACCTTCAGGAGCAGCAAACGCTCCCAGTCGGTGACCAGAGTTGACCAGCAGAGCGACCACACCCTGGTGAGTCCTGGTGGGTCTCCCACCTATGTAAAGAATGCCATGTCTCTGCCCTTTCTCAACGATGACAGAGGGGACAGTATGGTGGCTAAGAGTTTGTCCTCAAGTCCTTTAAAGCAGCACAGTGAGGTGGATGGGAGAGGTGCAGCTTCAGCTTCTCACTTCCTGGAGCTGGAAGAGCGCAGCTTTGGGGAGCTGACTGAGCTTCCGGAGAGCTCCCACCACTACGGAGGTGGCATGAAGCATGCCGAGTCAGTAATGTCTTTTCATGTCGACCTGGGACCCTCCATGCTGGGTGACATCCTGGGGGTGATGGAGAAGGAGGATGATGATCTTGGCTACGAGGAGGGCAAGAGCAGCGAGGGCCGTGCCTCACCACCTCTCAGCATCCACGGTGAGGAGGAAGATAGTATGGAGAGAGAAAAAGATGAGGAGGCAGAGGAGGAGATGGAAGAAGAGGAAGAAGCCGCAGATCTTCAGCAGCAGGCCTCAATGCATCCAGCTAGCTCTGTAGATCTGGGGCCTGAGAATGGAGGGCCCTACACCCCGGAGTACACTCCTGAGACTCGGCCCAAACACTTGCAGCATCTAGACAGCTGCTCCATGTCCAGCTCTGGCTCTGCTGCCCTGGATGAGAAACCAAACAGCCAGATGTATGCAGGAGATACAGATAGCGCCACCTTCAGTGCCCCGCCAGAAGAGGAGAGCAACTTCTCCTCTTTCATGGAGGATGAAGACGATGAGATCCACGTATGAGACTCTGAAGTCTTCTAAAAAAAAATAAATAAAAAAAAAATAGGACAGAGCTCTGGAAGGGGTTTATGTGAAACTAGCAAGTCTTTGACAATGTGGATTTGCACTTGAACAGGAATAAAGGCACTGTTGTCAGTTACTGTGGGAATGGGAGTGTGAAGAAGATGGAGGCCTCTTACTTTGTAGGTCTACAAGAAGACAGTGACTGCTCCTTTTTGGAAAAGCCCAAACTCAGACTCAGTCAGAGCCTTACCCTCCACTGTCTGTCAATCTGTCTCTCCCTTTTGAACACTGAGGGAACTGACATGGAAGAGCAACCACTCTTTTGAATATAGAACATTCCAGAAGTAAAAGGGGAGGACGGTTCCGAAAGAAACCTTTTTTTTAGGAAAAGAAAAAACATTTTCCATAACTGAAGCTCAGTTCACGCTTTCTCTCCCTTCCCTCTCTTGATGCTTCACATGTGCTCATTTTGGTTCGCCTATCCTCGTCTTGTTGTGCTTTCTCTCACTGGCGTTGGGATATCATGATGGCTGGGCTGTCACCACAGGATCACTGGTGGGTATCTTGTCACAATAAAGGGGCTGTGTTTGTCACTAGAGTGTGAATCCCTTCCTTGAGCCCCTTTTCATCTGAAACTATATTAAAGTGCCATAGATCTGTCAGTTTTCTCCCTTATGTAACTCAGGGTCCTTGCAATGCTGCTCAAAGGCTGCCATTTCCTGCTGTAAAGAAGGACCACAACACCCAAAACCAAAACTCTTCTGTTTTTAATTCACTGTGGGCGCCACACAGGCTTAGCCTCAGTGTAAATTAGAGAAAAGCAGCGTTGTAAAGCTAATGGAGATGCATTGGCCTGCATTAACTATGAAGCATGGTGTTACTGCAGAGAGCCAGAGGTGTAAGTAGTAGCTGGAGAGGGATTGTAGAGTGTTTGTTGTCTCTTTTTTCAATGAACAGATTATTTCTTTTTTTTGTTCCACCCTAAAGCCATAATGATGATGCTTTTTACAGATTTTCGATAACTGACGTGAATTGGCTATCTTCCTCTTACTAATCCGTTATTTCAAGTTGAAACTGAAAAGAGTTTAATAACCACTTCCTTCCTTGTTTTTGTACATCCGAGCAGCTGCAGTGGTGCAACTGAACTGTGTAAAAGATGTTGATCCTCATTAGTCCATGGGCTGCCTTATGTATAAAACAGTTTCCACTACTAGTCATGAAGATGGCTTTAGGGTATGTATTGTTGAAAATCAGTGCACCAGCAGGCACATGTAAACCAGACACTACTAGTATTTGGTGTTCAATACCTATTTTATTTTTTTTATCTTTGGAAAAAAAAACGTTGCTATGTTTGTTATGTCTGTTTATAGAGTGGATGAAGAAGAGAGACTCAGCCAGCAATAGCATTAAAGCATTAAAAAAGATTGCTATTTCTGTGCAAGTTGATAGTCATTGCAGCGTGACTGTATCTCTTGCATCATTAAAAGCCGTGGCCAGAAGTATTGGGGCTCAGTTGTGCTGATTGATTTCACTGCCTTAACTGAAACTGACAGATGTGCCAAATCATAATTGCTTAGCCAAATATAATTTTACTTGTGTAACTCACTTTTGGGAGAGCCTGTCAAATCTGTGTGTCGCTTCCTTCTCTGTATGGGTAATCACTGTTGAATTTAAGACTTAAGTTAGGTAAGGTAAAAAATATATACAAGTGTTCTAAGATGTCAATCAAGCAGGAAAAGATTGAATTTGCATAACTGGTTATTTATGTTTCCAATCACTCAAACACTACAAAATATATTCAGGTTGTTTCTAGGGTTAACAATTTTGTGCGAATGGGAAGTTGTCTGTGTTGCCCTTTCTGTATATTGATGTATATTATGCCTTACTTCTTTACTGTTACCTTCTTTCTGCATTATCTAAAATAACCTATATTTTTCAATAAAAGAAATCCTGAACATCTTCCCTGCAGCATATTTTATTGCCATGTTGTCGCCGTGCATCAAAAGATAATGAAGTGGAAGTGCTACTCAATCAGCAGCATTAACAAAGGAGTTCCTTGAGTGCCTTTTGTTTCCTGTCTCTATTCTTTGGCTCTCCCAGAAGAGGAAGGAAGGAAGGAAGCAATCCAGGCCTAGTTGGATGGGTCTCTTAACTATTTGCTATACAAGCGGAGAATGCTGTGATGACTCAGTAAGAGAGTGCGTGCGTGTGAGAGAGAGAAGAGTCAAAATGTTTAAAAGCTCTTCTTCCTAATACCCTTGTGACACAGCTGTATTCTCACTAGAGATCTAGGAGGGGTAAGAGATGGATGGAGGAAGGAAAAGTTTATCGTTATGGAGAGCTGTAGTCATAAACGGTGATGACAGGTAATTCTTCTCGCCCTGCTAATTGGAGGATGGATGAGTTGGGCAGTCGCGTAAGACCAGGATCCCACTCATCACAGGCTCACAACTGTTCTGTCACTGTTGATTTTACAGACCACGCTTTGGCTTTTCACACACTAGTGAACCTCTCGGTTTGGTCAAAGTTCAGCGCACTCGGTTTTCTTTTACTCTCGCTGTACACAGTTCAAGGTCTCACCCATATCCTTCCACATTAAAACTGCATGCTCCATTCTTCTTTGGTGTCCTTTATTTCTCCATTCAATCTTTCATCTCCACTTCGGGGGATCTTTAATCTCCTTCCACTTTCAGTTTTTCTCAGTCACATTACTGTATACCAGCATCCAATCTGCCAGAGGGCTAGAAAAAGTCATTATGCTTACACTTGTGGTAAAAACAGGCCATTTATATTGATTGTTGTGGTCAATACAAACCAGTGGAGCTATTGATCCTACTTTCTCTTTCTGTACAAAGTCATTATTCTTTTTAGACATTAGATTTTTTATTTTATTTTTTACTTGGTTCCTTGAGAAGGAAAGACTACATCTTCGCTAGTCACCACTTTTGCATTGGTTTTGAATAGTCTTTATTTTTTTCTTCAATAACCCCTTTTAACTTAATTATTTATCATGTGCTGATAGAACAACAGCCAAGCAACAACTGACGTTGTCTAAATGTTGTTATATACTGCCATCTAGTGGTTGTGTGGGGCTCACATCTGATGATGGGTGTGTCAGTGAAATTGCTGCTTCGGGGTTGTAAATGAATCTTTTTTAATATCTTTGTATCAGCCTGCACCCCAAAACATTATATTGATCGATGAGTTTTATTTAATTGTATTCATTTTTCCGTGCTACGCCCACATTTTACAGTGTCTACAGAAAAACAGTTGAAAAAAAAACAACTCATCACCAAGACTGTCAAGTGAGATCATTTGCATGATTTGTAGCAAGAGGCAGGATGTGAACACAATTGTCGAAATTGTCCCTCACATTTGAACTTGTTACCGGAGACGGCAGATTTTTTCAGGAGGCTCAGCTCACCTCCCTCCCCCATAGAAAGTCATTGCAGTTTGAGTCTGCCTTGCAGCTGTTTCTCTCTCTCAAACACCAGTATCTTATCTGCTTCAGAGGCTGTCAAATGTTACTTCCCTTTGGTTTCTAACTCATTTTGAAAATCATATTTTCTTCCTCGAGCCACCAATGGGAGGCGCTCATTGCCTTAAGGTTTATTATGTCAGAATCCCTTGCCTGGACCCACAACCTTTTTCCGCCAAATTCCATCAGCAGACTTGCAACTCTTCCAGGAGGCCGACGGCATGCTGAAATCTGGAAAGCATTAAACAACCTGCTGGTGGAGGGGACTGGGGAGGGGAAGGTGGGGGAGGCAGATGAAGGAGGGAGAGAGGTGAAGTAAAAAGTGGGGGATGGGGGAGAAAAGAAACAGAATACTAAATTGTTCATATACCGCCCTTTGCCTGGCTCTGCTCCCTTTTCCCTCCCACACACACACACACACAAACATTAGTGTGTGAGCTCCCCCCCAAAAAAATCCAGACCACTCCCCAAGCAGCTAAAGCATTTTTCTTTTATGTTTGTAGCAGTATTTTGCTCCTTTTTTTTTTAATGGGTCATATACAAACACTCATTTTTGCTGTGTACTTCTGCACTGAAGAGGATAGGAGTGTGTGTGTGTGTGTGTGTGTGTGTGTGTGTAAATGAGTCTGTGGAGTTTGCTGGCACAGAACTAGAAAGTGATTGCCACGGTCGAAAGCCCCAACTGTGCAATTGTGGTCAACCGTGAGAATGAAAGTAACTGGCATCCTTTCCCATGCTTTGTTACACATATCTCTGACCATATGTATGTAGAGTATCTGGGAGGACGTACTGTACCCCAGTGACAAGGCCCGCCCTTAAGAACATGTATAGAATCTGAACTGTGCCAAGATACGTTTTTAAGCAGTCAAGCAAGATCTTACAAGGAGTATGATCTGTATTTACTGTTACATGTCGGTGCATACATTGATGTTTTTATTAAAAATTAATCTTGCCCTTCATTCTTCGAAGATAAAGTTTGACTGTATTTCAAATGCTATTATCACCGATGACCATCATGTATATTTGTTAGCCATTCATTAAAGACATTTTGGCTGTCTTTTTATTGATTAAATCTCAACAAGTATTGCCAGAGTAATGTATCTTTGCCTTTTCAAATGCTCTACATCTGCCCTCACTTCGGTCTGCCAAATAACCAAACAAATTGTAAGACAGTCAAACTAACAAATGTTATCATAGGAAAAACAATGTTTTCCCTTTGTGGCCTTAAAGATGGGCTGAGGTATTCCTGTTGGAGTGCAATACGCAGCACTACGGATATTGGTGTTAACAGGAGCAGCGAACATAAACATTCCAGTACCCAGTTTTGACCTATTGACCTGTAAACCCTGGAAGTGCAGGGCGGGCAGCAGGAGACCACACACACGTGGTGGGAGGAGGAGCGGGGAGGACGCAAAACGTCTCCGGTGTCCTTGCTTCAGATGCCTGTGTGCAAGACTGTGAAAAATTAGCCCATCCTCTAAACATCAGTGCAGTCTTCCCTGTTCAGGGATTGTTGCAGACATGTCAGAATGTGGGTATATGGCTTTCTTAGATGGAAAAATTAATCCAAGGGAAACACGGTTCCTTTCTCTCTCTCTCGTTCTCCCCCCAGTCGTTGAGCAACGAGCAGTTTCTTTCATAAATCTGGAGATTGTGTCAAAATCGGCAGTGTTAAAATGTGTTTTTCCATCTCACAATTGCAAAATCCTCAATTCCAGCTCAGCAGAGTGAAACCATGTATTCAACAAAGTTGTATTGCTCGTTTTGCTATGAATGAACAAACAGCCCCAATTCTTTTTTTTATACGTTATTCTTTCAAGGTACAGATTTCAAAATGTACTCATAAAACTTCCACCATGATTTTGAATCGAGCATGAAACACTCAAATCTGAACATGGAGGACTCATTTTTGCCGTAAGCACAGAAACAATGATTCATCCCTTCATTTTCCATTCTTTCCTTCTGTCTGTGCGGTGCTCTGGTAACCCTGTCTCACTCCGCTGAAGAGAAGAGCGGTTCCTGCAGCCATGTGCGTCCCCAGGAGGCCTGCACTCAGCCATGACCACAAAGAATGGGATTGGGGGTTCTGCTGCTCTCTATCCCCTCAAGTCTGCCAGAGGCCGCTTCCCTTTCCAAGACCCGTCCACGGCTGGCTGACACTGAAGGAAGGAGAAGTCTCTATATACCCCCTCACATGCTACACTCCACACACCCACACCTTTAGGCTGCCGTGAAATGTAAACTTCCACTCAAAACGTTTTAAGCAAATATTAATCACATGAAGTACATTTTTAAACATCAAAATGCCTAAATTAAGAGTTAGGTTTCCAATTTGTTCTCCTTTCATCTCTGAATGTAGCTCATTGGTGGGTACAGTCAGTTTATCAGTGAACCCAGGATTGATAAAAAAGAGGCTCAACATGTTGAGGCTACATGCTTGCCCACATAGACTTGGACACATTCCATCAGAGGATGTATGTCCATACAATGCCCTCCTTGTTTAGTAGAAGCTGCATGCCCACTGTGGAGCAAAATATTCTAAAGCTGACCAGGAAGTGAGGGATCACAGAGGGTCACTTCCCATAGGCCAGCTTTAAACTTTGACCTTCCAGTCCTTTTTCAACTTAATCTTCCCTCTCACCAGTGCCACTCATTCACTGCTGGGGCAGAAGGATCTGAAGGACAGTCTCACAGATTGATGCTTGATGATAATCTGGTAATAAGTGGCTCCTTTTGTCCAGCACATTTCGTTCAATCAGCGCCTCTTTTCTTCAGCAATCTAAAGTTATTTTTGGTTAGCCTTGCGTGTCAAAATTTAATTTCTGAACAGCACTGTGTTTCCCCAAACTCATTTCATATTCAAATGTATTTTCACATTCTTAAAAGTACTTTAAATTAAAGTCTATGTGAGCAGATATTAGTTTTAAAGTTTTTTTTACACTTATATTCAAGTGAAAAAAGGACACCAAGATATGCAACTCAATAGCTATTACTTCACCGCTATATTCAGGAGGAATTAAAATGTTCCTCATTCACTTCTGACTTTATACTTGGTTGGGTGGGATGAGGCAATGAGCTCAGGCCTCGTGCATTTCTCTGTCAGCGTAATAAAACACAGTGTCCACTTTTCACACAGACTAAACCTCAGTGATTTCATAGTGCACCCGTTAATATCAGCTCTGGCAGAGCCAATCAGACAGACTTTCCATTACAGTCTATCACCTTCCTGTTTTCATCCAACTTCATACGCAACCTCCTCTAGTGGAAACACGGCAGCAGTTTAAAGGCTCATTCGCTTCTCTCAAATCTCTATTGCATCCTAAGTCAGGGCGTGTCTGGAGATAGAAAACAACAGTAGGGTGAAGAATCCCAGAGCTCCATGTGGAGAGTTGACTTTAAATACTGTACTGGGTGTTGGTCCTCCATTTAACAACTCCGTCATTCAGTTTATGCTCCCCTCCCTCTGACCATGGTTCCCTCAGGGCTGAGCTGGAGAGAAGAGAGGGAAAAGTCCGGCCGATGCTGGCTCTCTTAGTCGCCTGCCGGCCAGGCTCTGACTCTCCTCCTCCCGCTCCGAGTTTACACAGCCAATCAGATCAAGAAGACCATAAACAGACGTATTGTGTCATTGTTTATTTGTCTGTTAGGTTGGGTTGTCTTTATTTTATTTTATGATTATATAAGGATTGAATTAGGCTGGATTTACACTTTGATTCAATAAACCGATTAAGCACTTCATTTTATGAGTTCAAAACAGCAGAGAACACTGACTGAAGAAGAGGATGATGTGCAGAGTGACATAAGTGAGAGTGATTTGTAAAAACTGATTTCTAAAAGAAAATTCAGTATGGACAGTATATGCAAGCTGCAATAATGTACAAAATATTTACATCTTGCACATATTAAATTTACCGTGTTTCTGCTCTCTTTTGAATAAAAGAAGTCAGAAAAGAAGACTGTACAGCAGTGGTAACCACTTATACAGTCACCATCATGCAGGCATGCGTGCTATAGGTGTAAAGGCCGTGACACACCAACCCGTCAGTGACTCAAGTCTGTTTGGTGTGTTCCGTGCCGTCGTCCGTCGGAGTGGCCGTCAGCCTTCAATGACCAATCTGATTGGTGGAGTGCTAACCCGGAAATGGCAAACAGGATGAGTGACAAACGCCTCTCAAAATCTGGCGAAAATCTTTTAAACTGACCTTTGTCGATCTGAAATGAAGACAGATTCAGCAACTGTATGGCCTATTTCTCGTTTAAAATGTTTTCAGAAACACATTTCAGTGAACTATTTTCGTAAAATACGAGATCGTATTTCAAACAAGACGCCACAGATGGAGAAGCCAGACCCACGTGACGCGTTTGTCATTTCCGGTTTTAATTTTTGGTGATACGTCTCGCGCATGTGCAAAACATAAGGGTCAAGTCGCTGTCGCTTCTGTGTGTTCCAAGGCACTTTTTGGACCTCGGGGAGCCGACTGCATTTTCTGCCGACGTTCAGCCATCGGGTTGGTGTGTCAGGACCTTAAATGTTCACTCAAATACTGGATTAAAACCAGTGTCAAAAACAGCACAGCACAAATATTTGATCTATTATCCTTGATGTTCTCACATTTGCAATGAGACATGTTTTGGTTTCTGGGTAGATTTAGGCCTGAAATTGAAATCTATCTGCAGTGTTCAAATTTAACCTAAACACTCAATGTGACGCTTTGCATGTGATGTTGAGGCGTGTCTGGCAGTGAGTTTGAAAGACACAGCTGAGCATGAGGCTATCTTCTGGCTTTCCTGTATCAGACAATTGCCTTTTGGCGGTGTACCTAGCATGGTAAATCCTGGTTAAAGCCCTCTCCACCCTTTCCATCTGTAGCTGTTTACTTTGATTGACAGCTCACTGGGATGCTCAAAGAGAGGCAAAGAAAGTTGTCCCAGATTCATGTCAAGCAAAGCACTGCCTCATTCACACCACAATCTCCAGAAAAACTTCATGTTGACAGTGAAAACCGCAAGCTGTATGGGAGCCAGTATATGTGTGTGTGTGTGTGTGTGTGTGTGTGTGTGTGTGTGTGTGTGTGTGTGTGTGTGTGTGTGTGCGTGTGTGCGTGTGTGTGCGTGTGTGTGTGTGTGTGTGTACGTGTTCAGGAATGCAAAAGTGCTTACGTGGGTGTTTGACCGACTTGGTGAGCAACAGCAAGGTTGGACAAAATGTGAATCATAGCAGGATGGAACAAATAGAGAGGGAATGGTTAAGTAATCATCCAAACCATTTTTTCTCTCTCTTTATTCTCTTGCTTCATGCTCCAGCTGTGCTGCTGTTTTGGGCCAGTCAGGAAGTGTTGGAAGGGGAGAGTGTGGGGTGGAGGCAGGGTGAGGTCACCGTGCTGTTGGCCCCTGGGATGGGAGGAGAGACAAGAGACACTCAGCCATCTGTCACAGTTCTATCTATTCATTCTTAATCGTATTGTTAGCTGAGCCCTTCATCAGACACACATGGTATACTCCAGCACTACATCTGGAACACCACACAGTGCTGCCATTTGAAACACTATCAAACACCGATTCCCCTCTTTCACATATGCCTATGTACACACAGGCGTGCATAATGAGAGTGAGTCACCCACAGAGCTGTAGGCATGTTTGGAGACCACTGTGTGAGTGCCTGGCCCTGCGTGCTTGGGATGCCTTGGGTGTGACCAGGGTGGCCTGCAGTGCGTGTGTGTGTTTGTGTGTGTGTTATGGTCGCTCCAGCTGCCTGTCGTCTGCAGCCTGTCCGATCCGTTCTCACTGAAGGAAGAGAGCCAGCCAGACAGCAACTCAAGTAGACAGTACACACACACACACACACACACACACACACACACACACGCACATGCACACACACGCACACTCACATGCACGCACACACGCACACACACACACACACACACACACACACACACACACACACACACACACACACACACACACAAAACACACACAGAAGAAATGCTACTCAACGGAAAGAACTGCTGATATACAGTAATTAGGAATTTCCTGATCACCAGCAAGTTTCATTGGGAATTAAGCACTGGTCATTTTCAGGCCTTTACTGTGGCACTGATAATCTCACACAGCTCATTACAATTCTAAATGGGTGAACCACAGTCAAATTCAATAATGAAACCGAAAGAGTTGGCATTTAGCCACCTGTTATAAGTCAGTTTTACCGTCAACACAGTCTCCAGTTTTCCATGAAGTTTCCAGTCATCCATTGTGCAACAACTGCACTGCAGTTAAAGTCTAGTGATTCTCAGGACTTGGCCAGCGCCCTACTCCCTCCTCCCACAACCATGTGTGTAGTTTTTACAGACTGGAGATCTACAAACCCAACCCTGACCTCAGAGAATTAAATATTCTCCTCGGAAAACCCCCACATCCCCAAAGTGGCATTTTAGGTTGTCAGCTACATTGTGATTGTATGTAGTTTCTGTGTGTGTGTGTGTGTGTGTGTGTGTGTGTGTGTGTGTGTGTGTGTGTGTGTGTGTGTGTGTGTGTGTGTGTGTGTGTGTGTGTGTGTGTGTGTGTGTAAGAGAGAGAGAGCAACACAGAGATATTTAGTTTGTGGCGTCACTGTTTTCAATGAGCATTCATCCCTAACTTGTGCTTGCTTTTGTGTGTGTAGTCAACACGTGTTTGAACTTATAGTATTTATACAATATATTGGTTATTACGCCCAAAAGAGTGGCATTAGGTCTTGCAGTAGGCCAGCTTTTAACAAGGATGAGGCTGAATTGTAAGCCCACTGTAATAAGGGCCCAGGTAATTGTTTTTCAAGGGTAATTTTATAATGGAAAAATATAAAAACAACCCCTGTTTTCAATTAAGTCTTTCCATCCCATCCCCCCCCACAACTCTGAAAAAGTGGAGAGTTCAATCCAAGCTGTCATGCTATATTTTCTTCCCCTGAGTTCACCACTTGCCCACACCATATAGCCAAGAATGGGATTTAATGTAATTTTTCCGCTTGCACATTCAAAACCTCAGTTTAGTCTTCGATGATGGCTGATGCCTCATTTATAGTCATTCTTCGTTTAGTTTCAAAAGAAAGAAAAAGTCATTCTTCTCCAAACAGTTTTGTTTGAAATAAAAAATGCTACATGACAGAAAATGCTACACAAAAACAAGTTCAAGTTAAAAAGGAATAGATAGCATTTTTTTTCTCTTTGTAACACTGCTTGTTGTTTTTGACCACACCCCACTTTTCTGTTGTCATGAGAGGGTAAAATGAATTACATAGGAACATAGCAGAACACATGTTTTGAAACACTCACATGGGTGGGGGAACAGGCTAAGGTCTCATCTGGAATGCATAAAGCATAACAATACATCCCAACGTCTCTCATTGATCTGGATCAAGAGCGAGGTTAGGCTGGGATAGGAGTGGGTGGGATCTGCTATGTCTTAAATCCTGCTGGAGTAGTATGGAGTAATAGGAGTACTAATGCTGTAGTCTGTATAGATCAAGCTGTTCTTCCTGGGAACTTGTTCATATGTGTGAAAAATGCACGTTTGGAGAGGACACTTCTTGTCATGCAGTAAGGTTAAAGTGTCTGTAAGATCCATGTTTTATGGGGATTTTGGACACATCTTTTATGTTAAGTGGGGACTACAATTTGGTTTA
The DNA here is from genome assembly GCF_004354835.1 of Perca flavescens. Classification (NCBI taxonomy): domain Eukaryota; kingdom Metazoa; phylum Chordata; class Actinopteri; order Perciformes; family Percidae; genus Perca; species Perca flavescens. The sequence goes on from NC_041345.1 coordinate 14,008,178, forward strand.
CAAGATCTCACAACCAATTAACTTGGCCAGTACTGAGATATATTATTCCTTAGATTTTCCTTTGATGAAGTCTATGTGGCAACAGACTTTTCTGTTTGTGCTCTATTCTGGTTGTCACTGTTCGCAGTAACTGTGTTTCTATTTATTCCAATCTAGTTATGTTTTTTACATCATTTTCTACTGTGTAGAGAAGCTTTTGTTCTTGCAGAAACCTACATAGTAAGCGTTTATAAGCCTTTATGAACTAATCACTATAACATTATACAAACCGTGAAAGTGAGTAACAACTACAAGTCTACAGCCATGCTAGCTGCTCTGTAAAGCTGTACTAAGGCACAGTGGGGCTTTGAGCTAAATGTTAATGTCAGCATGCTAACATGCTCATAATGGAACCACCATCTTATTGTAGAATGTAAGCATGCTAACATTTGCTAACTAGCGCCAAACAATTTACCAAAGTACAGCTGAGGCCAATGGGAATTACATTAATTTTGCACTTATTTGCTCTTTAAACAAGAATTGGTCCAATTCAAATTTTGACCTGAGGATGGCACTAGATGAAGGGTTAAGGGATCAGCAAAGTTATGACAATTCGTCTGAGGGGGACATGAATGTGTGTTCCAAATCTTATAATAGACAAACATCTAACAAACAAAAAAAAGTCAACCTGCTGGTGGTGCTATGGAAAGGTCAAGTCATCAAAGTCATTGGGATTCATCTTCTGGGGACAATGAATGTATGTTCAAAACCCCATGGCAATTTCCCAAGTAGATATTTCAGTCTGGACCAAAGTAAAGGAGAGATTGAAATTTGCCCTAGAGCCATCCTGCCAAAAAATATATATAGGAAAAGCATTTTTATGTTTTTCTGACTGTTTGGGTTGATTTTAGGATTAGGGAAGGGGTGTCAGAACCATAATTTGTGGATGTTATCAAGTGTGTGCATTATGCATGTGTGGGTTTGTAGGATGTGCTGGTGCATCTCTGTGTCTGCCAGAATTTATAAATCCATCTACACCTCCTCCTTCACTCTTCCTCCACTGAGAGGAGCTGTCTATGGGTTATGTGCAGATTGTGTGTGAGAGGCAGCACCCAAAGCCAGGCTTTACAGCATTGCCACAGTTTCCTTTGGCCAGGCCACTAGACAGTCACCAGGCTAGCCATTGCTGTTTATGTGTTTTACCACATTCCTCAAAAGCATCCAAGTTTGACCAGCCATCTTCTTCTACAAATACCGACAGGAAACCAAAACACTATGAGTATTATGGATTCCATTATCAAGTCTGGTTTCATGTGTCAACAGCCACATGACTCATAACTTAAAAGGTGAGATGTAGACAGAGATATAACGAAAGCTCGTGTAGCAGCATGCTTAAGGATGGTCTTATTCATTTTTTTATGTAACGCTTTAGATTACAGACCGCAATGTAGAGCATAATTACTCTGTAGTTACAGTTTGTCTCCATTCTTTCACACAAGACAACAGCTAGCCATTTGCTAGCTGTCCAAAAGCTAATGCTCTGTTGACTCACCTCTCAGCTGTTTTACGCAGACTTAATAATAGTCAGTGCTTTACATTTGGTGTAAAAACCTCCTGATGACCACAGGGTACCAGAGCTGCACTCACCAGTGCTAATCATGTCAACACATCTTACCTCAAAGAGTAAATAAGCTCAATGCTAGGTGTTTACATTGGCCTATCATGACCTTTGACCCCAGAGGCAGCTTTATATATCACTTCTACAAAGCTACAACAAATACATGCCTTGGATAATTCACTTAATAGGCAGTTACAGTCAGCTCCTTATTCTCCCAGGTAGACCAGATTTACAAAAGCTACAAAGTGCTGACAACACTTCAGGAAAGAAAACATTTGCTGGCACACAACATTCTTTGCATAAAGTCATTCTTGGCAGCCTGTAAAGGAAGTGTTGAACTGTTAGCTGTCAAAGGAGCACAGCTACACTGCCTGGAAAAGATAGCACAGCAGCAGGAATGAGATAACCACTCATAACAAGAGGACAAGAATGATTTTCTTCTCTGGAAGTTTAAGTGGATTTTAGGTGCAGATCAGCAAATGAATCATGTGGCCATGAGTCGTTATTCAGCCATTTGATTGGATGCAAAGATAACTAGCATGGAGTGTGTCTGATCCGGCTTAGATATTTATCCATAGATAACAGAGCAGTGAGAACTGTGTAGGAAATGAGAGCAAGGCGATTCAAATTGAATTCTTTTATAGCTTTTATTGCTTCATTCCAAACCCCTGAGGCCAGTATCACTCTGATTCGAAGCAACAGTTTGTATGCTGGTCTCGCCTTTTGGGATGTGTGTGCTGATCACATCGACTCCAACAGGAAGCCAGGGGCTAATGATTAGCACATGTTTAGGATCACTAGGGTGCCACAATCTGGAGTTCGTCATGCCGTATGTCTCTGATTTATTTGGTTGTTGTTCCTTCACAGGGACAGGCCCATTTCTAAAGGGAAAGAAAAAAGCTTTTTCACCACTATAACATCTTGGCCCGCTTTATCTGATTTAGCTTCCAACCAATGGAGATCTTCTGCTCAGTCATGGTCTATTGTGGAGCTTTAGAGTTTAAAATGGAAGAGGTGAGATGGGGAATGCACGACATAGACGCTCTAATGTGATCCTGCTTTACACTTGCACACAGACCTGCATATAATGCTTTACACAAAGCAGAGACGTGAGGACATTTTGTGCATTTTTATGGTGCGTGTAAACATGCAGTGTAGTATCAGTGTCACCGCGTTTGAATAGTTTTACACGGCCTTGTTAAGTGTGCAATCCTTTAACGTAGGTATGGGTCTGGAGGGCTGTGCTCTGTGGGATGTTATCTGATAGTCACTAAGTGACGCAACACAAACACAAAGAACCATCAGGGAGGCTGGTTCAGCCATGAGGATGGGGCAGCACAAGGAAAGAGATGTAGACGTCCTGGAAAGCAGAGAATGCATCTGCAAGAGGAATGTCACTGTCTGTGGTTTCAAATAACTAAGTGATGAATTTTTTGCATTTGACACTGTATTTTGATCAAACCAGGCCACAACACAAACTTGCCAAACTAACAAAAGCTTGAGGTTCTGTGAGCACCTGTGTGCAATGTAGATCCCAACTTTTTCCAGCTGTGATGATTCAGAGATGTCCAGTGAGATATCCTTAGATTTTTTTTATGGACAGGCGTTGTCAGCTGCTCCTGATGACTTTTGACCAGACTGACTTCAGAGCTTTAGTGTTTCCTCTTGTTTTGGCAGTGGCTTCCATAGGTGAAGGAGCACTGAGGCGTTCCACCATTCCTTCATATTCCCACAAGTAAAATTGACTGTCCAGCTGTTCCACTAAGACATCCTCTAAACAGCCAAACCAGGGTCATGTCCAAAACTTAATCCCTAATTGTCTATTGGAGCTGAAGCATTCCAAAAGAGTAATTTGGTCACTCCTGCAGCCCGGCGCTATATACCAGGGCTGGGCTTAAACTGAGGCTGACTCATTCTGTCACAAAACAGCGGACCATTCCAGTGACTGTAACACAAGTCTTGACTTGACTTTTGATATGAACACTAGAGGGAGGCTGGCCGATTGTGGCTTTGAAAAATCTTTTTGGCATTGACGCCAAAAAGAAAACTGAAAGTTCGCACTCACCTTGACTCCTGGCCAATAACAAAATCAGCAGTGTGATTGTAAGAATAGAGAATTCATGTTCAAACAAGAGTTATCTACACCTATAAAAACTGAGTTTTCCAATAAAGTCACAGCCCAATGTTTCATAGCATTACAATTTGTATTTTCATTAAACAACAGAGAAATCACTATGACGCCTCTGTGGTTTTGTTTTAGGTCAGTTGTTTTGCTCGAGGTACTGCTTAAACAGCAAGGTACTGTAACTCTTTTGCTCAAACCTGTGAGGTTTATTTAGGGAAAACAAAAAAACACTCCAGTTTATATCTGCAAAAGTGTCACTTTCTAAATAACCAACTATCCAAAATAGCTCACCTGATGAATCCCTCAATGAAGCGGGGTGTGTTGGTTTTAAATTTCAACTGCAGCTTTGCCACAATGGCTGTGACTATAGTAACTGGTGGTGAGCTGCTCCTGCCTGTTTCCTTTGTAATCCCACACTTTCAAAAGAAGAAGAGAAGAGGAGCTGTTTGTTTTCATTTAATGGGTCAATGGTTTTGGATGGTTTCCAGTGCTATCAGCCATAGGAGAGATCCTGACTCTTCAGAGTTATGGTTGAGCCTTGAGCTATCACTGACAGCACAAAGTAATCTGTCAGAGAGTTTGGCATGTAGGGTGTCCTCACAATAACTGGGGATTCTTTTGGCAATGGGTTTCATTCTGAAATAAGTATCACAACACATCAAACAATATCTGTATGACAGATTCATTAAAAAAGGCAATATGTGCATGTTTTTAGTTTTTCGCAACCGAAATTGGGATGAGGATCATTAAATATCCAACTGCTGCCTATCCAGGTAGGGAATGAGTCCTTATGAAGGCAGTTCAAGTACCTTATTTTGTTCAAATAAAGGGACAATGGAGCGTGAAGAAAGGGTGGGGCACTTTTGTTTCAATCTTCGCACTACAGTGAAAGCTTCACCGGTCAGTTTTCGTTCCTACCCTCACCTACCGAAAGAACGAGATCCAGGGTACAAGGAATGGGTTTCACAGGATGGCTGAATATAGACATCCGTAGAAATTGAGATCTGGTAAGGATGCCCCTTTTTTCTATTCAGCTGACCCAGGACTTTTATATGTCCCCAGTCGGATGTTAATGTTGCTCGGGAAAGGGAAGTTTGGGGTCCCTGTGGAGCTGCTCCCCACGCGACCCGACACCGGATAAGCGGACGAAGATGGATGGATGGATGGATATGTGCATGTTTTTAGAAATATTAAATATCCAACTGCTGTATAATTACATGAGTGCAGTCTCACAACTTATTAAATCAAATAAAGCTGCAGTGAAGAAAGGGTGGGGCACTTTGTTGCTTACTACAGTGAAGCTTCATTTACTGAGGAATGTATCACAGATGCTGAATATAGACATTAGAAATAGACCTGCCCTTTTTTACTATTCTGCTTTATATGTCTATGTTGTGAGTAATAGTGAAGGATTGTGTGTGAATCCTCTGATTAAAGAGGAGTGTAAGATGGCTGTGACATTTATAGTCTCCACTCGCACACCTGCTCCAGCTGGGCAGCCAGGTTTGACTTCTCACCCTGCTGCTGGTGCTGGCGCTGCATTTCACCTGACCACTGCACCAATTACATCTTCATAAACAGCATCATGTCCAGCTGAGTGGTCGGACGATTGTCAAAGAGTGCTCTCGCTCTCTCTCTCTCTGCCCCCTCCAGCTCTGCCAGGGCTCACAGCACTGTCTCACATCCAACAGTGAGCCTGGGCAACAGTTCCTCCCCTCGCATGTTTACAAACAGAGACCACAGGAATCCAACTGATGAGCCAAGAACTGCAAGGGAGAGGGGAAAGAGGGAGGCACGAGCTGTGCTCTCTGACCAAACAGCTGATCACAATCACGTTTGAACTAGGGTGGTTTCAAAACAGCAAATGTGTGCTTGTGTCACTGTTGTCTGCATTCTGGTTTGGTTTGTCACTTTGTTGTGAGGAAATGGCCTTAAAACAGTGTAATGAGGGATGCAAAAACCACGGCGGGTTGTGGTGGGCAGTCTTTGTCATTCATCCTTGAAGCATGTGTGAGTGGAGATCCAAGCCATTCCATCAATTCAGCATGGCCGAAACATTGTAACGTGTTAACACCCTTTGGCACTGGACAAACTCTCCCTTATCTCTGCAGACGCAGGAGTAAACAGGAGGCCTGCTTCAAACACTTAGGCATTCTGGGCATACCGCGGGGCTTCCAGGGGGCTGTTCTGTTCACATGCACACACACACACACACACACACACACACACACACACACACACACACACACACACACACACACACTCACAACACACACCATCTGGACAGAACACTGTTGGACATGTGTGGTTTAGCTCAGTGTGCACATTTAAGTTCCGCCAGTCAGTGGGGGTCAGTCGTTGTGGCCTGTCAAGACAAAACATAAACAGAGATGCATGGTGCAGTATGTGAATAGTGAACACCTTGGGATGCAGGATAAAGCGCTTTTATAGGGAAACATCACAGCTGTAAAATGCACTGACAACACATTAATCATAAAATTATTGAGTATCATAGACACATCATGCCCCCACTGGAATATGTCTGGTTATCTCATAAGGATTTTTTTATTAGGAGTGAAATAATGGATGATTCTTAGAGTAGCCTATAAATGCAGAGAGGCTTTGCGGTTTGCGCCATAATAGCATAGGATTCTTCAAACAATCCTGTGGACTTTAGGACAATCCAGACCATAGGCTACCACGGAAAGAAGAGAAGAAGGGGGAAAAAAAGGAAAAGTTTTAGGACGGGCCTCTGGTGACGTGCAGGGGACGCAGGGCGGTGTTTCTCAGGCGGAGTCTGACTGGGGTGTGTGAGCCACATCTGGAATAGTAGCTCCGGAGAAAGAAGTCGAGAGAAGCAGAACCTCGCTGATACTTTCCCCAACTCTTCACTTCAGCACTCCCTTTTTCTCGGAAACAAACCTCTTGCTTTGCCTATTTGTAAGTTGGACTAATGTGTTGGAGTTCCTTTTGTTTTTGTCAGTCAACAGGTTTTTTTTTATTGACTTTTCCCCCCAACTCATACAACAGGACGTCACCCCTGGACTTTAAATCGACTTTGGATTTACTTATATGAAGCGAAAAAGCAACTGCGTCTTATAGGCTATGTGGCGGCTTGACTAACTTGCTCGTCTATCACCATTGTATATTTAGATAGCCTACTCATACTAGTGCGCATGGCGGCACTACGCTGGAATGTTTTTCATGCAGATGGGTTGAGTTTGTTTTCCAGCAGCATGCTTTGATTAGTCTTGAGTCAGCCGTTTTTACTCACATCGACCTCCTTTTCGCCGAGATTTTCTCTTGAGCTCTTTCACTTATTTTGATGAGTTGTAGCCTAATTAAATCATTTGGAGAAAATAGATCAACGGTTCGTGAAATCAACTTGAGAATCGATTTAGTAGCACTACAGCTCGACTTTAAACTCAACATTGCCCGTGTTAGCCCCATCAGGAAGAAATTATAGTTTTTTCCCTTCTTCCTTTCTTTCTACGTTTGAGTGTAAGGGGATAGTTTCACATTCAGGTAAACATTGCGGTTGGTGCAGAAGTGCGGAAATAGCGCCATCTGGCGTCGAGATGAGCTAATATTGAGCTGCACGCCAACAACGAGGGTTGGTAAACTCATGTGGATTGACATTTTTTGTCTCTTATATCCCTCCAGATCTATTTGACAAAATGCTGCTCATTCTGCTTGGAGTGCTTATTTTGCACCTAATCATTCTCACTCTTCTCATCGTGTCGACAGCAGCCAGTGTAAGTTGTTCTGTTAAACTTTATTCACTTTTAAATTGTGAAAACAAAAGCAGAATGGAACAGGGGCATGCTGTGAATAAGCTAGACTCTAGTTGCGTTATTGTAATGATCATTAACTGTTATTGGTGCTGAAGATTATAGCCCTCGGTTGTGCTGTGGATGCCTCAACGTATTTAAATGTTTCTGTGTTGTTGTGGTTACCAGGCCTGGTCTGTAGGTGGGGAAAGCAGCACAGATCTATGGTACAGCTGCACGACAACTAATGGAGGCTACCACTGCAAGACAGCCAGCACTGAAGGTTAGTCAGCATTCCAGAAAAAAAAAAAAATATATATATATATTCTGTATTTTTTTTGTTATTGCCTTTGGTATGGAAAAAGTTCTGAATGTGTTTAAATGCATGCTCTCCATCTGTCTTCTAGACTGGATCCAGGCAGTACAAGCCCTCATGATCCTGTCCCTGCTCTTCTGCTTCTTCTCCCTCATTGCGTTCGTGTTTCAGCTGTTCAAACTGGTCAAGGGCGGACGCTTCTTCTTCACTGCCATCTTCCAGATCTTGGCAAGTGAGTATGACTTCATCACACGCTGACGGGTCACACCCAGAGCGGAGTTGGGTGGAGTCGTGAGATCATTCTGCCGTCAGATCCTCCTCACCACTCTTCTCGTCTCTCCTAGGTGTGTTTGTGATGTGCGGGGCGATCATCTACACCGTGATGAGTCCGGATAATGATACCACACAATTCGGCTATGCCTATGTGCTGGCCTGGGTGGCTTTCCCTCTCTGTCTCATCAGCGGCCTCATTTATATCGTCCTGAGGAAGAAAGAATGAGAGAAGGAGCCGAGGAGAAAAGAGGAGGGGTAGTTACTGTAAGATACCCCTTACAACAACATCACACTGTGCCTACTGCCCACAGACCAGACTGACATCCCACAACAATACAACAAAAGTGCATGTGTCACTAAAAATTGTAAACACAAAAGGGAGACATTTATCACAACATGAGATCTTTTTTGCTGTATTTCAGTATCCATTATGTTCCCATCAAATGCTGAAAAATATTACACCTGTTCACATTGTGAATTTTAACAAAGTGTCATTACATGTTTCCCGTGGTGACAGATTGTCTTCAAACTGTGTTTATATATGTGTTGGCGACATATTGACTTTTGTTGTATGCTGGCACTCACAAATCGTGTGATTATAACAAAGATGAGTAATCCTGCCTCGCTTCAGTACAAAGATGTACATAGTGTCTGTGGCTTTTAGACATATTTATAACATTTTTTCATACATTTTGTACATAGTGTTGTCAAGTTAACATTATCATGCTCTTTTATGTGATAGAATTTTTTGTCTCTCACAAATCATGCAGCTGTGCCAAAGAGATGTCGCTTAAACTGCAAGAGTATCAAGCTTTTTTTGGAGTGTCGAATGCTTTGAACCACGTGCCTTACTTAGGATATCTGTGTTCGTCTTGAAGGAAATGATAACACTCCTCAGAAAAAAGATAACAATAAGAAGTCTTAATAAACTCCTGAAGTTTTTCTGAATTATAATTGTACTTGATATGCCAAATAAAAAAATATTTTGCATTTTGTAATCTAGTTTTGAAAAAAAATGGTGCTTTTTTTATACTATTCTTGAAATGTATAGCCTACTTTGTGAT